>NC_039279.1:8660129-8970129 GCF_003368295.1 Carassius auratus | reverse complement strand
TTAGAATTACTCTCAAATTGCTGTTTACAAGAAGTACGAGAGACACTTCCATGTTTAAAAAAAAACATAGCAGTATTACCACATATCTGATTCAGTGAATGTTCAAACTTTTGTTTGTCCTGAGGTTTTAGCTCTTTTAGTTAGTGTTGTTGCCTTTGGTTCAACCAAGCTGTGTTAGTCTTGTATTGACTGAATGGGAAGAAATTATGTTTGAAGCAAATGTTATTTACATTGGAGTTATGGATGCCAAGTATGCAATTTAGAGAATTAAAAGCCACTTTTGAAGTGAGCGAGGTAACACTATCTTATGTTGGAATATTTTTATTTTATTTTTTTAGATAAGTTTCCACCTGCTTGTGGTGGGAAAGGCCAAAGAGACTTGTTCAAAAAGTTGCATGCACTTATCTGACTATGCTCTCCTCCCTTTTTTTCAGTATTAAAAATAATACTCACAAACACCCCAGGACTATAGTTCATAGGTACTATGTCCCTGTTTTCCTGTTCAGCAGAGTAGTGTAGCTCATTTTTAGAACATTTCCTAACAAAACTGGGAAATGTATGATCTGATCAGTTTTTGAGATCAAATTTTCCCTTCTCTCTCTCTCTCTCTCTCTCTAATCCATTCAAATCACATGTGAATCTCTTTTGGCCTTTGCAAAGAACAGAGACGAGAAAGCATCAATCTGAAGGATCCTGACAGACAAACAGTTATTTTGTGCACACTTTAGAAAATTTCAATTGATTAAAGACTGTAAAAATGAACTTGTAATAATAGTCTTATTTTTTATTGTTAAGTTATATCCTTTTTTTTTAGAGACTGGATGTTTATCCAATGAAGGAATGCATTGCATAATATCTCATTTATTCTCTGATTTTCTTTTAATGTTCAGTTTACGCCAGGAACCTTGTTTACTTCAACGGAACATTAAATAAAAAAGTTTTTTTTGATGATAAGATGTTGCTCGGCATTTCATCGTTAACGTTTGCTTTTCTGCACAATCCTCAGATTTTTTTCTTCATATAAAACCTTGTCAGAGATATAACTGGTAAGATTTAAACATAAGGGGATCCATTTGAGTTTTAACTTCAGTATATTTATGAATAAACACGAGTTTAAAATGAATAAATTCCCAACAGAAATGTTTTGGGGCCAACTTAAGATGAATAAATCACACTGCATTGAGGCACACAAATGAAGCGTCACTCATTTGTCTCTGCAGTTTGACCGGAGTTCAGATGACAAGCTTTTCTTTTCTTTTTTAGCCTCTGCATCTTTTTGAAAGCGGTCTTGTTATCTTTGCCAGAGGCAGAGACCTTGTTTGCCTTCATGCTGGTTTCAGCCCAGTAAAACAAAAACACCGCACAGCCCAAACAGAGCTGCAAATGGATGATCTTGTCTTTCCTTAATACTGAACAAATGCTGGGAATGGACACATAGTGCTCGCTGTGACATGAAGCTGTGCTCTTCATTTAGCTAAACAAGTCATCAGTTAAGGCCTCTGCCGTATTCATCTAAAACAACAAAGTGAAGCATTAATGTGCATTTCATTTACAGCACATAGCTATTCTTGAACTTGACCCTGACAACAGACCTCCATCATAAAAGGCACTAGAACAAACCAAGTCCCCTTGTCTCTCTTTAGCTCTCTCTGTCCTACTATCGTCTCTACTCTCTTCCTCTGTTTCTCTCTAAGCAGGCTGGCAAAGACCAGCGCTCTGAGCAGAACTTTCCATCGAGGCCATTTGCTGAAATGTTTGAGCAGTTTTGTGGATCTCACCCATTATCTAGCTGAATAGGTTGGGATTCTGGGCCGGCCAGCCATGTGACACACTCCAGACGTCTCTCCACCCTTCTCATCAGACACTGGGGCCCAAGTTGCTGTCAGAAACTACACACACACACACATACACACACATAACCCGAAAATCCAAAAATCATCAGAACAGGGGAAAAGTGCTTCAGTCAGATGAAGAAATCTGACCCGTGTCCCACATTGGAATAATTAGTTACCTTGTCTCGATGTCTGTTGGTTCATTAATTATCAATTGCCTGTAAGAGACATATGTTGAATAAAGAGTCCAGAACCAGAGCACTGCTTAGCCACTGGGTCAGATACTATTCCAACCCTATACTGATAAATATAAATGTTAACATTTTATGTGACTACATTTATTACATATTTTGCCCAACATATTATGCACAACAATGAAAATAATCAATAAATAATATAGATATCTTATGTAACCTGCACAGATGGCAGGAGAATCAACATATTGTTATTAAATATGATAATAAAACGGTTATGCCAGAATGCATAACTCCTCTTCATAAATTTCGTTTCTGCGTTTCTTTCCTGTATTACTCCCTTTGTTAAATAAGCACTAATATACACTACCAGTCAAAAGTTTTTAAACAGTCATAATGGTTTAAAATATTACCGTTCTTCTGATTAAGCATAAAAGCAAGAGACTTTTTTTAAAAAACACTTGAAAATGATGAGGATTTCCAAAAACAGGGTCATTTTTCAAAGCCAGAAGAGAACATTTTTCCTTAACCAGAGCTTGATTGACCTTAGATATTTAATATGTTTGAAGGTTTTCTTTAGTGTCTTTTATGTGCATAAATGGCGAAAAACCTACAATAGTCTGAGTCACAGATAATAAGTTTGAGCCATTGCATTATGTTTCCTGATGGATTATTTCCTTTAGATCATTTTTGTTTTCATTTCAGAGCAGAAGGTGGTAGTTGGCATTGTTTTCTGTAGCTCTTATTATTCTTCCAGATTCACAGATGTTTCAAGGAATCTCACTCCCTCCTTTATTCTGGCTAAGACCTCTGTCTTCAGAGCAGCACGCGGAGGCAAGCGTGTTTCTGTAGCTGTACTTCAGCACGCTAACCTGAGGTGCTCAAAACATTTCCTGTCTTTAATTCATACTGTGAACCTCCAAGTAAGCACCAGAAGAGAAAATCAGTGGTTTCAAAGGCGTCATTAAAACACAAATGCACAATATGATGCTTTGTGTAGCGCTCTGTGAAGACATAAATAACAGAAATGCTTTACGGAAAAGGGATTAATCCGAGACATCGCTGGAATTTCCACTCGCACTGAATGTGTTGTGGCCTAAAAAGAAGAAAAGTATGACTGAGCCTACATCATGAGAAGAGACTTTCTTAAAACAATAACAATAAGTTCTTTTTACAATGTATTTGATTGCTTGATTTATTCAGTCATTCAATGCATCCTGGGGATATAAATGAGCCCAATTTCTGAGGGGAACAGAATTTAGAAACATTAACCGTTGCAAATATTCAGTTCAAGTGACTTCAGGTTAAGGTATCAAAGGACATTTTTCATATCTTCTACATTTTATTTACACGGGAGATAAAAACTGTAAGATACAAAACAAAAGCAATATATTGTTTAATTTATTTAAATGGAAGATCTGAGTGCTAATGGTTGGAAAATAACAACAAAAATATATATATATATATTTTTTTTTATTTATTTTTTTTTTTTTATCCAGTTTACATAGTTAAAGCAACTTTTTTCATGTTATCCATTATAAATAAAGGAATTTTTGTTTATTTCTTGTTTTTTTTTGGCTCAGAAATTAGATAGAGGGTTGTGGTTTGGGAAAGCTATTTTACACTATTAGATAATTACTCTCATTTTGACTTAATAATGTAAGTTAATATTCTGTTCTCCAGACTTTAGATTCTGTTCTACTGTTTGATATGAAACAGGACAAAGAGAAACAATCTGACCTGACTCTTTCTGTCTAAACTTCTCTTTTCTTAAGTGGAGTGTATTCATTGCTATACTCCTGTGTTTTGTTTAGAATAACTGGCTTTCATGCCTGAACCGGATCAGTCGTTGGTCAGAAGTGCTATGCCACGAGTGGTTATGACAGCAGAAATATAGTACAAATCAGGAGCCTGAACCACACAGCACATAACGACAAGATCAAACATTAAAGACACAGAGAGGAGGGGGCGAAACCTCATGGCCCATGTTTCTCTGTCTAATATTTCTAAACCGAAAGTTAAATAAATTCCTCCGTACAGTGAAGTGGAACCGCGTCGGTAGAGCAGATGGAAGGGATGGCAGCTGCAGCTGGAATGTGGTTTGGCTGACAGGGACAGCAAGAGAAAGAAAGCAATGTCCACACACGCTTCAGCCGTTCTGATACACTGTTAATGAAGTGTTTTTCATTTGTGTTTGTGGCATGAAAGCACTTCAAAAATTCTAAGAAACCACTTCAAAAATTCAAAGGTAACTGCAACGACTCCACTTTAAATAAAACTACTGTTGTCAATAAACAAACTGTCTAGACTCCAACTCAAAATATTGGTCTCTCTATACACAGAAATCATGTAAGATGCCGATGTCCGCTTGCCAAACATTTTCAGGCAGACAATATTTACAACTAAACTGACAGTAACACATATTAGCGCATCATAACACAATGAAAAATTACAGACAACAGTTTTTATCCACCTAGAATCACAGCGCTTTAAAAGTGACCTCTGAATGGGGCTTATGATTTACAAATGACCATCTGTAACAACCTCAATTCACTTTGCTCTCTGTGTCTTCCTATTTTTGGTTTATTTTTTTTCTTTCCTGGGCTGCTGTTAGTTCAACCATCTCTGTGTCTGTTATACATTAGTCATGAATGTTTTACTGTAAGTTCCTCTCACACCAGATCTTACATCCAGTAGATGATGAAGAGTCATTGAATCATTTATTCAACCGATTCGTTCAAAACACTGTTTCAGTCAGAAACAATGCATACCATTGTCATTGAATCATTTACTTGACTATGTTTTATTTTTATTTTTAAAAACAAATCTGCATACTTCCCTACAATATACAGTAGTCAACACACAGATGACTTACTACTTTTGGCAAGATTTTATAGTGGACATCCAATTGACATTTGACTATTCCATGAGACCATGATGAATGTACACCCAGATTACATTCATAATATATAGAACATACTTTTTAATGGTCACAAGAATACTTAATCAAAATAAGTACTGTAACTACTTAGAAAGTATGCTATTTTAGATGCAGCTTTAGAGCTTTTATGAGTCATTGAATCATTCACTTAAATAATTAGTTCAAAAACACGAATTCAGGAACAATAATAATAGTAATGTGTCTATTGCTCAAGACACATTAATTCTGTTTTGGCTGCTTTTGGAAAATAACAATGTAACTGGCTTTTTTGTGTCTAAAATGTAAGTTACTCAACTTTCATTTATTGTGTTTTGTATAAAAGCAATACACTTGCAATGATGCTGCTGGTCTGAATATCAGCATATTGCTTTGATTACCTGAGGCCTATAGGTTTAATAATTGTTGTACTCACACACACACACTCTCTCTTACCCTTAATGTGACATATTTTCTCTTAGGGAATCCACAGTTACACATGTAAACTTGGCAGGCAATGTGGCATCACTTTGCCAGTGGGTATTTTGGGGCAGCACTCATACTCGAGTACTATGATGGCATCATAAATCCAAACGCTGACAGACACTTTCCACAGGCAGGCCCCGGGCCCTTCAAACACTGATTTGCTCTGTAACTCACTCATTTCTAAACATGTCTTTATATGTTTGTATTTTTGATATAACCCTGATGTCTGGATTTAAACTCCACGGCAGGAGACCTGTGGTTAGCAGGAGTCGCTGTACAACACATTAAGAGTGCTAAGTGCTCTTTAAGTGAAGAGAAATTGAACACACAGGGTGCCAGCAGCATAGCAAGTCCACAGACAAGAACTAGATTTGATAGAGGCCTTATCTCTAAATAAGTCTTCTGACAGCAATACATTTTTTTCAATTATGCAATCAGACATCTAACATCTAAAAAAAAAAAGTTTGGGTCAGACTGCAACTTTTCTGATTCTTTCTTTGTTTTGCTCCTGGAAAATGATTGATGGGCAAACATAATTGAATCAAGATTGCATCTTTGTTCACAAGCACATCACACTGCAAATAGGGCTATTGCTCTTGGTCGTCTTTTCAAAGCAATAAAAAGACAATAAAACAGAGAAATGTGTCTGGGAATCGCTCTATAATGGTAATATATGTTTCTCTAGATCCTCTGATGTCCACCGTAGTTCACCAAAACACTCCACTTTCCGGTCAAACAATTGCTAACCATCAACGGTCCTATGTGGTCTCCACCAACAGACGGCTTTATTCTAGATAGATCAGATATTCTAGAGGCTTTGCTTTTGACATTTGAGACTGTAGAATCTCAAAGGTGCAGGCTTTAATACAAGTTTTGGTCTGATATTAAACAGGGTATAAGAAATAAATAATAATATTCAATGAAAATCAAGTACATTTTGATAGCTATAGTGCAGTGACTTATTTTTTTTTTTTACTTTTTATGTTTAATCAAAATGCAGCATTAAACTTATAAGGCTACATATGTAATGCATGTAGTGAGAGACCTTCTTCTCACATCAGACACTTGCAATGCTAATATCAGGTGTATAAAAGGCTATTGAGTAACTTGGAGGGATCTGAATGAAGGATATGATGGCCCATCTGGTCTGTTATGTGCTGTAGACTTATAATAATGCTGCTGGTGGCAGGACGCATGATCTCACTCTCGTGTAGGCGCTACTGTCTGGAGCTTGATTGGCCAAATGTAAACATTTTAGCACTAAACTTTGCCAAAGGTGAAATCAGACTTGAGACCTCCAGCAGTGCAGTTGAAAGCACCTCAAAGCAGGGCTGCTTTTGCACTCTTAAAGCCAGAAGTGTAAGAAAAAATTACTGGCGTTCACAACACGCACAGAAAAGCATTAATCAATAGATGCACTTTTGTACCATTCAAGGTTAAAAATGAAAATGAGCCAACAAATCAAAGTTTGTGCAGTAACAAGTGCACTAAAGTGAATCAGATTGGCTTGTTAGGAGCAATAAGTAAAACCAGACAAGTTATCCACAACCTGGAACAGACAAATAAAAACACAGTAGTGATTTACTGCTACTTTTAAGCCCAGCAGTATTACACAATATGATGGCTTCTGTATTATATTCCAACAGAGTTTGGCTATTGAAACTTTCAACCAGGAATCTTCAGGCAATTTTGTGCGTTCAACTCACCGGCATGTCACCGAGAGCACAAGATCAGACAGTCAAAGATAAATAAATACTACAATTACTTCACAAGTTAAGATTATTTACACAAAATAAAGACTCTGTTACCGCGTGTGCCAATCATATGACCCATAGGAACACCAGACTGTTTTCATCCTCTTTCCTTTCATTCCTCAGGAACACAGAAAAGGGACTGTCTCAGTGAAACATGCGGTTTTTCCATTGCACTGCCTCTTCTGCTTGAGGAAAGCTTACACCCTCTGTGTGTTGATACAATGTGATTAGTTTATTATAGAAGCCTGTGGCTACAGCGCTCTGTACTGTAGTAGTCAATCTGGTAGTCTTTATGTGTGCATGTACTGTATGTGTGGAGTGAATGACAGAATGCTGCAGGAATCCCAGTGAGCAGACCTCGGCCAACGGGATGTCACACGGGAGCGCACTGAAAGCCACAGATCTGCTAAAGATGAATGAAGCCACTAATTCATACTCTGGCCTCCCATGTGCCCACTTAGCTTTGTGCTAAAAACTGACTTTGGGAGCAAAGGACCTTTTTTACCTTTCGGTTGTATGGTCTTTTATTTTTCATCACCGCTAAATCAATACTTGAGGGTCAGAAGACGGATGGACAGTGTCATTAATTTCCTCTTTATTGATGAGGAAAGCACTGCTGCACATCCAATGTCTGGAAAGCTAAAGGTTAGGAAAGTAAAGAAAGCTAAATTGGGGATGGGATGTCAGAGCTCTGTCAAAATCTAGAGACTGAACTCTGGATGGATTTGAGAGAGTGGACAGCCAAATCTAAATCATGTGCAACAGAATTTACAGCCAGGACCATCATCTGAGAACTGGAATTCAAAAGTGAGTTTCGAAGATTGAAGCCAGGCACCAGACAGTGAGCGGAGTTATTTTATCAAATTTCTGCTTAATTCTCTTAACTGTGTGTTAATGAAATTTAGCCTAAAATACCTGGCTTAAACAGCCACACTGTAGGAAAAAAAATTGCAACACGTGCACCTTTAACTCGTCACTGGGAAAGTTAGTCTCAGATAGCCAGACCTATAGACTGACGGCTGAAGGTCTGGAATCTATGGGAGCTTTCATTGGCCAAGGCCCGCCCATAAGGCCGATGAACCAACATGTCAAACAACCAATCAAAGTTCGATTTGTTCAGTATCGCGTTTTGGAGCGTTGAAATGTCATCACAATAATAGAGCGGTGTGTAAAACTCTAGACGTATTTTAAAGATCCTGTGCCACAAACTTTAAATACTTGACATATTTTTGAATATCCAACATTTAGTTGATCCTGATAAGTGCTTGTGGTCACAGTTGTAAACTTGACAGCTTTCTTCTTTCGTGAGGGGGTTTGGCGCCACAGCATTTTTGTTTTCCAGGCAGAACATTAAAGACCGACACTCCTGAAGTGTTTCCACTTTTGTGTCCCATATGCGTCATGTGACATCTGAGGCTGAGACTACTGGGACAGTATCCTCAAAAGGTAAACCTCTGTACCGTATCAACCCTAAATGGTGCTTAGTGTCCTAAATAAACTTCAAGGCAGTGGTTCCTCATTCTCCTGACATTGGAAGGATCCCTATACTAAATAAGATAATAATTCCACTTGTATAGACCCCCAACTGAGAACCACTGTCTTAATATGTACTCTTTGGGGTAGAAATGGTGCCTCTTTGAGGGTACTGCCCCAATGAAAATGTGTTGTACCAATGAAAGTAAATTAGCTTTTTTTCCCCCATATTGTGCAGTTTCAGCATTGTGATAGGAAAGTTATTACATCCAAACAAGACTTTTTTTATTTTGTGAACAAGTGAGAGCTTCTAAAATGTCATCAAAAGGCCACACAAAGCTTATGAGCTTCCAAGGTAGATAGCTTATTAGACAAAACTATTTATCTGGAGAGAATAAACTGTGGTTATTCTGACAGTTTAAGTACTTCAAACATTTGGAGGCAAATGATGACAGTAGTGACAGAGGATTATTGCAAAAAATATTATGCACATTATACAACAGGCATTTCTAATCTAAATGATACTTAACATAATTAGTGTTTTCAGATTCAAATAGTCTTATTCAGATTTGGAAATGGATGGCAGTCAAGCAAATTGCTTTTCAGACCGATGTCACGCTTAACTGAGGCTTCAAAACTGCCCAAACATGCCATCAGTAACTAGAGGATATGTGGTACAAAGAAACCCTGCATTTCACCCCCCATTAAGATGCATTTACCATAGAACTCTGAAAATGAAAATGTTCCTTTGGTTTATACACAGCACGATGTGCTAAATGTGCCTCTAGAATTAAATACAGATTCTGAAAACACCACTAAACCCTGACCCTTTGTGCTCTTTCCGCAAGCAATTCTCTGAACCACAACTGTTTTGGCTCCGTTCCCCCAGTCAATACGGCAAATCAATCAGACTGATAACGAGAGCAGGGTGTGAGAAGACCAAAAGCAGTGATGTTTGAGGAACTCGACACCTCATGAAACCACCATCGAAGTCTTATAATGATCTCATGGAAGACAGTGTGATGAGCTCACAGAGAAGCAACAGATACAAGCACTCGGTTGGGTTTAACAAGCAAGAGTCTGGAAAACAGAACCTATAGATCTTTAACAGTCGATCATCACTGCTCCAAAAATTGCAACACAGATTCAAATTCCAGAAGTATTCATCTCATCAACTAAATTGCTGATGAAAAAAAAAAATGACAAAAACACGACCTCAGCATCTCCTTGTAGAGTTATTTTTGTATTATGTATTTAGATCAAATTAGTATTTCCAGCTCTTTCATCCTTTCCATGAAATTCCAATGCATTCCAATAAATGAACAAACAAACGCTAAAATTAAATTACCTAAACTGGCTGAACAGAAAGGAATACAGCATTAAAAACTCAATCCAAGGGCCTAAGAAAGCTGATTTATATCCTTAACCTGAAAAGACCAGAATGGCTGGTCACCCACACATGTTGAATTTTGGACAGTGATCCCCAGCATACTGGTCCAAACCAGGCTTTTAACCACACCCTAACCAGCGGAGTAATCAGGCCTCAGTATTATATCATACAATTATAATATTGTGCTTGGAATATCCCTTCTTGATCCAAGAGA
Source organism: Carassius auratus (assembly GCF_003368295.1). Classification (NCBI taxonomy): domain Eukaryota; kingdom Metazoa; phylum Chordata; class Actinopteri; order Cypriniformes; family Cyprinidae; genus Carassius; species Carassius auratus. Next base: position 8,959,869 of record NC_039279.1, on the reverse strand, counting down.
AAGGTGAAACTGGCAGGTGGAAGCATTTAGAGAAGACTTTGGGGGAAATATAATGTACTGAATTACAGGACTAACCAGTCATATAAGAACAATACAGTAGAGACACCACAAATCGTGGACACACACTTTCTTCAAAACAGATTGTACTTTATCCAAGATCTTTTGGCTAGGCCTTCATTTGTCTACTTGGAATTACGCACCTCCTGGTCAAACGGCTCTGAAGACATATCTACAGTGAGAAACCTGCAACCACTATAGTTACCGGACTTGACTCTCAGTCCAGATGCAATCATTTGGAATCACCCACATTGGACGGGTGCAGAAACCATATGAAGATGCCGTCTGAACGCAAACACTTCAGTAACTACAGTGTTCACGCAGAAATGTAACGGGAAACGGTGAAATCACAGAGGCCTGGAGATACATTCCTGTGGTGGGTCATATTTGACAAAAACTCACTGCTGGAAAAAGCAGGAGAGAATGTGTGAGAGAGAGAAAAAGGTATTCAAAGTCAAAATATTGTCATTTCAAGTGTAGCATTATAGTGCAGAGACTCAAATATCAACATTACAATGTATTTATGACCATTATCATCAGCAAATATTTACATAGAGTAATTACTGTGCAATAACAGTGTGCAATATTGCACAAAAACAAATAGCAATAACCTGCATGCAAATATCAATAAAATAGAGAATTAGGATTATTTAGGGATTACAAACCAAAATTAGTTAGAGTCCTCAGATCAATAGTGATTAACTACCTCATATGGGATGATTTTGATATGTAGTGAATAGACAAAGCATATACCATTACATATATAATTGCCATAAAAAGCACAGAAGATTTCACTGCATGCTACTGGAAACTACATAACAAATTTATAATTGCTCAATAATTCACATTTTCAAAACAGGTGAAAAGGAACACATAAATGCTCAAAATAAGTCAATTGGCTGTGGGTGTGCATATAGCCCAGCGTTTCCTTCCGCATGTGCCACACACTTTCTGAAACTGCTGTATCTGAGGTTTTTACCACACAGTTATTAAGCAATGAGAATCATCCCTTGGATGATTCTCTAAATCAAACATAACAGTATAAATAGTCCAGATTAAACCAGAAGAATGGAAATATTCATTTGGCATTGCTGTTTAGTGTCATAGATTTATTTTTTATTACTATTTCTACTTTTTTTCTTTTGTTCCATTTCTCTGTGTGTGAAAACCAGCCATCTATAGTCTATAAGTTTTTTTTTTAAAAACATCCTTTCTCTAAGATAGACAGTCATATCAAGACAGTAAGTTTTACTGTGTCCATGAGTCTGCAGGTGAAAATTTCCCACCCAAAACCAAGAGATTAAGCTTTTCTTGTTAATCTATTCCTTGTTATTCCGTTTTTTTTTTTTTTTTACCTTCTTTTATATTTATAACAGAGACGCATTGTGCCAATCTGTTTGATTTATAAACCTTTCAAAACCATGTTTTTATGTGGGCGGCCCATGTCAATAAATATAGTAAAACAGATCCAACATCTTGATAAGTCTATTATTCTGTAGAGAGGGACAGAGCTGAATTGAAGACAGATACATGTAGTGAGAGAGAGGAAAGAGAGTTAACAAGTGACTGACGGTAGGAAAAAGTGGGATCCAAAGATGGACAGATAAAGAAAGAACGGAGTTCCGCACGTTGCAGACATCAAGCGAGGGCATGCTGATGGAAATCTGTGTTCTACTGAGGTCTCATTCCAGCAGTTTGAAAGGTCGAGTTAGACTGATGAATGTTTACCTCTCCCTAAATAAGAAACACAGGCACTGGGACAAAACAAAATAAAACACTAAGAGAAATATACAAACTGAGAAGCGAACTTATCTGAGGTATAATGGAGCAATTCAGCTTTTTTATCCACCTACCAAACATAAATGCTTGACTTCAATAGAGCTCTTTAAATGTATTTCATTAAAAAAAAATGTGAATTTTTAGAATGTGAAATTCTAAAAATTTCTAAAAAGTTCCCCAACCTAAGCCTTATCTCTTTTTCAGCAATCATCCTAATATTGTATGTACTGGACCAGTTAAATGATTAATGATTTAGGCATGAGTGTTCTTGAATTTTGCTTGTGTGCTTGCACAGATACATAGGCCAAAAAAGTATACATATCCTGCATACATTAGCACTAACTAATCTAACCTGAACTGTGTAAAAAAAATTGTGTTAGAGAAGTGAGCAATACGCCCCACAGCCTCCTTGACCAGTCTCAGGGAGTTCAGACAGGGCAACTCCTCTTGTTTTGTGCACGCTCTCCCACAAGCCTGGAGTTTGCAGGATTTTCTCCACCAGCTCCTCAAATGCACACTGAACACCATCCCTTGTCTTGGCACTGGCCTCTGCATGAAAGAGAGAGAGAGACAAGTGTACACACACTACACACAAAGGAGGTCTGTAACACCTGGAGAAATCCATGGCATGACCAATCACTAGGGAGCTACAGCAATATATATGTGTGTGTGTGTGTGTGTGTGTGTGTATATATTTGAAAAAAATAAGTTCTCAAAACATTTCTTATTACTATCAATGTTGAAAACAGTTGTGCTGCTTACATTTTTTTTTCATTTTTGAAAGATATACTTTTTCTTTCAAGATTCTATGCTGAAAAGAATGTTCAAAAGAAAAGCATTTATAAAATATATATATATATATATATGTTTTAAAAAAATTTAAGCCTTTATCAATTTAATGCATCCTTGCTGAATAATTTCTCTCAAAAAAAAAAAAAAAAAAAAAAAAAAAAAGAACAAAGAAATGCTAGACTGGTGTGCTGCAAACACACAAGAAACTCTTGACCTTTAATATTAAAAGTTTGGAGAGAGTAGAAGCGATTAGGAAACATTAAGCACATTGGCCTCAAGCACACCGGCCGCAGCCATGGTGTCCATCTGCAGATTTCATTTGGTCTGAGGGCTTCATGGCTAATTCAGACCGATTGCTGCTTACATATCCACTCATGAGGCATGTCACATGACTTATAAACCAAACCCACGGTGGAGAAGAATGCGGCACGTCACCCACAAATACATATACAGAACTGTTGCGATTACACAAGCTCAAATAAATGAATGCTCAACCTTTACAAATAATCCATCTCTCAATTAAATAACATAATCTTTGTTTTTAGCAAATGGGCCCAAGTGTTTAAAAATAGTAGCCTGTGAGTATTAATGCAGTTGAATAAACTAGCTTACGTCAAAAAGTCAGATTTTTCCATGTGTGAAGATGATGAATCTTGAAACAAAATATTAGAAATGAAACCAAAGTGAAAGGTCACTGTATTCCTATTTTAAACTACTGTATTAGTGAATGAGGAGGGCTCAAGTAATTCATCAAAGGATGAAGGGAACATCTTAGTGACAACTCACCTATGAAAAGCATGGAATGTTTTCTAGCGAACTTCAGACCCTCTTCTCGCTCAAGCACACGGTCTTCCTACGCAAACAGAGAAAAAAAAGCTCTGAATTAGACATCGTTTTTCAATAGTTACAAATACAGAACAATTTTTCCATGTCCACGTCAGCATTATGTATTTAACAATCTAGAACAGCTACTATTTTTTATAGATACATATGGAGAGATAAGGCTGAAAAAGCAAACAGAGAGCAGATCTGTCTTTATCAGGCTTTGGAAACTGGGTCCAGGCAGGTGTTTTAAAAGCCAAGGCAAAATATATGACAATGAGTGCAAAGACTCGGCTGGACTTATGCAGCTTTAAACAAAACAAAAAAACAATACTCCACCCCAAAATGAAAATGTTGTCACTTCCCCGTATGTCATTCCAAACCCGTAAAAGCTTCATTCTTCCTCGGAACACAATTTAAGATATTTTAGATAAAAACTGGGACCCCTCTGACTGCCCCATTGACTGCCAAGTAAATAACAGTGTCAAGGTCCATAAAAGGTATGAAAGCCATCAGACATGCAATCTGGGTAATATGAAACTTTTTATGTGAAAAAATAAAAAATAAAATCGACTTTGTTCAACTTTTCCTTTGTCAACAGTCTCCTCTGTGTCTCTTCTGTTTCAGTCGTGCCACAAGGAGGTGTATTTAGTTTAATTTGAAAGAAAACAGCGCATCCTTGTGGCGCAGCTGACACAGAAGAGCATACGCAGCAGACACAGGGGAGACTGTTTACAAAGGAATTGTTGAACAAAGTCTTTATTTTTGTTTTCTTCACTTAAAAACTTATTCTCGTCACTTCATAATCTTACGGTTGAATCACTGAGGGTAGATGGACTATTCTGACAATGTCTTTTATACTTTTCTGGACCTTGACAGTGTAACTTACTTTGCAGTCTATGGGACAGTCACAAGTAGGGCTGTGCCATATGGTGAAAATATCTAATTGCGATTTTTTTGACAGATATTGCGATTTGAAGTCAAGCTTCAGCTCAATAATGTCAATAATGTGCAGCACAGTATCATTACCCTGCTGAAAAATAAAATAAACACAGAAATTCTTATAGTTTTCATTAAACATTACAAAATTCCTTTTTGTTTTTAGCAGTATTGTTCTTTTGGTTGCCACCTGCCAGATTACATTCCACCAATAGAATCCATCAAATAGACACCATTATAGTTTACATTAAAACCAATACAACTCCCATTATAACTCTGAAATCAATTCAATTTTCAATTGTGGTTTGGGAGGGGTTCTATATACTTCTATATACTATTTTTTCAGCAGACAAGATTATAATGGCATAACTACTTTTACAGAATTAACTAATTACTGAATTTCACTGGAAAGATTGGTTTATTTTAATAAATAAAGAACTGTTTTTCTTTAATAATTGACTAAAGTATTACATATGTTACACTGTATTTAGGATTTTAAGAACAAGTGAAAAATATGCTCAATGTTTTATTTCATCCAAGTGAAATTAGCAAGCAGTTAGACTGAATTTACAATCGTTTTAAACACAGAACCAGACGTGGGCTGACGAAGGTTGCACACGTGCATCGAGCCTCATCTATACTGCCAGATGCGCTCCTGGAAATCTGCGGTGCAGTGCATGCGCGAATATAACCGAGTGTTACGAAACAGTCTGCATGAGTGCGACAAGTGTGAACGGCTCGTCCGTGACAACCTTACCAACGTCACCAGCCAGCATGAGCCCAGGATACCAACGCCTGAAAGATATGCAGGTGAGCCAGAGCTGTGTCAAGCTTTCCTGACTAGATGCTCTTTTTTTTTTTCACTTCAACCTGTTACATTTTCCACTGAGAGATCAAGAGTGGCATTGGTTTTAAACCTTCTGTCGGGGCGTGCATCTCGTTGGGGGAGGGCGGTGTGGGAGAATAATGATCCTTGCTGTTCCTTGTTCCAGGCACTCCAGGATGAGATGAGACAGGTGTTTGACCGCACGGTGGCAGGCCGCAAACTCTCTGATCTCCACAAAAGGAAAGCATTCCGTTTCTGACTACATGATACAATTACCTTGGCTGCTGGATGCCACTGGAATGAGGAGGAGCAGTGGGACAGATTCCTGCATGTGCTAGCTGATTGTGTCCAACGTGAAATGTATACGTTGGATCTTCCCAAGAACTTAAACGGACTGATGGAGCTAGCTTTACGGGTTGACTCAAGGTTGGAACAGCGCTCCCAGGTGGAACAGCGCTCCCGGGGCAGAGGGCAACTCGAGCAATTGGGCTTCCTCGCTGAGGACATGGTCAGCCCACCCAGCGATCCCGAGCCCATGCAGTTGGGTAGAGCTCGGCTTTCCCGGGAGGAGAGAGAGCGTCGACGAACTGAGGGACTGTGTCTTTACTGCGGCGTGGCGGGGCATTTCCTCAATCGCTGTCCACTAAAAGATCAAGCCTGGCAGTAGGGAGGAGGCTCCTGTCGGGTGGAGCATAATTGGGGAAATCCTTATCCGCAACTCTCCTTCTGGGACGATTGCCATGGGCAACCGGCTCTTACAATTGCCAGGCCCTATGGGATTCCGGAGCGGAGGTAAACTTCATGGATTTTTCTTTGGCCAGTCACCTCCGCATCCCCGTCACTTCACTCCACTAACCCATTGCAGTTCACACTCTCAATGGTCAGACATTACCCACCATCACGCACACAATGGATCCCATCACATTGATGGTAGCGGGTAACCACACTGAGACACCAGAATTTTTCATCACTGACATTCCCCTCAGCACCATCGTTCTTGGGCACCCCTGGTTGATCAAGCACAACCCCAGGGTTGACTGGGCACAGGGCCCGTTTCCACCTGGAGTAATCAGTGCCATGCCTCTTGTCTGCTCATTAGCCTGTGTCTAGTTCTGTTTTTCAGGAGGACACTGTTGATTTGTCTAACGTGCCCAAGGAATACCTCGACCTGAAGGAAGTGTTCAGTAAGTCCCGGGCTGCTTCTCTTCCTCCCCATCGACCCTATGACTGTTCTATAGACCTAATGCCAGGTACATCTCCACCTAAGGGCAAGTTATATTCACTTTCTACTCTTAAAAGGTAGGCCATGGAGAATTATATTTCTGATTCGCTGGCTTCCGAGTTCATCCGCCCTTCCTCTTCTCCAGCGGGGACGGAGTTCTTTTTTGTGGGTAAGAAGGATGGATCTCCGTGACATTGCATTGATTACCGAGGGCTGAACAACATCACGGTGAAGAATACCTATCCTTTGCCGTTGATGTCTTCAGCCTTCGAGAGGTTGCAGGGAGCATCAATATTCACAAAACTGGACTTACGTAATGCTTATCAGTTGGTCCACATAAGGAAGGGGGATGAATAGAAGACAGCATTTAATACCCCCAGGGGCCATTTTGAATATTTGGTCATGCCTTTCGGGCTGTCCAACTCTCCTGCTGTCTTCCAAGCATTAGTCAATGAAATGCTGAGAGAAATGGTAGATCAGTTCATTCATGTCTACCGGGATGACATACTGATATTTTCTTCTACTCTCCAGGAACATGTTCAGCACGTCAGACTAGTGCTCCAGAGGTTGCGAGCGAAAGGGCTTTTTGTCAAGGCGGAGAAATGCACTTTTCACGCACAGTCATTTCCATTTTTTTGGGTACATTGTATCATCAGTGGGAGATCGCATCTTTCGTTTACATAGCCTTCAGATGGACGTGGTCTCCGATAGTGGGCCCCAATTTGTATCCAAATTTTGGCAAGAATTTTGTAACTACTGGGGGCTACGGTTAGTCTGTCCTCAGGATTCCATCCCTAGAACAATGGCCATACCGAGCGGGCCAATCAGGATCTTGAGAGAGTGTTGCGATATTTGGTCTCAACCCTTACTCCTGGAGTCAGCAAATTTCTTGGGTTGAGTACGCACATAACTCGTTGCCAGTGTCGGCTACGGGCCTATCTCCGTTTAAGTGTAGTCTAGGTTACCAGCCACCAATTTTACCCAGTCTGGAATCCGAGGTTGCGGTCCCTTCCGCTCACGCCTTTTTCCAGAAGTGTCATCACACATGGAGCAGAGCCCGCGAGACTCTGCTCCAGGTGGGAAGACGCACCAAGACCCAAGTCAATCGCCACCGGTCTAAGCCTCCCATATACGTCGTGGGACAAAAGGTAAGGCTTTCATCCAAGAACATTCCTCTGCGTTCCGTGAGTAATAAACTGGCTCCCTGGTTTATTGGTCCATTCACTGTCACCAAGATCATTAGTCCGGTGACGGTCCACCTCAAACTACCTCCCGTGTACAAGAGGATTCATCCTGCATTCCATGTCTCCAAATTGAAATCTGTCTTTCACTCCCAAATTAATCCGCCTGTCCCAACCCAATAAAAATCAGTTGTTTAACTTGCTATTGGATTCTCTGCCTTTTTCCTGCCACTAGACGTAACAGGGCTATGCTCTGGGCCCGGACCCCTCCCCCAGGACAGCACGCCAAAATATGTCTACTATTCGCTATTGAACTCGTGAATTTGAGCTGACTCCGTATTTTTTTTATTTATTTATTTTTTTTAAATGGTGGACATTTACACAGTTGGCTAGAGCAGAGCTGATTGGGGAGAACAGAGGTGCCCTGACTGGTTAGTAAGACTGTTACTCAAGACTGACATGCATATGCTCTGGAACAGAGTAATATCTCGTCCACATCGCAGGCTTTTTCAATTGGCAAATCGTGACGTCTCAAATCGCGATTTCAATTCGATTAATCACACATCCCTAGTCACAAGCCTTACGGTTTTCATCCCAAATATCTTAAGTTGTGTTCTGAAGACGAACAAAGCTTTTACATGTTTGGAACGACATGAGGGTAAGTGATTAATGACAACATTTTGTGTGTAACTTACCTTATCAATTTTGTTTCCCACCAGCATTTTGACCAGATCATTTCTTGTACAGTATGTATCCAGCTCATTCAACCAGTTATCCAGCTTCGCAAACGTCTCTCGCCTAGTGACGTCATACACTAAAAAGACACAATCCGAGCAGACAATTTAGAAATTACTTTTAGAGGCTTAAATCAGACAACTATAATTCACAACATTTTATGGTTCAGACACCATTCCTGTTTATCATGTATAATTATCAGTGTATTCATCACATTTAACTTGGAATTGTTCTAAAGTGGTACAATGTTTTCATTTTTTTTTAAATAGCTTATTAGTGGAAAACAGTTGTGTTTATGTTTGCCTACCCAGAATGACACCCTGAGCACCTCTGTAGTAACTGGGTGTTAAAGTTCGAAAACGTTCCTGACCTGCTGTGTCCTGTAAACACAAAACAAAATCAAGGCAAACAGTGTTAAATAATAACGTAACAATTAATATTTTGACTTGTAAAGGCATTTTAAAAGAGAAGCCTGCCTCCAGAGAAAAAAAGAAAAGGAAAACACTGCCACCTTGTGTTACATTAGTAAAACACAGTCAACAAGCATTATAAGGACTTATTACATCTGTCCCATTCAGTAGTGTCCAAACTAAGACATGATTGCCCTGAAGACTAAATTATGTGTAAATAAATAACTAACAAAAAGTGGGCAAAAATAGTTAGCCTTCACAAAACATAAATCTGTGTGACTCTAAATCTCGGGATAAAAACGCGGTTGACTTCTCACCCAGATTGCAAGCTTTGCTCGGTTTCCATCCACAGCAAGGGTTTTCACCTTGAAATCTACACCTGAATGGAAATAAATGATGTGTTTAGTACATACAGAACACATATCAACTTTCATCGTTTTACATTTAATCATATAGCAGATTCAGAACATGTAGCAAGTTTTTTTAAAGATAAATAAAAATAATAAGTAGATAGAATAGTTATAGAACAGAGAGTGCTTGTTTTAGAGGATCGAGTGTAGATGGAAAAGATTTTATTAATATTTCACAATATTACTGTGTTTTCTGTATTTTTGATCAAATAAATGCAGGCCTGAAGAGCAGAAGAAACTTCTTTCAAAAACATTAAAAATAGTAAAAACTTTTGGTCTGTACTGTATATGTATATAAAAGTGAAGTGACATTCAGACATTAAACTCAGAATTTGTGCTATGATTTAACCCATCCGAAGTGCACACACACACACAGAGCAGTGAACACACATACACACACACACTGTGAACACACACCCGGAGGAGTGGGCAGCCATTTACACTGCGACGCCCAGGGAGCAGTTGGGGGTTCGATGCCTTGCTCAAGGGCACCCAAGTCATGGTATTGAAGGTGGAGAGAGAGAACTGTACATGCACTCCCCCCACCCACAATTCCTGCCGGCCCGAGACTCGAACTCACAACCCTTAGATTGCAAGTCCGACTCTCTAACCATTAGGCCACGACTTCCCTGTGTGTGTGTGTGTGTGTGTGTGTGTGTGTGTGTGTGTGTGTGTGTGTGTGTGTGTGTGTGTGTGTGTGTGTGTGTGTGTGTGTGTGTGTGTGTGTATATAAAAAAATTCTATAAATATACTGTAACCAAACCCTAATCTTATCAGAAAAGTTTTGTCTGGTTTAACTCACTTCTGGGTACAAATTTATCACCAGAAGATGTTTACAAAATATTTGTCCCCAAAAAAATGGTTAAAACACACAAACAAACACTAGCAAATGTAAACCATCAGGTGGAATACTCAAAAAGATTCACAATCATATATGGAAATACAGTCTAGATGTTTTATGAGGATTACGATAATACCATACATATATAACGAGACAGATTTAATTTTTAATGGCCCCAAATATTTGTCAGGCAACAAGCCCAGAGCGACTAAAGATAGAAAGAGCTGAATTTATAGCTGAAAGGGGAATTGTGGGTTTATTACATAAAGATAAAAAGAAAATAGGATGACTCAACCACCTGTCTCATCATTCAGCAAAGCCACATCACTTACAAACATAAGTGATTTACATTCATAAAAGAAAAATGAAAGTATGAGTAAAGATGACAGGGGAATAAATCTCTCAGCGCTCAGTGAACGAAAGGTCTGGAGGCATGAAGTACTCCTGAATTTCAGCAAAGCACTGACAGATTTACCAGAGGAAGCCAAAGGAGGAGATCTGGACTTGTTTGGTTTGGATTGGGGGGCTTTGAAAAGAAGTCGGCGGTCACATCAACAAACGTCAACCTAAATGCTACAAAGTGATGGCCACAGCTTTGAACAACCAATGGATCTCCACAACATATAATGGTAATAATGACCAGTGAAGGATTCCTTGATCTACAGTGTAAAGACAGTAACCGTTAAACAAGATTTGACGTGGAAAAATATACTTTTCAATATTTTAAATGTAACGTTTAAGTCCAGCAATCAACAAACCAAGTAAAGCTGTATTTCAAGTCAGACCAGCACTAGTAGTGAAGCTTATGTGATGGATGTCAATGAGAGCTGTGATTTGGTTAGGTTTCTGTTTATTACATTAGAAAGACAAACAATTATTATTATTGTTGTTGTTGTTGTTTTACATGTCAGTTATCAGAAACTAAAAACACAATGTGAATGTCTGATTTAGAATGTCGTGTTTAAACCTGCTTTTATGGGTGTCAGACTTTTAAATACTTACCAATTGTTGCACCAATTTCTGGATCAAATGTATCATCTGTAAATCTCAAAAGAAGACTGAGGAAGAGAAGAGGGGAAAGAAAGGCGAATCAGAGACTGAACTTTCCTTCTTACTAGCAAATGATGCACACACATCTGCAAATATATGTTGTATGGGAATTTGAGAACTGAACTGACAAACATTCAAAGGTTTCTTTCTATCTAAAGCGAGGTAAGGTTGTTTTAATATAACTAGCTCGCGCAATGTGTTGTTGTTGTTCCATCAGATGACATCCGGTAAACTTCAAGTAGACGTTAAAGTTACCTGGATTTGCCCACTCCACTTTCTCCGATGATCAGTATTTTCAGAGTGGTCAAAATATCCTCAGTCATATTTTCCGGAAGAAGCCACTATGAGCAATAATACTGTCGATATAAATAAAAATATATCAAATGGAAAAGCAAAACTATTATTTGAGGGCCAAACGTTACTCTCTTCTTCGGTAAAACGTTTAGAAGGTGATAAACATCTGAAAAACACAGTTCTGCCATCTAGCGGTGGGTTTTAATCAATGTTTTTATTAATTAATTAAAAGATCTGGTAACACTTTAGAATAAGGTTCCATTAGTTAATGTTAGTTAACTACTTTCGTTAACATGAACTAAGCAAGAACAATCCTTCTACAGCATTTATTAGTCTTAGTTCATGTTAATTTCAACATTTACTAATGCATTATTTAAATCAAAAGTTGTTCTTGTTAACATTAGTTGAATTGTGAACACTGTGAATTACCATGAACTAACAATGAATAACTGTATTTTCATTAACTAACATTAACGAAGATGAATAAATACAGTAATAAATGTATTATTCATTGTTTGTTCATGTTAATTAATACATTAACTAACATTAACTAATGGAACCTTATTCTAACGTGTTACCAAAGATCTTTATACCAGTCGCACAAATATAAATCCTCCTATGTATTTCTATATAATACATTTTTTAAATCTTTATTAAAATTTTGCATACCATCTACCCTGTTAAATCAATAATTTCAAGGTACTCTGATATTGATGATTTATGTTCTTTTTGTAAAAATGAGAAAGAGGTGTTAACACATTTGTTTTTTGATTGTAAAATTTCCCAAAAGTTTTGGAAGGAATTGGCAGATTTCATATTTTCTCTTGTAAAGGATAAATACTATTTTTCTTTAAAGGATATTATTATGTACTATAAAAATAATGTAAACAAAGATCTTGAATATATTGTTAATTTATTCATATTGCTGGGGAAATTTTATATGCATAAACAAAAATGCTTAAATTCATCCCCAATATTTAAAGTATTTTTAGTTGAATTTGATTGTTTTATATCTTCATTGAAATTGATAAAAAACAAAAAGTCATTAACATTTATAAAATATTATGAAATTTTCTTTAGATCCCCTGTAACTAATTAATGTCATTTTATATTACACTGATTGTCCTATGCTGTGCTCTGTATTATGTATGTTATTTGTTTTGTGTTCAATAAAAAGGGGGGGGGGGGGGGAAACATTTAACGAGATTATAAAACCAACACTTGGTGGATTTTTATCATTATAGGGTGGTTGTGTACACACACTGCCAACACACATTTCAGTTCAAACAACTTGTAAAAGTGCATGTAGCATTATATGACTCCTTTAAAATGGAGAAATATGAATAAAAGGATTGTTTTATGTGCGTACACACGAGGTCGCCAGTGTTCTGTATGAGTCATTCATCTAAAAACCAATGGGATTTATAAACCAGACTGAAAGGTAGAAAAACTACCCTTTTTAAGACCGTTTGGCTGGATTTATGTGAAGCAAAATCTTTACAATAGTAAAATGGCAGAGAGAAACATCACTAAGAGGGTCACTGTGATTTGAATATCATTAAAGTCTTAATCTTAATTAAAGTCAAAATCTAAGAAATGTTGCTAGTTATGGTCTATGGAGGTATTGTAATACACTAATTGGTACACAGTCACACACACACAAGATTTTTTTTAAAGCGGTTTAATTATTTCTATGTACAGTCCTTTTGTTGCCAAGTTGACAACAGTCATCAGGAAAATAAAACAGATCAATAAGGTGCAAAACCAACAATGGTGTCTTTGCTCCCACCCTTAAAGTTAAACTGACATTTAAAGCAAAGATTTTTCACATTCCACATTCCTTTACAAAGTGAGGCTGAAAGTTGACTCAATCTAAAGGTATACTTTTACTTTGTCGAATCAGTAAATCACTTTCAATAAAGAGTAAGCAGCTGTGCAGAAAGAGTGAAGCATCTCATCATCGTAATGTTCTCCTTTACATTTATACTGATACCAGGTTTCATACAGTGCTGACTTGTACAAAATGACTGAAAAAAAAAAAAAAAAAAAAAAAAGCTCTTAAGATTTATGGGCCCAAGCAGAGAAGAAGTATATTTACACAGGACCCTGCATATAACGTAGCTTGAAAATGTGCAGCAAACTTCACCGCACATTAAACAAAGTTATAAATGTGCCTTGAACATTAATATAAAAGTTGGTCTGAATTAAGCACCAAGACTCCATAATCTGGCTGAATGAGGAGTGAACAGTTTAAGCACTGCTTAAAAGCACCATTTATAGTTCATCAGGTTGGACTTTGAGTGATCAAAACAAAGCAGGATTACAGCCTGAACTCTTCTGCCACATATTCTCGTGTTTGACCAAACATTCGCAAACGGATTACTTCCAAGCCCTTAAACCTGCACGTGCACAGCTAGAGACTGCAAACTATAATGAAACTTCACATATGCACGCACTGTTATTTGTGTTTGAATGTAGTATATGTATAACTCTCGGTGTATGATGCATTGCAGTGTACTGGTGTTTCAGCTGTTTCAGTGCAGTGGTTGTAGTGTGTTCGGCAGAGGGGAAGTGTAGCGGTACTTCCAGGCCTAGTATCCAGAGCAGCCAGCCGACAGAGGACCACACCCTGGCCTGAGCTGCCCTGTTCCCCATGGGCTGCTCTTACCATAGCCCAAAGTTTGGCCAGACCACTAGATTGAACAAAAATGGGCCAGACATGCAGGAGGAGGAAGAGGAGGAGGAGGAGGAGCAGAGGCTGGTAAAATACTTTCAAACAAATTACACTTTTTCTGCAAAGAACAAGCTTTGAGCGATCACATTCTGTAATTTACCTTAAGACTTATATCCTGAAGCAGCTTTCTACAATTAGTGTGAAGCCCTAGAAAGGCATTACTAAACATCAACATACAAACACAGGGTGGCTTATATTTATTTAAACATTTACAAATAAATACTTGAAGAATTGGTCTTCCATTAATGGCTTCTTGTTAAAGATAGAAACAGACTTTTATAGACTTGACTGAGACCAGTGACCAGTGAGTTTTGAGCACATTATATTTAGATGGCAAGTTATGGACCATACTCTGTGTTCTGTCATGATAAATTATAAAATCATAATACAACTATCTTTCTTCTAATGGTACACTACCCTTCAAAAGTTTGGGGGTCTCTTACGCTCACCAAGGCAGCATTTATTTGATTAAAAATAGAGAAAAACAGTAATTGTGAAATATTACTACAATGTAAAATAACTGCTTTCGATTTTCTCTAACATTTCATGCATCCTTGCTGAATAAAAGTATCAATAAAAGTATTTAAATTAAAAAAGTACTAACCCCAAAATATTAAACGGTAGTAAATATACATTTGCTATTGTGGAATTACTGTTGGCCTTTATTTGGTGTCTATTTTGAGTTCTTCCTCATTTGTTACTCACTTTATAGTCAGATCATGATCTAAGGACAGTGCTATAGTGAATAATGATAAAACAGCATCAGGCACCAGACTCAGTCAAGTTCTTCCAGAATTAATTCTGGAAAATAGTGTCTATGATTCAGTCAATTCAATTTCAACATCACTCATATATGGACAAAATTCAATAAATAGATTGAATGAAAGTGAAAAGTTGGTGGGAAAGAACTTATGTGACAGACTTCATCTCCCATTCCTAGAAGAAAAAAAGGAGAACAGAATGACAGAATGAGCCCATAGGGGAAAATACATTATATGCAACTGGAAGATCATTCTTTAACATAAGAACCAGAATATCTTACTTGCTATTAATACCTAGTGTGATGTAGAAAATAAGGGTAGCACTTTATTTTACAGTCCTGTTCCTCATGTACATACTATGCACTTATTATAGTAATTACAATAACTATGTACTAACCCTGAACCTACCCCTAAACCTTACCCTACCCCATGTAGTTACCTTGTGTTACCAGAACTTTCTTAGATAAATACACTGTAAGTACACTGTAAGTACATGTTAGTACACATACTGTAAAATAAAGTGCAACCAAAATAAGTGTTTACTGACCTTGGCTTTCTTGAGGACGTGTCCTCGCACAGGTGAGGCTTTCGGTTGTGTCTGACGCCGCAGCAGAGATGCACTGTTGACTGGCAGAGAGCAGGTTTCAGTGTCACTGGTGTCACAGCTGGACATGGGCGAGTTGTCCACCGTTCGCCTCATTAACACTGGAGACTAAGAACAGATGAGACATTTTAATACCTGCTTTTCTATATCACCAAAAACTGAACGTGACACAACCCTACAGTTAGCATTACATCATGTCTATGTTCGAGAAATTGCTCTTTTTCCAGACCTGTGGGCTGGAGCTGCCCGTTTTGGGTTCAATGGTCAGGCCCAGGGTGACGCCTCCATTCAAGGCTTTCTTCAGACTCTCCTTCACCTCTGTCAGCTCCAGTTCCAGATTGACTCGTTCCTCCTCTTTTAGTTTGCATTCATCCTCCACTTTCTTAAGTCTCTCTGTCAAAGATGCCTGAGATCGCTTACCTGTGTGAGAGGTTATAACATCTATAATGCTAAGTATTTATTACCAAAACCTTTCAAAAGAAGTGTACAGATTTTTGTAATCTCGAGCATTCAGATTCAATCGTAATTGAATGCCATAGTCCCACTGATATCCTCACCGGTGTTGTTCTCTATAGCAGTGCGGAGATCCTTCCTGTCTTTTTTCAGCTGGGCCAGGCGGGTTCGAACTTCCTGCTTCCTCTTCATCAGCTCCTCCTCTTTAGCTTGGAGTCTCTTGGCATCTGCCTCCACTCTGTTTTTCCCGTACTTATACTGGTCCACACCTGTGAAGGTTAATGATGCATTATAATCAAAGTAAACCATGATCAGAAAATCGTTCCATTTTTTACTTTTGGATTCGGTCTCTTCATCGCATTAAAGGACTCTGCAGATTAAAAGGCAGACAGAATATACAGTATACCATATCCAAATATTTGCGAGTCAACGTAAATGGCCACTGGATGGTTAGGATGTCTGTGACTGACCGACTGCCTGTCTAAAATGGAATTTGGGGTGATTGAGTTTACAAAGGAGCATGTCAACAGATCAACTGCTGTCTAACAGCACTGCAATTTCCACATACCAGCATTCTCCACAAATCTGTGTGGCTTCTTTTTCCTTGAAAGAAATTAGTGGTGTAATAGCTAGGATAATGGATGCAGACTTAATGTCTGCTTAGTTTAGTTTGAGACTTATTTTAAAACAAATGTTGAGATTATCTAAAAGATGTGCTCTTATATGTTAAGATCTCTTACTAGAGTTGCTGAGTTTCACTGGAAGAGTGCTGCTACATCCATTGGCCTTTTTGGGCTGGTTCTTGTCCAACTTCTGCTTCGCAGTGAACCCATTGGTGATCAGGCCTTTCTTACCCTTCAGCTGATTGGATGAAAGAAACATGTATGAGCTTTTGAACACACACAAAACTGATGTGTGCAACTGATATGTTGGCCACAAACAAAAATCTGATATTTAATAACTTTGCTTTCACTGTTAACACCTGTTACATTTTACAAAGGTTATATCTGCAAACCACATCTACTAAGCCACAAATGTTTCTAGAGGGGACATTTTCTTTTAGTTAAACTATAGCTGTCAGCAACCCTTTTTTAAACCCTGGCCTATAAAATGTAACCCAGAGTGAAGTAAGGCCTCAGTGAATCCATTCAAGGCCATGGCCACCCAGACATTGATATTATATAGATCAAAAGCAGTCATATTTCTTGAACTGGGTGGTCCATAATGCATGCACTATGCTCTGTGTTTATTTCCAATTTATATTTGTGCAGAAAACAGCATTAAGAAATAGATAGTGTTTGTGATATGCTGTGTTAACCTGGGTTAGTCACCTG
Source organism: Carassius auratus (assembly GCF_003368295.1). Classification (NCBI taxonomy): domain Eukaryota; kingdom Metazoa; phylum Chordata; class Actinopteri; order Cypriniformes; family Cyprinidae; genus Carassius; species Carassius auratus. The sequence continues at coordinate 8,942,625 of NC_039279.1, read as the reverse complement.
GTTAGTTTTAGTATTAGAAACTGAGGGAGAGGAGGAAGAGGAAAGAGATTTGGTGGAGAGTGGTGAGTTGTAATGCCCTGTGGAAGATGACTGCGAGTGGATGGATTTGGGAGGGTAGCGCGCTGCTAGTTTGGGGGAGGGCATGTTTTCATAAAGATCTGTATTCTCATAATGAGACTCTTCTTTCCACCGACGGTCCCCTGAAGCTGGGGAGGAGTAGTGCAAATCTCGTAGCTTCCGTATCGCAAGCGTGCAAGCAAAAGAAAAGCCATTAGAAAAGAAAAAGTGGATCGGGGAAGGAGAGGAGATAGGCAGGATCAGAAATGAAGGCTTACTGATCCATTGATGCAGGGCACATCATCATAATGCAGAGCGACCCCTGTGGGACAGGCGTAACCACTGACCGGGTTATCCAGGTATGGGTTTGGAGAAACTGCACGCTTACTGGTGAAACTGTGAACACATACATATATTCATTACTCCATGTACACATCACACACCGAACTTATACTGTAACTGTACAGTGTAACAGTAGTGATGGGAAAGATACTTCAAAACAAATGGTGTGCAATACAATCGGGAAAATTAATTATGCGTTACCGCTGCATGTTGAAAAAAAATAGGTTGTTAAAGAAGCTACATCTCATGCTAATGAAAATATTGTGAGCAGTACTGGGTTCCCACCAAAATGACTGTTTGGCCAGTTGAATGACATTAGCAGTGGTTTCAACGTCAATGTAATCGTAGTGCAGTGCAGCAGGATCTGTTGTGGAGCCCGTTTCGGCCAGCAGGACACCCAGCCACCTTCCCATACTCTCAGAGGAGGAGGCCTGACGGGAAACGAGTGAGGAAAGACGCAATGAATGTGTGTCAGTGGAATATGAGACAAATCTCTGCAAATCCACTCTAAACATGATACAGCAGTGACATCATAGCGAGAGCCAGCCAACCAAATCATCCATCTAATCCCTGCCCTGAGGTCCTGTCTCAGACACATTAATTGCCCCGCAAGAGCCGGGGGACTTGGCACGTACCTCCAGAACAGCCACCTCCTGTCCGTTGCGCAGCAGACGGAAGGCAAAGGGGTGTTTGGAGTCCAGCCCTGGAATGACCTCACACCCCCGCAGCGGCAGAGAGGCCATGTGTGTCTTCAGATCTGCCCGGTCCTTGTGCAGGAACAGCTGGTTGTCTTTGAGCTGGCACCAGCGCTCTCTCCAGCGGTTATTGGACAGCACATTCAGATAGCCTGTTAATGATAGAGTTGGGGGAAGAATTATTCAAAAATGTTGCCAGTAATTTATATTTTCAGTTTATTTTTTTATGTTAAAATTTTGGGGGGAAAAGAAGATTTTTTTTATTTTAATATATTTAAAAATGAAATGTATTCCTGTGATGGAAAAGCAGATTGTTTTTGTTTTTACTCCAGATTTGCTGCTGTGGCACATACATCAGAAGTCATTCTAATATGCTGATTTGCTTCTCAAAAAATATTTCTTATTAATATTACTATTGGTTGAAAACAGCTTAATATTTTTGTGGAAACCGTGATACATATATTTCTAATGGAATAGAAATATATGAATAGAAGTTTCAAAAGAACAGCATTATTTGAAATATAATTTTTTTTTTTACTTTATAGATTTGGTCACTGTACAGGACAATCTAAAATGTATGCCTAATAGTAAATACAGTTATAAATCTGATCAGTTTAATGCATCCTTGCTGATTAAACAGAATTGTATTTGTGCAAAGCACCATTTAAGTGCAGGAAGGGAGCAATGCAAATAACACCGGCTCCTCCTTAGCCAACGGAAATTTTATTTAATTTCGTCCTAGCAGCCAGTAATAATATCAACAACAGATCTACAAACAAGTATTAAGCAAAACACTAACGCGCTGCCGTCCATTTCTTCTGTTAACTAATCACTTCAACTAGAATGCTTCAGTATCACACCTCAATGGCTATCAATCACTAATGTTAGGACTCTCATGTTATGAAAATAGCACAAATCTAGGTGTTGTGTGAATAGAGAGCAAGACAATCCTTTGTTTGGGTAATGTGTTTAATTAAGAGATGGAGAAAGAAAACTTAAGGTGCAAAAAACTAGACAGCAACTAGTTTTGGAAGCATATCTGAGAGGATGAAAAATATATTAAAAATATATTAAAATGAAATCTGTTATTATAAACTGTTAGATTAGAATTTAACGTTTAAAAATCTTACCAACCCCAAACTTTTGAATGCTAGTGTATATCAAAATGGTACTGCAACCGCTCACCACATGTTGGGACATCCTCCTCCGCCGATGAGGTCTGTTCATCTGTAGATGGTTTTTTCTTGCCCAGGCTTATGATTTTAGTGATTTTCTTTCCAGTCACACGTCCAACCGTGCCTTTCTGCTCTGATTTAGAGTTCTTCTTGCCTTTGGCTGCACAAAAAAAAAAGCAAATTAGTGTCACAGTGTGAAATATATGTATGGGATTTTGTGAAGTAATATATTGTACAGAAATGCTAGTTATCTAGAAACCCGCTGGTGTTGCAACTATAACAAGGGATGGGTTTGGAAAATATTTCGTTTGTGGGATGGATTTGGTGGGAAAAAGATGATTTTCTTATTTTATTTTATAAAAAGATTATAAAATAATGAAAATGACAGATCTGTTCACTTTAAAATGTTAGTCATTTAGACCAGAGAGTAAAAGGCTGAACTGACAATGACAGGACCCGTCTTCAGACTTAAATCCTTTACAGTGCGTGAAACCAACACCGTTCTTCTCCAAGTTGTTCAGATACTTTTATCTGAGGAGTGTGGTCTGTGGTCATGGTATTGTAAGAAACAAAAGATCTAGAACAACAAACTTGAGCACTGAGGGTAAAAGGACATACTGTGGAAAACCGTTCAGGTCACATCTTATTCCAAACCAATGGTGGACAATGTTAGCAAACTTGCATTTTGGGATCTGGACTTGGATAAAATGTGTAAGACGCTGCAGCACAACAAATTACAGGCTTTTCTCCTTCTCTAAAAGGCCTACTACAAAGGCAGCTCACAAGGACAGAGAATACATAAAAAGAGGGAAACTCTCGCTTTTCTGAAGGCCTGACTTGGTCCAAGCTCTACTGTAGAAGATTACATCTTAGTTGGCGACTCCTTTAATTAAAGCTAAGCCCATCTGAACCCAAGTCCTCTAAAGTTTCCTCAGGCATGAGGCAAAACCCAAAGACACAGATGCAAAAACCATTGGACCTTTAAGGACCTATACAGACATAGTTCTTCATTTTATCATGAAGGAAAATTCTGCGATCAGGCTAATATGATTTCACAGTGTCTCAGCACTTATGACAACTGAAAAGAATATGACGAATGTTTTATTTTTATTTGTATTCCATCTTTCATCAAAGAAGTGCAGCAGCTGGCTGCTGGTTTGATATAAGAATATCTCTGGTGCTATCAGACAGAGGTGGTTTGTGTTTCTGCTGCCAAGAAACACTACCCTTAATTCTTTGTTATAAAATAAAAACAAATACCTTTTTCATTACCTTTCCATACCCTTACACTTTCACAGGAATTATTATATGACACCAGTCCTTGTTATCCGTCGGCTTATCAGAGATCAGCTGCCATAACTCATGTGAAAACAGCACAGCAGTCACTGCGGCTTGTGGCCGTGATACTGAGCTATCATTCACACACAATTTGCAGATTCACAAGTTTTGGATTCCACTCAAATTAAGCAATTCTTCACAGAAAGATCTGAGACAAGGCAGTGTCAAAGTGAAATAAGAAAGAAACATTTCCACAGACCTGAAACAGATGTCCCGAAAAGTTCAATCCTAGATTAAGACCGCGTGGTGTAAATACTTGATAAATGATACTATTCGATTATTTAAGAGGGTCTCCTTGCTTTGACTTTGGCATTGTTCAAACAATGGAGTTTTTCAATTCATATAAATTTGTTCTTTATTCAAGTACTGTTGCTCTGTTATGTCACTAAGTTTGTTTTTTGTTTTAACCGAAAAAAGTGAAGATTTAAAATTCACTTCATCAATTAAAACACTAGCAGACAAATTATTATTATTTTTATTTAATACAGCTATTTTATCTAGTAACCGACAGGTTTCCCCAGCAGAATTCAGCAGTCAAAAACAACTGAAAATGACTGACAAACTGATGGTGAAAAATATTATTAAATAATACTAAATCAGCCTATCAAATACTAATCAAATATTGAATCACATATTTTAGAGAGACAGACAGCTATAGATAGATTAGCTTCCAGACACAAAATACTCTCCCTTTACATGAACTCTTCATCTGTCCTCTCCAATGATGATATGGACCAAAACAGGGACTGAACATAAAGACTCACCTGGATCTTTGCCATCTGAGATGCCATTTTCATGACAGGGCTCTCCATCTGAACTGGGTCGATCGCAGGACAGCTTCTGCAAAACAAGAGTAAGGTTACAGCTACAGTATGCTTGCAGTTACAGAAAAAAACATGCATTTAAGCAGGAGAAAGAACACTGAATGGTACAAATAACAGTGAATTCCTTGTTACATTTCATTTAATGACCAATTGTTTATAGATAGACACATTATATACATGCACAAAGAGTCAGAATACTAAAGTGCATACACAAACACCTCTGCAGTCTACCCAAACAAAATTCGGAGCACATTTGTTTTGCATTAAGTGCGAATAATTAGACTAGGCTCATGCATGCTGTGCCAGTTTAAGAGGTTTGACATTAAACCCCCTTTAGATCTGTCTTAAAAACAGAACACACAAATAAACAAGTGCAACATGCGCATGCTGCAAAAATCGCAGTCACAGCATACTGCATATGAAAGAATGTGTTTTCCAAAAATGATAAGATCACATATCCTCCCACATCTATTTAGCCTTGCCAGCAGCACACATCCACAGCAAGATGGAATTTGGTATGCATATGCAGCTTTTATAGCCCTCCATGCCCTGGCAGGAGAGCCACTGTGCAAGAATACTGATAGGAGGCGTCTGTGTAGGGTACTGAGGTGTGCTCAAGCTGGCAAGCATGCAAACTGCCACACAGTCTCACAAACCTGCATGTACAGTAGGTAGATCCAACATACTCTGCAGGCATAGTACACCCGCACATGCAAAGTATTATACAGAAATAGAATTAAGAATTCGCACCTTTTCCAGCTCTGCTTTGTGAATTGGGGAACCAGAGCCAGCTCCGTCACAGTCCACCACTCCATTTCCATTAGAGCAGACTTCCTTCATCACCTTAAAGAAACCACAGAAGCGCAAAATAACAGGCAGAAATTCTATTTTTCTCAATATACCTTTTTAAATGAATGGGATGCTTGTTCCATTAGAAATAAAGAAATGCTAATTTAAAAAAAATCTATTTTTATGATGTTTAACAGGGTTCCCACAAATTTTGCTCAATACATTTCATGAATTTTCTGGAATTAAGATTAAAAAAAAAAATGTTTTCAGATATTACACTCACAAAGATCAATTTAGCTGATACATTTGTTTACATTCCTACAGCTAGAACAAATTATATTAACTAGAGACATTTTCTTAGACTTATAAAAAAAAAAATTTTGTGAATATATTTAAAAAATCTAACAAATTTATGACTTTTCCAAGACTTTATTATTTTATTAGATTATATTCATTTCATGTTTTTTCAGGTCTAGAAATTTTATTCTATTTCACATGGCAACCCTTGAATAGTCCGAAACTTTCTTTTCTCCCAGTCAAACAGATGCCACAAGCACAAACTCTCCACCACCTCCACGTTCTGCCATGCACATGCGCTCAAATGGATTCCACACGTCACATGCAGTTGGAAGTGCAGCTGGAAGGCTGTTACATGCGTCATTGCTCTCGTGGCTCTGTGTGAATGAGATATCCAGAGATCTCAAAACTGCACAGACTCTTCGCCGCCACATAAGTGTGACCTCACATTACCTGGGGGTAACACCCAAAAAACCCCATAACCAGTGGTGTCGAGTGAACAAGATGGATACAGAGATCTATCACAATGAGAGAAGCTCACCTTTACACACCCTACACAGCCCCTTCCCAAACTGCCCCCATGTCAAAGACCCATATATAACCAAATATCATTTTAGTTGAACTCCTCTGAGCGTCGTAACTTGACGCAGCACGTTGGGGTTTGGCAACCGGTTTACATAATTGGGCTCGCGGGAAAATTGCAGGCTGTGGCCTCACTCTTTGGCTTTGACTGCAAAGAAGTGGGTTTCTGGGACACGCTCAGTCAAAAAATATTTTGTGCCGTGCTAATGTGCCCTCATTAGCATTGATATTTTCAAACGAAGAGTTAATATGGAGAACTACTGCATGAAATCCAACAATCAAAGTCATATTTACCAGTCAAACAAATGTTTGTAGACAACCAAACTGCCACAACAGATAGTGAAGCGAAGCAAAGCCAATGACGAGCATTCAGCATGGGCAGAAATTAACAATTCCACACCAGTCAGCACACAAACACAAACCAACACAATCAGTAGCTAATAAGATGCAACGCAACAGAAAGCAGGAACTGAAAAGAAGAATAAAAGTTTCAACATTATACAGTGGTCATGTTCATTGCTACAATAGACAAAGACTAACAGGAGAACAAATGCACTCCATATCTTACCATTCATGCCAAGGGCAGAGGAGAGTCAAATTACAAAAAATAGAGAAGAAAGAAGAACGAAGGGATGAAGAAAGACAGGAGGTGGAATTTCCCCAGGCCTGACCAAAGGATCAGAACAGAGGAGCTACGTGAACTAATCGAATGAAGACTGGAAAAGAAGGAGAGAGAACAAAGAAGAAAACAATGCAGAGGTGCGATACAACACTAAAATGATTTAAAAATGAAAAACAACAAGCCAACATTTTCCATAGATTAATCATTAGTCAACTGGATAAAGCATCTATGAGCCACAGACACCTCTGGGTTTCTTTACTGTTCCTTAGTTTATTTTGAAGACATGAAGTATTCCATTAAAGCTTAAAAATGTTTCCTTGTCGCCTAATATTCCACTATTTGAATACTAATGTCTCCCATAAAACATTTAGTTCCACTTAAAAAAAAAAAAAGATTTTCATTGAAGCAGAGCAAAACACATTCTGAAACAACCACATCTTGTGAGTATTTAAAAGAGAATCAGTGGGTCATTTACTATGTTATTAATGATCTAATGTCTGCATCTGTGAATAATGATTTAATTTCTAGAAAAAAAAAATATATCAACAACAAAAAAAATTCTTAAAAATTCAAAGACTTATTTTGAAAAACAACAACTTACAAAGAGCACATTTCTAATTGCTATAATTTATTTGATTTAATTTTAATTGGAGCTTGAATAACATTTTTAAAATAAATAAACTGGACTCTAGGAATTTTATCACTTTCCCAAGACTTTTAAGATTTTCATTATTTTCCCAGGCATATAAAACTATAATTACATGGGAGACATTAGATGCTGAATAAAAAAAAAAAAGTGGAATATTCAAGTTTCTTTTAATAATAATTGTGGAATAAATTATTTTCCCAGGTTATTACTGAAGTTAGAGAGAACATGCTTCTTCATTTTGGGAATGAGTCCCTATGCACCATTGAGTTGTTGAGTAGTGTGTGCATGACTGAAACACAATATAACAAATCCCCTTGAGGAAGGGTGGTTTCTGTTTATTCCAAGCAGAAATCAATTACAGACCAAACAGCACAGCACTTTGCCCCCTTCCTATACCGCAATTACAGCTATTGTTGCTGCATATTTGCAGTCTGATGTCCACACCCACTTTAAGGTGCTGCACAGCTAATTGCATGTGCCTTCCTGTCCGCAAATCAATAAACAGAAGCTCATTACGATATGGACAAATAGTAACAGAATAGGAAAATCTCTCTTTTTTTTGTCTTTATAAATGAGAACGTTGCAATGAGTGATGTCTTTAGAAACAGAGCCACCAGAGGAGTGATGGACACCAATGAGGGAACTGCAATTTCCATCAATCGTCCATTGACTGCAGCTGGTTTTAATGATTTATCTGCAGTATAAGTTGCTTTCAGGTTATAAACTCAAAGATCCGTCACACGAGAGCTCAGAGACTTTCACTGGCATGGTTCACAATGTTTGTGAAAACCAGATGTGGAGGAAAACTGCTTTAAACAGATATAGAACAGACTATCAAAGTAACAAGTTATCAACAAGCACCATCTCTAGAGCCGTTAAGATTAAAATCCTTTGAACTTAAACCAAGAAACGCTTTTTAAAGTTTAGGTTTCACAAGAGACTTGCGCAAGGAGTTGAAATGAACTGGGTGGATATAAACTAAATCTAAATATACAGATGTGACACCCGAGAACAAAGATGTAATAGTATGTATAATTCTGTATTTAGTATACAGAGCAACCTGCTTTTAACCCAACACACCCAACTGAACACAAACACTGAACAGCTGGACCCGAGGACTGTTACTCCTGGTTTGTTTAACTTCTACTGTATACCGAAAAGACGAGCATATCCGTGTGGTTCACCAGAAAAACCTGCAGGTCGACAGCTGCTTTCTAATAAGCTACTCCAGATTTTCATCGAGCACAATCTTATGGATATGAACCTAGCACTTTTTGAGCTGTCTGGCCACTTTTAGGATTTCTGGTTACCTTAAGCCACTCTTCGGCCTGTTCTTTGCTCTGTACGGCAAGCACCAGAGCATCAGCTCCCTGATGGACGATCTTTAGTTCATGCTTCTTCTTCTTGCCGTCTTTGGGAATGTGTGTGATGCTGCAGCCAGACAGGAGGAGCTCCATCTGTGGAGTCTGGTCTTTGGACGACTTGTAGCACTGAGAGACAGAGAGAAACACATTAGGGAAGCTGCTTAGCCTATACATATTAGTTCCTCTGAAATCATTTTGTTTACACACTACAACATAAGCTGAGACGAGCCAAGCAGAGTTGCTTGGAAATAGTGGCAATGTGACAGTGGGGTAAGATGTGTCAGTGGGTAAACGGTCTTGATATTTCTTATCAAGTGACCATACATATAGGCACACCAAAAAACAGATAAGCATATAAAAAGTTAGCATTTTTATGCTAAAACTGATATGATTACTAATGTAGAAAAACTAAAGATTGGCTATGTTAGTCTAAACATTTACCATTAATTATTAAATGAAGCATTTTTCCTAAAATAGTTTGGTGGGGTAAAGTGTGCCAGATGCTGTACTCTCAAAAAGAGTGTGTGTGTGCACTCACCAACAATTTGTTGTCTTTTATGACACAGAGCAGTTTGGTCCATTGTCCAAAGCGTTTCTTTCGTAACAGAAATGCACAGATACGAGCGTCTTTCACCAGGTCCATGGAGGCCTCCTCGGATGGCCACTGGTGATGCATCTTCTGCCCCTTCCCATCCTCCTCTTCCTCATCATATGACTCATATGAACTACTCATGGCATCTGAGTCATAATCTGAGAAAAGAATTACAACTCTGATTATTGAATTGTACTGAAATTAATGCAAAAATGTTCTGGCCTTTCTTAGGTCACAGATGCAGCTACATTACTGGCATAACTCTAAAACGTATAACATATTAATAGTGTGGTGTTAAAAACTATCCTTACTAGAGGTGATGTACTCTGGTGCTTTCCCAGGGCCCAGCGGAACGGCTTCCTCATAATAACCTTCAGGAAGAGAAGAGCTTGGCAAGGGAGGAGGCCCGTTGTCTGGAGGCTTTGGGACGGAGGGAAAGAGAAAGAGAGAGAAAGTGGTCAGCTCAATCATACAGCCTCCTGGATGAGAGTGTCCCTTCTTCCTTTTCCTAGAAATGTGAGGACAAAAATATCCGCTTCACTGGCTCCAATGACTGTCTGCAGCTGTGAATCCTCAAAAGCTAACAATATCAAAACAGCTGAGGCATCATCCATCTTATCCCGTATGAAAAAGAAGTTTATTGAAGTATGCTATTAGTATACTTCTTTTAATTTTTACAAAATAGGAAATTATACTTTCAGTCTACTTTTTATGTACTTCTCAGAAATGTGGTCTATGTACAGTACTTCTCAGAAATATACTTAAAATGACATTGAAGTATAGCTGGCTTAAAAAAAGCCTAAATATATTTGCGCCATAGCTACTTGTGCTCCAGGAATCAATGTTTTCATTGTTATATGGTAGGTGGCGCTATTACTCACCTTCTGTACACAATTTCCAAAACACAAGCGAAGAAGAAACCGAAACAACAGATGCTTCAATATGTAATCTAACACGATCAGAAATAAAACAGCATCACATAAAATGTCGACCCATGAAGAGGTTATAACTGTCAAGCCATCTACGTTTTGAACATAGTCATAGTCTTTTTTCAGCTTTTTGTTAAAAATTTTGTTTATTTCTTTAATATTATAATTTTTTTATTTACGGAACTTACCCACATTGAAGTATTTATAAAAAAAGAATGCATGAAGCTGCAATAAAATGTTTTTGTTTACAAGCAGATTCCCTTTTCTTTCTTTTAATGTTTTGTATGTTCAGAAACTCATATAACGAAATATATACAAATTAATACCTAAATAGGGACATAGTAGTAGAGCTGAAGATCTTTGCCCAAACCTGACGGGACCCGATGGGACCCGGCGAATTCGGCCGGGTTCGAGCTTAATTTATGTCATCTTACGTGGGCTCGGGCCGGGCTCGAGCTCGCGCTCCGGTTTGCGAGGTAACCGTGTATGGTAACATGTGATGTGTTTCGATTAGCTCGAGAAAGATGCGAAAATGGATGCTGAGTAGGTGTAACGAAGGCTTGCCTCTGGCGATTACGTTTTGGTTGCACCAGCAACTAAAGCAAAGTCTGAGGTGTGGAAAAGTTTTGACCATGTTTATAATGAGAATAATGAGTGAATAATGACGCAGGAGTGACATCAGTGAGCGCAGGAACGCGCTGAAGACATCTACAGTGGATTCAATCATTTTCCTCCACAAAAACATGTAGACCTAGCCTAATCTCTGTGAGTAAAGGTTTTTCAAATGATGAATAAATATTCATTGAGTCTTAAATGCACAATGTGGACAGAGTATTTACGCTAATGTTGGCATTATTGTTTTATTAAATATCATCTGCTAGTGCGAAGCAAATCCAGCGGAGCCTTTATCTTAATTTCGTTATTGCCAAATACCCATCTTAATTAAAAATTTATCTTAATTAAATTTGTCAATAATGACTCATTTTTATTGGTGCGTTGGTCTATTTATAGGATAAATGAGCCTATGTCTAGAATGCTGAGATGTTACGATGTCACAGAGGACTTATTTTATTTCTTTATTCCAACTTCCAAGTGGTCTAGTCTATGTTAGCTATGAATAAATTATGTTAAAACATGTATAAATGACTCATTATTGACAAAAGGCAAAAGAGTATTTAAATAATGTCGGGCTGTAAATGGGTTCGGGCTTTTAAAAAGCTGTCATTCAAAATGTAGCCTACTTGTCGGGCTCGGGTCCTGTCGCGCCTAACTTTTAAGGTCCGATTACAGCTCTACATAGTAGTATACTTATAGTATGATGTAATTTTCACTTAAAGAAAATGTACAAATATACTTGCAGTATAAAACTACTAAAATTGTAGTTTACCGAAACTATACTAGAAGTGTATTAAAATGCTAAAAGTATTTAATTAGTAAACTTTCAGTACACATACAGTATAAGTTTACTTTTAGTATAGTTGCAGTACAAACAAAAAAGAAAATATATGTAATCCGGTTGCGTACTCAAAGTTTACTACTGTTATACTTAAAGTATACTTAAAAATATACTTTTATATACTAGGAAGTTGGCCAATTTAATCCCAAGGAGTACTGAAATAGTGCACTTACAGTTATTAAATCAAATTACTAGTATGCTGATATTTGTATACTTACTATATAAAGTATACTTTAAAATGTAGTTGAACTTTACTTCAGTATACTTAATAAAATAAACTTGAAGTATACTTCTTTTTGGCATGGGATCTGAAGTCCATCTTAGAGGTCAACTGTTCATACTGAACTAAGATCTCTAACATCACAGTGAGGCCAATATGAACCAACCAAGGGCGTACATATCAACAACTGTGGCAAGAATCAAAAGGGAATGTTAACAAACAAACTGTCAACAAAAAAAGACAGGATTTTATGGTAAAAGAGCAGCTGGTCATGATAAGGAGAAGAAAGAAAAATACAAAAAAGTGAAAGTACAACACAAACAAATCAAAAATAGGAAACTAGAGCAGCGTGAGCTACAGAATAGAAAGATGAGAATCATAAGGCTGGCCAGCAAGTTCTGGAAAAAGAGTTCAGGGCTGTTTGCCGTTCTTTATTCCCATCTGGAGGCGCACCATTAGAAGTGTGGGCTTCTTACCTAACGCAAGTCATTTGGCCAGATTGCTCCATCTGTGTTTAAACAAAAACAACTGTAGTAAATAAAGGTAATACCTAACAGAATATCACTCATTTAGTTTGCTGCAATAAAGATTCACTTCCAAAATCTAGTGTGCTGTCCCCGCAGGCAGCGTTTTACATCACCATAGACACTCTCTTAATGCCAAGACTGCACCCAAAGGTAGGCGGCATAATTATACTGCCTTCCAAGACTTTCTTTTGGCTGAATTGCTAGGGCAGGGAAGCATTGCATGTTTAGTGAAGAAGGCAATCCTAGAAAGCACTAGAATGAGAGGTCTAATAGAATAGAATATATAATATTTGTAAATTTTAAATGATTGTAAAATTCTGAGGGAAAAAATATGCATGGAAAAACTGAAAGATTAGAGAAAATCAAAATTTCTTCATATGCATTTCCATTCTCAATGCAGTTACAACACCGGTTTAAAAATCTGAAAACTTTTGTGCACACTTTTAGGATAAAATCTGCACAAAGTTTTCTACACGTGGCCCCTGGTGTCTATAATCAATGTGCCCACTAGAGAACCTCATTAGTGTGCGAGTCAGTTTGTTTGAAAGAGGGAAAAAGAGAAAGAGAGATTGTGTGTATATGAGCGCAAATGAGCATGCATGTGTGAGTTACAATGTGTTTAAGACCGTCTGATTTGGGCCTTGGTTGGTTGGGCCCCGCTGGCAGCACATGTGACAACCTGGTGTTGTCATGACAACGCAGGCCCTCCAGAGTCTCCCTCATTTCCCAGGCTGCATGCAAACAATTATGGTTGATGACAAACTCATATAAACACTTCTCGTTTTCTTTTCCCCCCTCTAAACCATGGAAAGTCTGTCTTTATTTCTTTTTCTTTCATTTCAGCTCACAGAAAGCACTTTTATTTTCCAGTGCTTTTCAGGTGGGGGAAATTACAACACATTTCAAGAGACCAAAGGACCAGTGATCTCAGTTGCCACCTGGCACACTTTCTCAACATGGTAACCTCGATGTGGTACAATATTAACACAGAACATGAACGCAAGAAGACATGGAAATATACTGTAGGGGGAAAAGTTAAAACAGACGAGAAACAACCAAACGCTTTCACTGATTTACTGCATTTTCATTTTAGGAAGTAACTGTGATGAGACCTTCTATGTTCAGATATTACCAAGAAATATCACCCTTGAATGCTTTTTTAGATTATTGATGGTGCAAGAACAGCATGGCCTTTTTCAGCGTGGCCTAAATTAGCTCATAATATACTGGCAACAAAAACAGCGTCAAATTGATTGTGTGTTGGGCTGAGCTCAGTGTTTATTCTGTACTCTGCTGGTTCCTGAGGGTTTTTGTGTAATCAAAGCTACAATCCTGGCACATGAGAGAAGGGTGCGTTTGATGTCAGAGGTAGAGGAGGATACTTTATCTCTGTGCTAGTCATTGCAACTTGGCTTTAGATATAATGAAGAACAGAACATGCAAACTTCCCCATTCACTCTTCATCTTTGTGGGTACTTAAGAGTGAAGCTACTATAAATGTACGTCTAAAACAAGATTTGGCTGCTCCTTTCTTCCTCTCAGCATGATTTTTTTTTAAATGAATTCATAATTTTATTCAGCAAGGATGCATTACATTTTTCAAGAGTGACAGTAAATGCATACATTTTATAAAATATTTCGATTATGTTCTTTTGAAAGAAAAAAAAGTAATATTGTAAATATTGTGAAAATATATATAGTATAAAATACTAAATGACAATGAAATAAAAAAAGAAGAAAAAAAAAAACTATAAAATATGGAAAACCAAAAGGGCAAAGAACTGTTTTTCTTTTAACGTTGTCATTTCCAGTCAAAAAGTTCACTGAATACAGTAGCACTATTTATCAGTTCCTTCTTTCCCATCAAGCCATAAACCGCTCAGCTAAACACAGAAGACAGCTGTGTTACTGCCTGTTATGGTTTCGGTTCATCAGGGCATCTAAGCCCGGAGGGAGGACAGAATTCCAGGCAAAAACTGCAGTGTGAAGAGTCTTGCCGTAGCAGCGTTCCATACCAGAGCCGCTCAAGTATTTTTAGGCATAGTTCCACCTCTGGTCGGAGCTGGAAATCTGTATGAAGCATATCTGCACCTACAGAAAAAAGTACACTTCCACCTATTCATGCAAGATCTAGTCCATCAATATGTCTGTGCTTATGTATAAGGGAAATACTTGACCTAGATTTCAAAAATGAGCTTCAAACTTCATTTCACACTTCCTTTCCAGACCATTTCACTTCATAACATAGCGTATAGTGTTATTATGCGGTCCGTGATAAGTGTGAGTGTTAACAGACGTCTGGGCCAGTCTGGGTCTATTGTATTGGGATTGCAGCACAGCGCAGCCAGGAAAATGAACTCAGTCCGTCAATAATTCAGATGTTTGACCTTCACATTTCCTTGTTTGGCTGCTTTAATATACAATGTATTCATGCATACACTTAAACACTATTCATACAAAAAACCTCACACACATTCATGCAGTGGAGTTAGTTTTGTGAGGTTTGTGTCTTAGCAATTGGTTTTCTATGTGTTTTGGAGAATTTTTTCATTCTCGACTGGTTCTTTCGCAGAAACTTTCCAGCAGTCCCACATTAAAAAACATCCCAAAAAATGAAAGCTCATTTTCCAGAATGAAGTGACTATATAAACTGTCACTTGCTATAACCTATAAAAGATGTTCAGAGGGGTAGAAATCGCCATCTGTATTGGTATTTCCATGGAAATCATAATTCATTTTCCTTCTTTTGTCCATGACACAATGAGGGATAGGTCATTGCATTCCACACTGCGGTTAACCCTCCTTAAAAGGTAGCTGGGGGTGTGTGTGTGTGTGTGGGGGGGGGGGGGGGTTAATACAGTAGAGCCTTTTGCTTTAGCACAACTGAATCTTGGGATTTCCATTGTCTGCCACTGTGGGCCTAGAAAGAGAGAACATACATCCAAAACCCGACTCTCCTGCTATGACTTTTGTCATCATTAGTCACTGGTACAGCATTTTAGGCAAAAAAAACAACAACAAAAAAAACCTGCATTTAACTTTGGGACATTCAGTGAAAATGAAAGATAAAGGGGAAAAATGAACAAAGGAAGAGCTAAAAAAAATGGGCTAAAAAGAGGGGAGGTTTTTCAAAAACAGACTCCCTTTTGGGTTACAAAGGGCAGACAGATAATGAGTTTGTCTGCGTCTATGTTCATTAATATGACATTGTGTGTTGAGGTGCAGTCGGGGTATGCTGGTGGGGAGGAGCGGAAGCCAACATCAACACAGATGAAAGTCATCATTGTCACAGCGGAGTCTGCTATGGCTTTCCCCTATTCTCTTGCTCTCTCTCTCTGCTCAGTTAAGAAAGGCAGGATCCAATTCGGTGACTGCAGAAAGTGTTACAGGGCTTTACCCCCTCCAATCATTGACTTGATTAGAGCACCGAAAATAGTGCGCTAGGTTATCATGTTCTTTTTCTAACTTTCTAAGTACTAAATGGGCAATTTAATTTAAAACAAATTAGAAATTGCTGGAAAAATGAATCAAAGACAAATGAATTTTAAATTAAAAAACATAATAAAATAAAAATGTTGTACCGCCTGATCAAATTACACTGGAACTTCACATTCTGAAACTGTGTACATAAAAAGAGAAGCACCAGTTCAGAAGCACCTGATTCTCCTGCTATGTTGGGTCTGGTACAGCATTATGGGCAATGCAACTTGGGTGTAATCAATGTAAAATTAAACACTTTTGTATCATGTTCACATTTAGTTGGTTTTAATTGGTGTGTTATTTTGGGAAAAAAAGTTGGATAAAAGTTACGTTTTCATTACTAAAAATTGCTGTTGCTCTTATAAAGGCTATTGGAAGTACACAGACCAAACTGTGCATGCATGTGCAGTAAGCATAACCTTGCATGCATGTGCAGTAAGCATAACCTTGCATGCATGTGCAGTAAGCATAACTTGTCTGAAAGTAATACTATTGCTCGAAAGAACTAAATTAGCATTTAGAAAGCTATGCATCAACAGAAAGTCAAAAAATTCCTCTTCGGGTTCGTTATAGTACATGAACAGGGAAGATTTGCAGTGAATTTGCTGGCAAATGTTCAGAAACTCAAAGCCACAGAGTACAATTCAACGCAAACACACACACATGCACAGACACGACTCCAGACATGATTCTTCCCCTTGCGTACTGTGGTGTCTGCTGTCCGATCCACGGCCCTATCTCACCACCCACATGCCCAGCTTCAATCCTTTTTCTTCAATCTCTGCCACTGTGGTTTTGACCACTCATAGGGGCCATAGAAGGCTTTAGTCAAACACACACACAAAACACACACACACACACACACACACACACACACACACACACACACACACACACACACACACACACACACACACACACACACTGAATGTGCAGAATTAGGTCTGGCAGCAATATGACAAGGAGTCAGTTTATAAACCTGGCTCACTGACGCAATAGTAAATCATCACATAGCTGAGGAGAGAGAAAGAGTGAGATGAAGAGGATGGAGTTTAGGGTGTGGTTGATGGAGAGCAGGAACAAGAGAAACTAAACAGTGCAATGGAAAAGAAACACTGTGTTCTGCCTTTCCTCAGGCAGGTTTTGCACAGGCACAGGTCTGATCTCATCTCACACAGTCTATCCCACAAATCCCTGGCCCATCACACCTTCCGGAAACAGACACAGCCCCCAATCACACACACACACTGGGGTTATGCACGGGTGGCTGAGCTAGGAAAGGATGTTTCTAATTATACTGTAAAGTGCTGAGTGTGTAAAGGGTGGACTGTAAAACAAAGTGCTAGGATGCGTGCATTTGAGAGTGATCAACACCTGCCCCCATGAACACTTGCTATTTATCACATGCATCTACTCCTGCTCTAAAACAAAGATGACTGTTACTCTAAGTGTCACGCACATGAGAGCACATAATGGCATAATTTGTTTCATATGTGACGGATGAGACCACTTCAGGGTCATGTGTCGGCAATTATGAGGTCATGTGACAGAAATCATACTGATGTGAACATTTCCTGCTGCTGTTTTACAGAGCTCATATAAAAACACTGAACACACAGAGACCATCAAACCACCAACCAGCGGCATTCGGCGTTCAGACGACATTGCTTCCAAATATACGACAACAAGGACTATTTCTGGACTACAAGAAATGCTAAAACAAACAAAACTAAAAACTCACTGTAAGGAAATCAAAGTTTTCCTTCGTGATGTTTAATTTAGTAGGGCTGGATGATATAATGAAGTATAATGAATAGTTTTATTCAGCACGGATGCAAGCTATTGATTAAAGTGACAGTAAAGTCGTTGACATTTTTACAAAAGAAAATGTATTTCAAATAAATGCTGTTCTTTTGAACTTTCTATTGATTAAAGTTTCCACAAACATTTTAAGCAGCATAACTCTTTCAAAGTTGATAATAATAAGAAATGTTTCTTGAGCACCAAATTAATCAAAATAAATGTAAAATATCAGTGTTTTCTAAAGGATCACGTGACACTGACGACGGGAATAATGCCTGCTGAAATTCAGCTTTGCCATCACAGGAATAAATTACTAAAAAAAAAAAAAAAGTTAATACTTCAAATATCACTCACCCCAAACTTTACAATAGTATTATATAACAAAACATTGCTGTTATGTATTATTATATAGGTGATTATAAACATACAAACATTCTTGGGACATTTTAATTAAATAACTAACAAACAAAAAAATCCTAATCATACTTTTGAGTTATTTTAGAGCAAACACATTAATGATATGACACATTTTTAATATTTGAAGAAGAAAACTACAGTGATATATATTTTTAGTTATATCACCCAGTCCTAATTTATAGTAACTGCTTATTTAATATACATATCTTACCATCCAGGGGTGAGGAATCTCTGGTAGGGGCATCTGAGGAGGGGCCGGGAGAGAGGTGTGTATCTCTGTCTTACATGAGGGCTCTGAGAGAGCAAAACACACATCAAAACACATTCACATTATTGAAAAAAAGAGATATGGTGCACTGCGAATAGTTTAGCTGAGGTCAAAGGTGAAATGAGCAGCTAAAGGGGGTTGGGCTTACCTCTAGTGGCTAGAACTCTGTGCAGGATGTTTAATATTTCCTGTTTCTTCTCTCTCACCCCAGCAGTTAAATATTCTCTGTCCAACAACTCCAGAAAGACCCGCAACTCTGCCAGCAACTCCTCCATCGCTGAAAAGAACACATACAATCTGATGTTCAATAAGCATAAGAATAGCTTCAGAAGAAAAACTAATACTTTTGTCTCATCAAATCTTCTGCTTTGTTGATTTTCTCATATTGCCACTGTAAAGATGGGCCATGTGTGCTTTGTTCAGCACTGGGATGTTGGCTGGTATCTGGAAAAAGCAGTGAATTATGGGTATCTGTTGGCTCAGCACCTGAGGGATATCAAAGGCTATCAAATGTGAATTGCAGCCCTGGAAAATCAGAGGTCTATAAAATGGCATTACAATGGGCTCAGGCCCATACAAACACATAGCTGAAGGTTTACATAAGACTGGGGTCTGAAACGGGGAGGACGGCTGCTGTATGGACAGATGTAAAACAGAAAATAGAGCTCACTGATTAGAGTGTGCAATGAAATGAAGTGTGCGTAGCAAATTGAGTGTGTCACTGTTTGACTGCTGGTCAAGAATTCAGCAATCATGACACTTACACTTGGAGTCATTACAAAAACTTTTTGTTGCATCATAATTAAACTGATTGGCAGAGCATTAACTGATTTAGGAAGAAATTAGTGATGTCCTTACATAGGAATTTAATCACTGGAGTTCTTCTTGATTTGCTAGATAATTCAGATCACATGTTCTCGTGTCCAACTGAATGAACTGCTCCTCAACTGAGCTGTCCAAAGTCAACCAGCACACTTCAACAGTACAGCACACTTTGATACTGGTTTTGTCCAAATTGTCCATTCTCAAAAACTACTATCTTAATGCAAAGGTGATATGATTTTATAAATACACATGCATTCTACTGAACACCCCGTTTCATTGGCGATTTTAAAATCTCAAGTTAAAAAATGAATAAATAAAGCTATAGCAAAGATTAAAATGAAAAACATAAGCCAAGTACATTTTGCAGGCTTCTGCAAGAGCGGTCTATCAATCAACACGCAATTAATTAAATTAAATTGTAATTCAAATGTAAATAATATTTGAATAATTCTGAAATCATTGTGACCCTGGACCACAAAACCAGTCATAAGGGTCAATTTTTCAAAATTTAGAAATATATACATCATCTGAAAGCTGAATAAATAAACTTTCCATTGATATATGGTTTGTTAGGATAGGACAATATTTGGCCGAGGTACAACTATTTGAAAATCTGTAATCTGAGGGTGCACATTTTTTTTTGAAATATTGAGAAAATCTACTTTAAAGTTGTC
This sequence comes from Carassius auratus, assembly GCF_003368295.1. NCBI lineage: Eukaryota > Metazoa > Chordata > Actinopteri > Cypriniformes > Cyprinidae > Carassius > Carassius auratus. The sequence continues at coordinate 8,922,700 of NC_039279.1, read as the reverse complement.
CAAATGAAGTTCTTAGCAATGCATATTACAAATAAACATTTATAATTTGATATATTTATTGTAGGAACCATTTCCAGTTGTTCCTTTATCATTGCCTATCCAACAGCTTGCACATTTCAAGAGTAAATAAAGCTAATGAAGCACTTTTAGTGATGGTGGCCAAACAACATGAAAGGAAATACACTTTAAAAACCAACCATGCAAACTAAATCGCTGCATTAAAGAGCACAACGTGCCACACAAAAATAAGGACCACCTCCAAACTATGCTTGGGGGCAAAGTCAGGGGAAAGAGAGAGGGAGAAAGGAGAAGGGGAAAACTTTAAACACAATCACAACCACCCATGATCACAATTTTCTGACTCTATTTCTTCTTTACACACATACTCTCAATTGACTAACCCTAGTGTAAACAAGACTAAATAATGAAAGATAGCAGGCAATGCGTCCAAAGAGCCCTCCTTTAAAACAGTGACACCCCTCCAGCTGAGGAATGACAAGTTAGGACATATTAACAGATCCCAACCAAAAATACAAAGGTCTCAGAGTCAGCAAAATTTAGATTTTGCAGAGGACTTTAGGCTTGTTCTACAAATACCTGCCAAAACAACCAGAATAAATGTTGATGCCACACCAGAGACGGTTTCAACAAGCAAAGCTGATTTTAATTCAGTGTTGACAGAGGGAAATAGTCAATGGCATTCAGTTTAGTGGTTGTCTAGGACCAGTTTGACAAGTTGACCTAGTGACCTTTTAGAATAAACAACATTCATAGTATCTCTCTCCAGAACAAAAACTCACATTATTCTACTATTCCGACCCAAATTCAATAACATAGAGGGATCTGGTTTGCAAAAGCAATTGTGATGCTTCCAGCATGCCAAAAACTAGTATTATTCATTTGCTGGTGCAGTATGTGCGTACATTTGCGTAGGTGTGTATGTATACGTGGTTACAGTCCACCACCCAGGCTGCTGAGAATCAACAACATCCTTAAAATTCACCAAAGGAAATGTGTGTGTGCATGTAGATTACAGAGTACCCTTCTCTCCACACTGTCATCCTATCCAAATCTTCCATCAGATCTTAAAGCAGTTCTCTTTAATGAACTGTTCAAATCCATATGCTCACACATGATCTATGACCCACCGTATACTGTATATAATCAGGCACTATCCCATGCCAAGTTTCTGTGGAGTACCCACCATTCCCACATCCTTCACTCACGCTTCCGTCTTCTTTTATCTCTCTCACTCACTCTTCTTCATATTTATTTCAATACTGAGCCAAGAAGCTATTCATTTTTCTTACCTCTTTCTTACTACAGAAGGGGAAATAAATGACAGTCGACAATAAACCCTCTGAAAGAAGGAGATAACATACAACCTCTCTTGTTTTGCTTAAGAAACCTGCCAAGAACATAAACATGAACCTCTCGCTCATCTGTCCTCCGTTTCTCATCCAGTGCAACGCTTTTCTTTGATGTCAGCTGACAGGAACCAGTCGGATAGCTGCGATGACTGAGATACAACACAAGCTCTTCTTACTCTGATCTGGTCTTACACACCGAACAGCTCGGAGGCTGAAAATATGGATGGAAGGAGGTATAGATAAAAAGAAAAACATGCATTTCTCTCTAATGACACATCAAGAGTCAACTATCTTGGTGACAGGTATTTAACAATTATCTAAAAAAAATTGACATACAAAATGCAAATTATATCTACCTGAAATCTCCAAAACAGTTTTTATGTTTCAAAATAAATTTCAAATCAGTAATAAAATGTGGCAATACATCAAAAAATAAACATTATACAAACATCTTAATTATTATTTCCATCCTTAAGAATTTGGGTGGGGTGGGTGTTGCAAATTACATTTAAAAACCTTTTTTTTTTTTTTTACGAACCGCAAAAACCTTTTGAACATCTGCAACAGCAAAACAGTGCAATTGCAGAAGAAGTTTTCATTATTTCTCATGTTAATGCATTTTTTTTATAAGAAAAATATAATAATAATAGGTCCATACAAAAAATAAATTAACATAATATAATTGTCTCACATCTGTGTTTCAGATTAAACAAACTCTATCGGTAAGCTGATTGGTTCTTTTAAGTTAAAGACTGACAGCCACCATATTGACTGTCACAGTTTCTCCCATTGGTTTTTCTATAAGTGGTCCATCTGTTCATATCTCCATCCCATTGGAACCCAAATAAGCAATTTAAGTTATGTACTGTATAGAATTTCCCATAGATCTGAGAGGCGTTGGGTGCCCAAAACAAAACATTTGGCAGCTGGGAATAAGGCAGCTACTAGTCTGTGGTTTGTGAAATTAGGCTGCTTTACGGTCTGGCATCATCGTGGTTACTGCTCACTGCCACAGGCCAGAGCACAGCAGAGCAGCACTCAGGCTACACATGCCTGGAAAATAGCAGAAAACTACAGGACAGAAGAAAATATTGAACAGATGCTCCACTGTCCCACTAATAATGGGCTTCAATACCAGCATCTGTGTAGTCACATATGTCAAATGCAACGGGATCATCAATAAGAGAATATCTCTTGTGTGATGACATTAACCTCTGTGTTTGATTATGTGTGTGCACTATCCATATGTGTTAACATGAACATATGAGGAAAAATACTGAGATGAGAATTATGAAAACAATCAAGAAAGGATGGTTTAGAATGTATGTCCATAAATGCGTACTTGTGTGTTTATGAGTATATGTATGTGTGTGTGTGTGTGTGTGTGTGTGTGTGTGTGTGTATAATTACAGAGCGCTAACTACTAAACCACAGTTGGCAGTGGGATGGGAGAAAAGGGCCACTGGTAACAGAAACCTTTAAGAATCATCCTTTTAGAGGGTGGAGAAGACTCCATGGTGCCTGGGAAACTGAGCAGAGAAGTGTTTGCATCCACTTTTTATGAGTGCATTTATGAACGCTCAGTCATATTTAGCCAATAATTTGAATGAATGAATGAATGAATGAATGAATGAATGAATGATGCATTTATATAGTGCTTTATTGTGTATTGTTGTACACCCAAAGCACTTTACAATCATGCGGGAGGCCAGGACACTGGGGTTACACCCCTACTCTATATGAGAAGTGCCATGGGATTTTTAATGACAACAGAGTCAGGACTTCGGTTTAATGTCTTATCCAAAAGACGGTGCTTTTTGACAGTATAATGTCCCTGTCACTATACTGGGGCTTTAGGACCCACACAGACTACAGGGTGAGCACCCATGCTGGCCCCTGACCCATGCTAGTTTTTCCCAGGAGGTCTCCCATCCAGGTACTGACCAGGCTGAACCCTGCTTAGCTTCAGTGGGCAACCAGTCTTGGGCTGCAGGGTGATGTGGCTGTGGCTATGTGACTTCAGTACTTGGGCTGAAGTGTAGTATATTTATGAATTTACCATGATGATGCATTATCCAAGACATTATTAGGGGAAAACATATAAATAATTGGACATGTAATTTAGCAGAAAATGAAAAATCATAAAAAGAGGCAACCTAGAGACTACCTAGAATTTGCGAAGGGAAATGTTTTTTTTTTTTCCAGTATATGTACATTACCATTTTAAAGTTTGGAGTCAGTTTTTGTATTGGCTGATTGATTGTCAAAAATCCACTTCTGATACGTGTGCTAAGGACTGTGCATGCAAACTGGCTGATCTTTCCTGAAAAATAAGCTTTTTATAACGCTATTTGAGCAAAAGTAACAACATTAACGACACAGTTGTTGTCAGATCGATCAAATGTTTATCAGTAAGCATCCCATTATTATTCTCAGTCAGAATACTGTATGTTAAAGGAGATCATTTTATCTATTGTAAAGTTGCATTAACAAATTTAGCAGACAGATGTTCACATCGATTTATAAAAAAGGAGGGATCAATAGCAGACAACACCACAAAAACATGATGATAATAATGCAATAACGTGTTCAGTATTATTTTTCTATAAACATATTGTACTAATTTTGACTTAGGCACTTTAGAAAATGTAATGCAAAATATTTATATGAAATACACGTATGTTAATCTTGGGTATTAAAGTGACTGGAAGATAAACAACAACAATAAGAGATTATCCTAATGTAATATTTTGAATTTAACAAAAATTGATTGTGTGCAAACAAATAACAAAGAGGTGGTTGTTTTGCCACAAGGTGTAGTTCTCAAAACAGTAGATCTGCTGTTAAAAAAGTCAGGTAGGCTACAAGAAAAATAGCCAAAAAAAGTAAACACACACACACACACACACACAAACAGAAGTGAGAAAACGGAATATCAAGGGAAATGAAGAAACTAAAGGAAGTAAATGTGCCATCCAAGAGAGAACCTTTATAATTATTTTGCACAGCCAGAGATTTAGACTTGTTTTTAATGTGATGGCCATACAAATAACAGGGTTGTCTGTGGTTTAAAAACTTGACGTGGGTGTATAGCAGGGGTGTCCAAACTCAGTCCTGAGTTTAGCTCCAACACCAATTGAACGCACCTGAACCAGCTAATCAAGCTCTAGCGTCTCCATCACACAGCCTTTCTGTCAGAGCATCTGATGGGTGGAAGCACTGTAAACTATACACAATTAAAGTTATGAAACTATAAACCAGGCCCGGACTGGGAAAAAACTTCAGGCCGGGAAATCTCACACTAATTCGGGCCATCATATACACCAGAGGTCTCCAAACTCTGTCCTGGAAGGGCCAGTGTCCTGTAGAGTTTAGCTCCAACTTGGCTCAACACATCTGCCTGGAAGTTTCTAGTAAGCTTATAAGGGACATGGTCTTTAACACAAACCCTAAACAGTGTGATTAGGACCCTGAAACAAAGCAAAGGGGTCTGACATTAACCTGACGAAGTCTATTACTATAATGACAACCTTTTCATATTCCGGACAATAGGGCTGTGCGATATGGGGAAAATATCTAATTTTTTTTGACAGATATTGCAATTGCGATTTGATTGGTGATTTTAAATTTGCAGAGTCAATCTTCAGCTCAATATTGCCAATAATGTGCAGCATAGTATGAGTTACATTTCAATTGCATTGTATTTACAAAATCCCTTTTTGTTTTTGCCATTATTCCAATAGGAATTACTGTTGTTCTATCCAATACAATTCCCATTATAACCCTGAAATCCTAAAAGAAATTTCAATTGTGTTTTGGGAGGGGTTTTATATATATATATATATATATATATATATATATATATATATATATATATATATATATATATATATATATATATATATAGTTTTTTTTTTTCAAGCAGACACGATTATAATGGTATAACTAATTTTACAGAATTAAATTAGTTACTGAATTTCACTGGAAATATTATTTTTTTTATAAAGAACTATTTCTTTATTCAATTATTCAAGTATTACATGTTACACAGTATTTGAGATTATAAGAACAACTGGAAAATGTGCTGAATGTTTCAGTTAATTCAAGTGAAATTAGCAAGCAGTTAGAATGAATTCACATTCGATTTAAACGCGGAGCCAGGCACGAGCTGATGAAGGTTGCGCGCGTGCGTCGAGCCTCATCCATACAACCAGATGCACTCGTGGAGATTTGCGGTGCAAACTCGCACGAGAATATAACCGAGCATTAAAAAACAGTGCTGATTGGGGAGAATGGAGGTGCGCGCACTATTGGTAAGACTGTCACTCAAGGCTGACAGTCATGCATATCAAATAAATTAAATTAAATTAATGCATTTTGTAAACACTTTTTATCCAAAGCAACTTACAGTGCATTCAGGCTATCAATTTTTACATATACGTATCATATCATATCATGTTTTCCCAGGGAACTGAACCCCCAACTTTGCGCTTGATAATGCAGTGCTCTACCAATTGAGCTACAGGAACACATACTGTATCGTCTCCACATCGCAGGCTTTTGCGATTAGCATATCGCAACGTCTCTAAACGCGATTTTGATTCGATTTTGATTAATCGCACAGCCCTACCGAAAACAATCATTCAGAATTAAAGTTTCACTGCTGCGACTGACCAATCAGACTCAAACATTCCAGAGAGCCTAGTAATAATACTCAACAATACTGGCAAAACCACACTTGGCCTTTTACATACAAAAGTCCAAAGCCAATACTAAGCACTGCCCTCAGATAATGTTAAACCACTGTGGACAATAGGGCTCTGTCATATCCAACAGAGTGTAATCTGTGATGCATGTACGGGATACCCGACACCTGACAGCTGCAAGCCAACCAACCAATCACAGATGGGCCTACCGATCTATATCATGTTGTGTTTTTGAAAATGCAAACTTCTGTGACAGAAGATAACAGGGCACCTGTATCGACCCCGAGTTATTATGAGTGACTGGAATAGCTCTTCCTCATACGTAAATTATTATAGTGTGCTAATACTAATTTTAAAATATAATTTAAAACAATTAGACTTATTAAAAATGTAAATATGAACATTAATAATAAACACTTTCAAATGTTATATAATAAAATAAATTAACAAACAAAGAAACAGCAAACAATAAGCAGTCCATTGCTCTCTTGCAACATCATTAAATTTACTGCCTCTTCACATTTCAAACTGCAACGGCTTTTCTAACTGACCGGACACTGAGAGAAAAGCTGAGAAGAAACGGAGAAAAACTGCCTCACGGGGTGAACTCATCTCTTCCCAGTAGCCTACGAGCCGGTGATGTCGCCTTTATTCTATAAATATTCGTTATATGGAATATAGTACTTTCTTACTTGCTGTGTCTGTAAAACTGACAAACTTGTTCAACATTCAAAGCGCACAGATATTCCTGGATGTTGGGAGAAATGTGTTTCTGTTTGTTGTTATACTGGACGTCAGTAAAAGACACAGTATTTTATACTTTAATTAAACGTCTGTTGACAGTAGTATTATCAAAGCATGCAACAATGAATCCACTCATGGCGATACTAGACACTCACCCCTCGAGGCGAACAGTATGGGGTCGCTCCGCATCTTAAAGTCAAACGCATCTAACTCGGGGCAGGTAGAGATTACAGGCGTGTGTCTGACAGCTGCAGTGTTTCATTAAAATCCGCGCAACAGAGCCGTCTCTGTTTTCCCCGCTTTCTCCCGGTGAGAATAAGCAGTAGAGCTCCTCCGCTCGCTACCGCCCGGCAATTCCTCGTTTCCTCTGAAAACGTCCCCTGAATCTCTCCTCGAGCCCGACACTGAGCAGCTCTGTTCGCTTTCTGTTTATCGCGATGCCGACAGCAAACCGCTGCGCCTTCGATGGGAAGCTACTTGGAGACTTAAAAGTAAAATCTCTCACTTTCTTTTCATGTCGTGCTCGGCGAAAACCTCCTAGGACCTCCTTCCTCTCCAATTAGTTTCCTTTCCCTATTTTCTCCGCCCTGTAGCCCCACTTCTCCAATTCCACAGCTGGATACAGCGCATGTGTGTGGAGATGGACGATTGTTATGTTTATGTGCGGATAAGTTTATTACTCCCATATGCAAGATTTTAATATTCACCTCAAAAAGATCAAAACATCTTTATCCTTGTCTGTATTTGATAAAAACTTTACAAAACAACAACAACAACAATTAAACCAAAAGAGAAAGTGTCCTTTAAAGTTCAGTACTGATTTTTCTCAGGCTCCTCATGTGCATGTTTCATTTACATTCACATTCACATTTAGTCATTTAGCAGACGCTTTTATCCAGAGCGACTTACAAATGAGGACAGTGGAAGCAATCAAAAACAACAAAAAGAGCAATGATATATAAGTGCTATAACAAGTCTCAGTTAGGTTAACACAGTACACGTAGCAAGGGATTTTCGAAGGAAGAAATGGGTTTTAAGCCGATTCTTGAAGATGGCTAAGGACTCAGTCTGTCTAATTGTTGAGGGAAAAACACCATGGAGGGATGTGTTGATGATGTAAGTGAGTGTAGGTACAACTGCAGGAGAAATGGCTTGAAGGAGATGAGATGGATTATCAGATTTTTCTCCCTCGTGACCAACAGGGGGTTCACATACCGACCATAAAGGCACATAACAACAACATTTGGAATTAGTGATTCTTAATCAAAGTATGAAACATTACTGAAATATGAAATTATCTTATACAAAACGTTATTAATACTTTTTAAGAATTCAGTTATGCAGGGAGTATGGTCCTAAACAGCCAAAATATAACAATAATTACAAGTCAATATAAAGGTATGTCTGGATTTCCGAACAGTGCACACATTTGTGGGTGGCCAAGTTAATTCACGTGTGTGTTAACAGGATATTGTATCTGGACACTGATCCATGTATTTGGCCTCGGTGCAGAAACAACTATACACTCTGACATCATCCTGGGGAGAGAATCAAATTGATATGCAGACATTAATTCCACCCAAAGCCTGCAGCACAGCGGAAAGCAACAGTGTCATTGACTAAGAGGTTTCAACACAAAAAAGCCTGCATCCCCCACAGTTTCAGATTCAACACTATCGATTCAAACAAGTGAGTGTTTTAAGATAACACTTATCTATGTTCTGTTTGTTTAGTTCCTTTCCTGTTTAACTTTATCAGTTGGGGTATAAATTGTGTATTTCACTGTCAATATAACTCACTTCTCATATAAAGGTCATGACAAAGTCATGTTTATTATCCACTCTCACTTCAAAAAGGGGCACATGGCACAATTCAGACAATCTAGAGAGAGCTATGTGGAGGAGACAACAGAAAGACAATACGGTTACACTGCCACAGAACTGAATCCTTGAGGTCATTATAACAGCGTAATTCAATACAGTGCACACAAATCAATAGAGCTGCAAGCCATTTAAAAGAAAACTGTGAAACACTTAATTTCTGTCAAAAATCTCAAATATCAGCTCATTTTCAGCTAATCTGAAATACACAAACTGTGGGCAGTGACAAAGAAACAGAATGGAAAAAATTGTATCTGTTGTAAACGACATTAAGCGTAAACTGCATCTAAACTTGATCTCTTTTTCCCAGCTCCAGACACGCCGTCAAAACAAAGCAATTCTGTGATACCCCTCTTACAGGGCTTGGCCCTCACATCACGTGCTCAGGATGTTGGAAGCAGGGTGGAGGCCCCGTACTTGCAAACTGGTAACTGTCAGGAGGGTAAGCTTTAAACAAACAGAACTCTAATGAAGTATTAAAGAGCCTGGTAGCCAGTGGAATGACTGTTTCTTCTGAGTTCCACTGCAGACCATTCATTACAGCAAAGGCTGTTTTGTCAGGGGCAACACATGACCTTTGAAGTGTATCTCACAGAATGTGCCTGTGTGCCATTCATCATCAGTGCTTATGTGTTTTCATGTCTCCAAGGAATGCAGCAACAATCTGTGCCCTGGTGAAACACCTCATTACTAAAGTGGTTGGCCTCATTGGCAAAATACACAAGGCAAAATCATATGCACAACACCTGCAAGACAACAGGATTTTTGATTACAAGAACTCAAACGTAAATGGATTGAATTCCAGAGTCAAATTAATTAGAAGGCTCTAGACACTGTTTTTTTCTGTACTCTATTAATCATGAATGAACCCTTTGACATTTATTTTTTCATCCCAGAAATACTTGCAGGACATGCTGAACCTTTATAATAGCTGTACAATGTTTTCCAAGTTTCTGGAATGTTGCCGAGTATTTTTGATTATCTGCAACCCTGCTACTCTCCGTATCCAAACAGCAGAGAAGTGACTAAGATTTCAAAAGACATTTGGCTTTGCTCTTCTCCAATACACACGTGCGCACGCACACACACACATTTGTTGTTTTTGTGAAAAGTGGGGACATCTAACCCTAACCCCATAGGCATAATGGTTTTTATACTGTAAACAGAGAGGTACACTGCAAACTGCAATGAAATATGATTTTGTGCCAGATTGCAGAGACTGTATGTGGCTACAAATCTTGCTGTTGTAAATACCTCAGTTGTGTTAAAACTCAAAGAAATGAATTAAATGAACTGTGATGCATACAATTAAAACAACATAAACAAGCAGTCAACATATATAATGGGAAAAGCAACCATCTCAGTGACAAAAACCTTGTCTTCATTTTCACTGGTTGGTCTCCAGTTCTCCAGTTTGCAATTCTCCCCTGATAAGATGTTATCTCATGTACACATGTGGAAAATTTAATTAAATATGCACACACACACACACACACAGGCAGTAAATGTGAATAATGGAAACTTTCTGAGCTGGTAAACTGCAACCTAAACTCTGTACACAGGTCTGGAGAAATCGTCATCATCATCGTCTTTATCACAAGCAGTCATTCTTCACAGACTTTCCATATGGCTATGAGGTAAAGGCCCCTCTGCTCAGCTGCAGTTGCATAATTTGACACCGGAGTCATTTTATAGTGCAGAAAGCCTGGAAAGCTGTAGCACATATGGATGGGCAGTATTGAACACTGGCTGTGGTCCAGGGGGGGAAAGGCTTGATGAAAGGAAGACAGAGCAATGGTAAGGAGTATTTTAAACTAGGTCAGAATCAGAGTGAGCATGACTGTGGTTTGATGCACTGTTCACTCGTAATATCATGGCTGGGTTTCAGACATACATTAGTGCTGTGTTGGGGTTGGCCAGGGTCAGCTGGATTGTGCACTTCAAGTCAGTCCAGCAAAGAGTCTAAGTGTTACAAAATCTTATATTCTTGAACCGAGCTAAAGAAGACTGACATAAAAAAATAAAATAAAAACAGCTCAACATCCTACACAATACTCTGGACTAGTGCAGATGAGGCCACATTATGTTCTTGCTTTCTATTTCCTTTACAATGATGTATGCTCAGTCAAGAGTAATCAATAAGCACAAGTATATGAACATTAAAAGTTCATTTTTTATCAAAGCAATTCTTCAGGTTCTTAAAATGTCATGTAAATAGTTTAGTCTGAAATTGTACTAGTCAGATTTTTGACTTTTTTTTCTCTCCAAAGGCTTCAGAGCAACCACTCACACATTCATTATTCAGAACTAAAAGTTAAATTCAGTTCAGATGTGTTTGAAATTGTCAAAGCACACTGAGTACCAAGTACAGTGTTGGCAAGGACAAGATGACCAAGAGAGTCCAACCTGGATCCATCCAAGTCCATTGTTTAGAATTTATGGGGTGGACAATGTTAAAGACCCATCTGCAAGTTATCACCTGAAACAAGCAGCTGCATGAAACTCATTCTGTGTTTTTTTCTGTTTATATATACAGTATCCACTTTGCATTGATCCCTAACTCTGTTTTCCCAGAATGCTCAGATTCATCGTAATTGTGTGTATTTTTGCCTACTTTTACCCTTAACTCCTCATCCTACTTTTTCAGTCCAATTATATTTTTTTCCATCCTTTTGTTCTTCTTGATACCAATTCTTGATAACATACACATGAACATCCCCCAATCCCAGTCTCAAGTCCCAGCTGCTATAGTCAGGGTGCCTCTTTAAGTCCAACTGTCCACAGCAAACAGTCAGATGGATGGATAGATAGATGTATGAAGGAGAGGATGTCCCAGCAGGATTACAAGTCACAACCATCTATAAACACTCAATGAACCCACCTCCTTCTGTCAGACTACCCCATCTCTTTGAGGCTCAGTCCACCATCTGGCCAGACTGAAACTGCAGACATGTTCCTTATGGCTGGCTGACCCAATGGCGGGGGGGGGGACCCAAGAAAGTAATCTGTATGCAAAATATATGAGCCCCCATCCCACTGTTTTTTTTCCCAATGCGTTTTTTTTTATCTGGTTCTCCCTGGATTGCTAAACACAGCAATCTAATACAAATCATCTCAATGTAAAGCGGACATCACCCAGTCCTTCATTTCCTCAGATCCAGGCACTTTCAATCAGATGATCTTGATAAATGTTTCAGCCAAACTCGGCCAGAACCACAAACAGTGACTTTCATCAGACCTCAGGGAGGAAGTCCACCCCCAGAGATCTGACAGTATGTATTTGTGCAGAGTGCTAATTTAGGATCAGATTTTACTGGGGAGGGGTTAAGGAGCAGCTCTGATCCAGAGATAGCATTCCTGATATGTGATCTTGTTCATATAAGAGAGAAAATTAGAAAATATACAATACAAAAGGAAAGAGCACTGCTGTCATGGCCATTGAGATATGAAAGCTCATTCATTTTACCTGTTGAATAACAGTTCTGTTTAAAAGAGTCACATAAATATAATTTGTGTCCATAATGTTAATTCTGACCCTAAGTGGACACACAGATCAGGACTATAACCATCATAGGCATAGCAGGGGACAGTATGTTTCTGAGGTTCTGTATGCAGTGACTGGGGATTGGGCACTGCACTTATGCTGACATTTTGTTCAGAATACATGTAATGGACATGTAAATTAATATGTGAATTGCGAAGATTGCAAAGTTTAGGGTTTATCTAAACCGAACTTTCAGAATCTGAAATAGGGTTGGATTCATTGGACTGACAAAATAGTGATGTAATGGAAACCTACCAAATGACTGCACAAAAGAAAGGTAGGCTACTGAGAGTATGCAAGGCCAAAGGGAAGGTGAAAGAATGTTTGTGAAAGGGTGGGGAGGAGACAGATTGAAAGCATAAGAATGTGGAAGACTTGCACTTCACCTGGAAGACACAAATTACCAAACCTCGCCCCTACTGTCAGGGAGAAGGCCAATGAGCTTTCAACATCCAGCAGTCCCTCAATTATTAACACTGATCTGTGTCATCTATGTTGAACTTCAACACTAATAAAAACATGGATTGATGGAAGAATCATGGTTGTGTTCTGATAGTCTAGTCGTAGATATAATATTTTTCACTCTGTAACACTGATTTAAAAACCAAACATTTCAAATCTCCATTGGCAAAGACTACTGTTGCGTTTTTCTTCTATTATTTTTTTTTATATTATGTTTTATGTTTCTTTTTCTGTTCTGTTGTTATGTTGTTTCATGTAATGTAGCATGTAAATACAGCATATCATTCCAGTCTATCAGTTCTGTATTTTGTAAACTTGGTAAAATTATACTCATTATTTCATTCTCTGTGAAGATAGCATAGGAGGTGGAGGCTTTGTGTGCAGCAATGGCAGTACTGGAAAGGACAATTGAGGAGAGACTGGTGATGGAAAGAGCATTCAGTAGAAACATCTGCAAAGTGTAAAAGTGCTGAATGACAGCACCAACAAACAATTACCATAGACTGAAAGAAAAGAGAGAGGGTGCTGAGCGTTTATAAAATCACACAGACTCACTCACAATTACATATTCTCTCATATAGAAGCCATATATCATAACTCATATATCCACCAAAATGGAAACTAAGGCAGCACAATATGGAGAAAAACGTAACCTTTGGGTCAGACTCTTCAACCATTAAGCCATGACTGCCCCATCTAACATGTATATATCCTATTCTCTGCATCTCTGAAACCTTTATGTATTAATGTTTTAAAGGGGTCATATGATGTTGCTAAAAATAATATTATTTTGAGTATTTGGTGTTTATGCAGTTTAAGGTAAAAAAAAAAAAAAACACATTATTTTCCATATAATGTACATTGTTGTTTCTCCTCTATGCCATGGCTTTCCGAAACACGTAGACTCATCGTTCTAAAAAGCGAGGTGTGCTCTGATTGGCCAGCTATCCAGTGTTTTGTGATTGGCTGAATACCTCAGGGGTGTGACAGAAATGTTATGTCCCTTAACACTGTGATGCCATCTCCCAGCAGCACGAGCATACAGTAAGGACATAATTACTGATTATGTCCCTACTGTCTTTTTACACGTTGTGTTGCATAGCATAATGTAAACATAAAACCATATCTGCATTTGTTATTGGAAAAACAAGCGCCATTCTACACTGTTCAAAACTCGCATTTGAATCATCATTGGCAAATTATTTAAATATAAAATATATAAATATATATATATATATTATCTGTGAGCCAGAAGTGCCAGACTGTCCTTGCAAAGTCTGAACTGCCCCACCGAATAGAAACAGCTTTTGTGCCACAGACGCATTGTAGGTTACTGGTCCGAGAAACAGTCCTCATCCTCCATAAAATGTGCAGCTCATATCTGAATATTTCGGTTGAACTGTTGTGGAAGAGTGTTGTAAATAAACGTAACCACTGATTTCTAGTTGTGTCCTCTTTTGGAAAAAGTAGTTTTTATTTCACAGTGAAAGTCTCAGCGACTCCACAACATGGTGGCGATGGCAACAGCAATAATAAAAGTGATGCCTTTTTTCTTTGTGTGAATATTTGGGCTGCGTTATACAAATATTTCCATATCGTGACGTAGACGTGGGGGCCTGTTAGGTTAGTGGTTGACTCTTAACTTTTATAAAGAATATCTTTTTGGATTTGAGACTTTAGTCTTTGCAGCTTTACAGATCTTTATGCACCAAGAGCTTGTAACACTCCAAATAGAATGGAAAAATGTAAATAACATCATATGACATAAAATTTCATAACCATTTACTCACTTGGCTTTCAAATCCAATCCTGCTGTTAGCTAGACCATGTATGATGATATTTATCATCTAAAGCAGCATATGCCTGGGTAGTTTAATCCCAAAAAGAATGCCAAGATCTTACAACTCACACCTCACATACACTTACACCTACACAAACATACACATTCTAACCCTGGCAATGGTCCTCTTCAGAATTTAATCTGGATCTAATAAACCACCTGCACCAACCACCAACACAAGATAAAGCATCAAACACTGAAGACTGCTATCTTTGGAACAGGAGAATTTCATCTACAGAAGTGTCATGTGCAGGTGACACTACTACAGTGAAAGCAGCTTGGCTGTACTAGAACACACGCTCTGAGGACCAACCACGGGCCAGATTCGTGAAACACTCTTAAAGATACATTTCCTGCTTATTTTATTACTTAAGAAAACAACTTTCTCACGAACCAAAGCAAACCAAACTTTCACACAAGCAGACTAAAAGCAGATGAAAAAGCAGTACTGTGAAAGCACGCTAAGCTTGAAGTTTCAGTATGTGTAGCCTCTGGGCTTTGTGTGGGTGTGTCAAGGATGAAATACAGGGAAAGAGAGCAAGTATTCCCATAAATCATAACTTGACATTGACCTAAATGTACAAATTATTTAAAAGGACAGGTCTGGAGGCCTTTGAACACATCTCTGTGTCCTTAAAAAAGTTTGTAATGAAGAGCACTTCACAAGTTTGCCTTACAGAACAAAGCAAGAACAATAGTATGCGTATTTGGCATGCTGTCTGAGGAGAGGGCTCTGATCTGCACGTGCTCTTCCTGAAATATGTTAATAAAACATCACTTAAATTTTCCAGAATGCAACCAGAACTTGAACATTACATTTAACACAGAATACCTTGTTATTTTCCCAACAGATCTATACATGCACATATGCACATCCATTTATCACAGAAAAACCTGAATCAACTATTCCAAAAACATGTGAAAACAAGTCTAAAATCCAAACTAAGCATTTTACCCAAATACCCAAAGGGCCGGTTGGCTTCATCATCATACTCAGCTACTAAAAATAAATTGGAATTGGTGGAAAATGGGTTACAATAACATGAAAAGGTGGGAAAGCATAAAAAGTAAATAGGTGTGTGAGTTTGTTTGTGCACACAAGCATACTGCCTGAACATTGAAATATATTCTCTCCCTTTGAGAATTAGAACTCAAAGACTGACTCTTTCACTTTCCCCACTTTCCTACATCAAGTGGGCCCCTTCTGTTTCCATCACATTGTTGTTGGGATTTTATGCAGTACAGTAAATGTTTGTGAGTGGTCTTTAAAACCTGTCTCTATTTATCTGGCAAATTAAAATGAATGCATGAAATAGGTAAGGACAGGCACAACATAGCAAGCCAAGTGGCAGAGAGAAGAGAAGTTACTGTAGAATGATGAGAGTTGCCTCAAAGCTTAAAACACCACTGCTTATAAATACACCTGTAGGATCAATAACCCAAAAACACAGATGGTGCTTGTTTTCAGAACAGAAAGAATTTGGCCAAAGGCAGAAGGTTTTTATCATGTATATCAGCTGTTTTGTATAAGATAGTAGAGATACAAATTCAACAGGAAATAGAGATTGCCTACATTTACCGCAAGATCTGTTTGGACCAGTATTTTTTTTTGCATTATCCACTTACACTAGAGAGATCTTTGCACACTGCTGTTTCAGACATGATTACATATTTTCTTTTTGATTATTGGTGCAATTTTGAGGAGATTGTAAGGTATGGGTCAGTCAAACAGAAAATCTCAGCAATGACACATCACTATAGGTTATTCTTAAAAGCTACAAACAATTATAGCTCACTGTGCATTCATGCTAATTTTCTAGCATCTGTTTGTTAGCCATACAACAAGCCTTTGCAAAAAGACTGTTACCTTGGCTGCGACAACACACCCTAAACACAAAATGCTTAAGCAGAGTTTCCACCCAGCGAATAACACCAACCATATCAATCTAATCAAATCCCTCTCCGTTTGTGACATGGTCACGAGTGTTAAAGGGTACACAACATACACAGTTTCACCTAATCTCATGTTAATCTTGAGTACCTATAGAGTAGTACTGCATCCTTCATATATCCAAAAAGTCTTTAGCTTTAACATATTTCTAAAAGAAAAATACAGCTTTCCGATTCT
This sequence comes from Carassius auratus, assembly GCF_003368295.1. Lineage (NCBI taxonomy): Eukaryota > Metazoa > Chordata > Actinopteri > Cypriniformes > Cyprinidae > Carassius > Carassius auratus. The sequence goes on along the minus strand of NC_039279.1, from coordinate 8,906,026 downwards.
CTCCGGTAAAATCCGAGCTCCTGGAGGCGTGCGGTGGGCGGAGCTATAATACTGATGTTTCGTGTTGTTTCCATTAACATATCTTCACTTACGTGCTGATTTCCAATAAAAGACAGAAATCTGATGCAATTGCACTTACATGAATGGGGTCTTTAATCACTGGGATCGCTCCGTGTTTTAATAGCCAACGATGTGCAAATCCAGCGTCGACTTGGGCCTTGTTTATAAAACATTCGTCACTTAAATTACGAGAACACACAAAGGCACTTGATACACTCAGAAATTCTCAGTCATTTTTCTAAATTATTTTTTAAAACTTTGGCCATGTTTAGCATGAGAATCCATCTCTTTAACACTGTGAACAACTCTGAATACATGAAACACCACTGTACCCCCCCCCCCTTAAGAACCACAGCAACTTTCATCTTCTGTATCTCCGCCACAATTTCCACACTTTCCTTTACTAGTTTCCATTTTTCCCTTTCTCACGGTCAACCTCATACACAAATAGCAAACCATGTACTAATGACAGAATATGGAAATGACAGTAAATCCACTACTGATTTCAACTGATTCAGAGAATATTCAGTAATGAAAGCAGCAGAAAGAGGAAACTATAGATTACTTAAGCTTTCTAAATAAAATGAGGCATTAGGTTTCCCAGACAGTGACTCAGAGGTTTTGAGTTCAGCTTGGTTTACAACACAGACACTCTGTACACACTATACACTACACACATACAGAAATACACACACACACTCAAATGGGCAATTTGAAGTACAAGCACCTTCTTTGTGAACACAAACACACTTGAGAGTGCTGAGTTCAACAAAAAGAAAAAGAGCCAAGTTACATCTTCCCTCTGGCTATGTCTGGATATGAAACCCTAATGGGAAAACCTCCAAAGCTGAAGAAGAGCCAAAAGGCATGCAACACAACTTTTTCATGTTTTACTTTAAAGATCTGCCACTCCAGTCCAGTCATGTTACAGAGCCGCAGGCAGTATGGGTAACTGACGGCTCTGGAGAGACGTCTCACACAGCTGTTTGTGTAAATATACAGTGTTACTTCTGAACTTGTGCTTATTTATTATAATAATTAATAATATATGTTTTCTCGTCTACCTTGCACAACCTATAAATTCATGTAGGCTATCATTTTAATCAATACACTTCATACTGCATTTGAGAATTTGTATGGACAAAGGTTTGAGTAGTGAAAAATGAGTCATCCCAGAAGAGAAATATTTTTAAAGGTGCAGTATGTAATGGTGACAGCTAGTGGTTGAAATGGGTACTGCAGTCCAACTTCAAAATACTGGATAGAGTTGTTTGTGCCACCCCCTCTTCAAACTCAATGCTTGCAAAAGCTGCCAGATTGAGGACACACAACAAGTCTTACACTCTAAGTTGATGTGTTGATGAATCCACATTTTTAATATACCTCTGGAGGCTTTTTAGGTCGGGTAGAATCTGCGATCTCTGACCCAGTTTGTTTACTGGCTTCCATTGCTGCAATACATGTTTTCCACATTCTGGCAACCAGGGGTGTTGAAGTACCTTATGGTAAATTGGCAGTGGGAGGAATCACACATACCAAAACAAAAACAGACATTCCGGCACAGAACGCAGTAGAATAACTGGCTGTAGCATTGTTATTTCGGAGAAACAATTTAATGTCAATTTAGCATTTTTCTGAAATATTTGCAAAAATATAATATTTTTGTGCTTTAGTCAAAAATTACATATGTGCATATCTGCCAAAAGTGAGAAAAGTGTATATCTAATAAAAGTAAATGTGAGACTTCAGATTTATAAGCCACTTTAGGTGAATAATGCTAGCCACACACTTGAACCCTCTCCAATCCCAAATCGTAAATTTTAAACGTTTGATATTTACAACTGAAAGATGTTGCATGCTTTCATAGCTTTCATGAAAACGGGGTTTCATAACAGACAGCTTTTGTTCAGCTAAAATAACCGCATTTAAGTTAAAAATGACCATGTCCACTGTTAAATAGAAAATAAGAATAAAAAGTAACACAGAAAACATATTTTGATCTCATGCGGCCGTTAAGACAGAGTCACTGGTCTTTATGTGTTTTCAAAGGGCTTTTTAGCTCACAAAAACAAAACTGAAAAAAAGTAAAAAAGGTTTAATAAGACCAAGACGAGAGAGCTTAACTGGTTGTGCATAGTGCTTGCAACTTTAAGGTCATGGGTTTGACTCCAGGCATTTGCCATGGAGTGTGCTTATTGCAAAAAATGTAAAGATGCATATTACATTACCTTATCTTTTTATTGCATCAGTAGTGTCTAAAAGTGTTCTAAATGCATTTCAAGTCTTTTTATAACAAAACACAACTTTCCATTGGAATCAGTGTCAGAGGTCAGAAAGTGGTTTGGAATTGAGTAAGACAGACAGAAAGTATCAGCAGCTGTTCATAGCTATATGTGACACACACTCAAACAATTAAACTACAGTACTGTACATACTGCATCCTGAGGCAGACTAATATAAACCCAGTGGAGACTTGTCTATGAAAACTGACTAGAACCACAAGAGAGGAGACAGGCAACTATAAAAGAGAAAACTGTACCATACATTATCTCTACATTTTCCCTTTCATTCAAAGCAATGATTAGAAGATAATGAACGTCCACTAAATATCTGTACGACTGCTTTTTTTCTTCTGCAAATTAAGCAAGATCAGTCATCCATCTTAATCAATGGCCTTTCTCACACAGATGCTGCAACAATGCAGGTCCAGATGTGCACTAGTAATGATGTCACTGCATCAGCAGTCAGACTTTTTTGACCACATACAGACCAGTCATCAAGCTATCAGGAAAAATATCAAACCCCCACCATGCAACACTCAGCTACACTGGCATTTAGCCCTTGAATGACCTCACTTTGTGTGGTTACAAAATTGTTTTGAAATAAAGTGTAAATGAACAAGTTCATACGTGCGATGCTGCTGTAAGAAGGGTGCAACTCACATGCTTTTTCACTTTAAATGGGACAAAATGAACCTAATTCTGAAAAAAAAGGTGTTTAATGGTTCATGGTTTACAAAGGTGTTTATTCTCTGCCAGATCGATATAAAACTGCCAGTAACATCAGCATTTACTTAAGAATCGAAGGAAATATTATTTTTAAAGGAAGGTATTTTGTTTCTACTCCGGATAGGAAGCAAAACATCCTGAATTGAACCTCCTGTTTTTATGATACAAACTGTGGTAAAAGTTCAGCCAAAAGCATAAGAAAAGGTCAGGTTAGACTCCATCGCCCATTTTACCAGATGGTCCTTGACTCAAAGCGCTTGATCACACCCATCTAAACTCTACACTGGCTACTGATCAAAGATGCTGAGCATTGTCCACATGCCTATCTTTGTTTTTCCAAATGATTGTATTTCTAGCCAAGGAGTTCAAGGGCTGTGTTTGGCCAAACCCAACCTGTTCCACTCCATTCTTTCTTATTTTCTTTACCTGGTCTGATTGTTTTGAGACAGTCTAGACAATGAGATATGAGACACGGCCACTTTGGTGGCTTTTTTACGCTTTGTTCTGTTTTCTCTCATCTCAGAGCCAGAGTCAGTAAAGCAAACAATACCCAGGATGACGGTTCTTGTCCGCTCCATTGTCAGTTATTCCTGGAGGAAAACTAAACAGGAGATGGAAACACCTTCACATGGTACCAAACTCTTTTTATAAACAGCCTCTCTAAATAAACATTCCAAGAACTTGCAAAAAAACTAAGAAAAAAACAGTAACAAAGTTGCAACAAGAATTAAATCAATACATAAAAAACGGTAATATAGGGTAAATATAGGCCTAACACTAAAATCTTAGACAAAGGGATGCAATTATGATGTTGACAGTGTCAACTATCCTTCATCCTTACATAAACTACAAAAACATAATCAAGCTTCCCTTTCCCAGTGGTTTAAGGGTCACCTCATTGCATTGTATCAAATTAATTAAATTTGTTTTTCATAATTTAGCTTTTGCCTCTCTCATCCCCTCCCCCCTCTGCATATAGAGACTGGGGGGCTCGAGACGCCAGCTGATCCCACAAGGCTCGTGCTATTCAACAAGAGCCCCCCACGAGCGGTGCACATTCATCAGGATGCCTCGTGCTTCTTTGTGTTCAGCCTCAGCTCCAAAACAAAAAAAGGGTTTGATGGCAGCTCCAAAAAATTACAAATATTAAAAACGCAACGCGACAACTTCAGAGCTGTTTTATATTATTAGCATTTGGAAAGAAATAAACATTGGAAAGCAAGCCCATCACTCTGAATTGTCCTCTGAGCAGCGCGTGTCCTTATGGAACCTCAATAATGTGTTGAAATCGACAAATTTAGTAAACGTTCCATGGATGGTCAAAACTGCTTCACTATGCATCAATAGAGACAAGTGTCTGATAATTTTAACAGTGACATCTTACCTTGTCTGTTATTTTCCGTCATATCTTTATCGCAAGATGACGGACCTGCCCTGTAACCCGTGTGCTTGATAACGGCCACCTCTCTTGTTCCTTTAGCTGGCCCCGATTGAGCTTCTTCAGATTCATATCTGCGCTCCTGGGACCGCTCACGCTGTCAAATCAGCCCGAGATTGACATCCGTGTCAGCCAATCCGGCAGCGGGCTACTAAAAATCTAGCCAATAGCAGAACTGGGAGGCGGTCATATTTACTGTAGATAGAGGAGTGTTGGAAGACAGTTTCAACGTCTGTTTCGTTTGTTTATATGACAAACGTAGGAGACTCTTTTTTTTTTTTTTGTCTGATTCATAATCTTAAAAACGGAAAAATGTAAGTAACTTTATTAAGACTGATATAAGTAATAATTTACAGGTCCTGATCATATAATTAGAATATCATCAAAATGTTTATTTCACTAATTCCATTCAAAAAGTGAATCTTGTATATTATATTAATTCATTACACACAAACTGATATATTTCAGATGTTTATTTATTTTAATTTTGATGATTATAACTGACAACTAAGGAAAATCCCAAATTCAGTATCTCAGAAAATTAGAATATTGTGAAAAGGTTCAATATTGAAGACACCGGATGCTACACTCTAATCAGCTAATTAACTCAAAACACCTGCAAAGGCCTTTAAATGGTCTCTCAATCTAGTTCTGTAGGCTACACAATCATGGGGAAGACTGCTGACTTGACAGTTGTCCAAAAGATGACCATTGACACCTTGCACAAAGAGGGCAAGACACAAAAGGTCATTGCAAAAGTGGCTGGCTGTTCACAGAGCTCTGTGTTCAAGCACATTAATAGAGAGGCGAAGGGAAGGAAAAGATGTGGTAGAAAAAAGTGTACAAGCAATTAGGGATAACCACACTCTGGAGAGGATTGTAAAACAAAACCCATTCAAAAATGTCCTTTGGAAATCAGGGTCCAAGAGTCTGGATAAAGAGAGGAGAGGCACACAATCCACATTGTTTGAGGTCCAGTGTAAAGTTTCCACAGTCAGTGATGGTTTGTGGTGCCATGTCATCTACTGGTGTTGGCCCACTGTGTTTTCTGAGGTCCAAGGTCAACACAGCCATATACCAGGAAGTTTTAGAGCACCTTATGCTTCCTGCTGCTGACCAACTTTATGGAGATGCAGATTTCATTTTCCAACAGGACATGGCACCTGCAACACAGTGCCAAAGCTACCAGTACATCGTTTAAGGACCATGGTATCCGTGTTCTTAATTGACCAGCAAACTTGCCTGACCTTAACCCCATAGAACATCTATGGGGTAGAGGAAGATGCGATATGCCAGACCCAACAATGCAGAAGAGCTGAAGGCCACTATCAGAGGAACCTTGGCTCTCATAACACCTGAGCAGTGCCACAGACTGATCGACTCCATGCCACACCGCATCGCTGCAGTAATTCAGGCAAAAGGAGCCCCAACTAAGTATTGAGTGCTGTACATGCTCATACTTTTCAGTTGTCCAAGATTACAAAAAATCCTGTGTTTGTATTGGTCTTAAGTAATATTCTGATTTTCTGAAATACTGAATTTGGGATTTTCCTTATTTGTCAGTTACAATCATCTAAATTAAAATAAATAAACATTTGAAATATATCAGTCTCTGTGGAATGAATGAATATAATATACAAGTTTCACTTTTTTAATGGAATTAGTGAAATAAATCAACTTTTTGATTATATTCTAATTATATGACCAGCTCCTGTATATATTGTATATTTATAGTCAAAATCTGTCAGTAGATTAGTTGTATATAGGTTTATACTGTTTTACTTCATTGTGGTATGTCTGTATTTATGTAGCACCATGGTCCTGTGAGGCATGACATTTCGTTCCACTGTATGTCCACACATGGAGCAGATGACAAAGCTCAACATGACTTGACAACTTGACTTGATATCCATCTATCCATCTTTTTCAGCAACTTTCTGTACAGAAAAACACTTGAGTTAAATTAGCTGTAGGCCTATTTACTGAGATGAATATTAATATTTCTTGCAAAGCAACTCAAAAGACATTGAATGAAATGGGTGCATTTACATTTCCCAAACTAAATTACTCGTCATCAATCACAGTTATTCACAAAAGTACTAGCACAAAACTACGCATACTCACCATGGAAAACCCAAGATGTTGTGTTACCTCAGAGACAACTTAATTAGGTCTCTCAAACTTTCTAGGTATAAAATAAAACATAACCAGGCACAAACTCTCCTCATATCTAATAGTAGCAAATGTAGGAAAGCAGCTCTCAAATGGTTGGGTCAGAGTTCTACATCTGCTTTCATCCATACAAAGACACACACACACACACACACACACAGAGAGAGAGAGAGACAGGGCGGGAGAGGGAGAAAAACTAATTTAGAAAAGATTTACAAAAGCATACCATGTTTTTATAAAACACATACTGCACATTGAACCACTGCAGCTGCAGACATGACCTCCTTGTTTAGTCTCCACTTGGGTCTGTTTTTTTAAAGGTTAGTAGAAAAGTGTTTTGTTAAAGAATAAAGATGATCGAACACACTATTCTGAACTCACCTAGTCTGAACTATTGGACTTCTGAACTGGAGGCTAACACCACTCACACCAACACACGTGCATGTTCCTACAGCTGTTCAAATAAGACTAATACATTCATCCTCCGCAGCTCAACATGGTTTTCTGGGAAGAGTTCCACCTACGCACTCAGACCCAAACATGTTCATGTGTTTCAGACAAGTTTTACTGTATTGTATTTTCCCCAAAACAACAGATTTTGCCATGACAGGCGAAGGCTGAAATTTAGTGCATGAAAAACGTTACATTAAGACCCTTAAGAATGAGATATACACACATATTTGGTTAGAAACGCCATACTTTCACAATCAACAAAGCAAAACAATCTAAGTTTCCCTGCTGAGCAGTATATGAAAAAAAAAATCCATTGTTGCCTTGGTATTGTACAAGATATAGGCACGTTACACATGGTTATCATTAGTCAGACTCAGAACTTAGTTTACTGTATGTGGTGGTGTTTTTAACAGTTCCAGATTTCTGACATATTTATGTAATGTATTCATAAAGTTATAGGACAAAATACCTTTCTTCTTTTTTTGCAGATTTGAGTCATTGGCATAAGAAAAAGAACCAAGTATCTACCTAAATATCTAGAACAGACATGGTACAACTTAAGAATGTGTCTGAAGAAACAAAAACTCTCAATAACTTTAAGATATCAAATCAAACAACATGTCATAATTAATCATAAAGTCTTATGTGAAGCCATTACATGATGCTTCTAGTAAATGCAGTGCATTCCTACAGAGAGACAAGATGAGTGTAACAGACATTTACAACAATATACTGTACACACATTTATTAACAATCCCCCAAAAAAAGAAAGAAGAAAAACAATCATATTTGAGTTTAAAATAAAGCGCCACTGAACTACATGCTTTATTAAGTGTTGGGTTGTATTAGTTTTGCTAATTGCTACAGAATCTGTTGACTTTGGCATGGCTCCATGCTAAAGTGAATGTTGCAATCATTAGCAGATGGAAAATAAAGTATCTGGTTAACATCTGTATGAAAAAAAAAAAAACATAAAAAAATAAGTGTCTACTCGTGAGCACTTTCATTTATGTTGATTAAAACAATGAGAATGTCTAGCTGATGCTCTTGATGAAGTTTACAACTATATGTTCTGTGCACATTATACTGTATATGGCAAGAGTACTGTATGTGAAGTCCAGATATCAGTTTAGAACAACTCTAAATGTCTTATTGAATAACTGTAATATCATGACATTGACCTGGAAAGCAAACAAATACATAATATAACACAAAAGCGCTGCATTTTTCCATTCAGCAACAGTGAAGATTATTAAACATATCAACTAACACTTTGTCCTAACCAGGCGCGATACAGCAAGTTCGAAAACTTATGCGTGATGTGACAAAATCACAGCCAATGAGAAGATATATGATGTTTAATGAACAGTTCTGAAGAACCAATGAGATTTCACAGTGGGCGGGGCTACCCAGCATGATGTGGTGGAAATAGAAGCCAAGCGACTGAGAAAGTGTCCTGTTGGTCTTTGCTTCTCACACTCGAGGCTGGTTAGGACTAAATATGACATGGAAGAGGTTTTTTCTTGTTGTTTTATTGCATTGCGTCTGGTTAGGTTTGGTGTAAGGTGCTTTGTTGACTTCTTGCTCCGATTGAGTCTTTGGCCCGGTCATGCTGAAGCCATGGATGGATGAGATTCCATAAAGCTGATATTACAGTCCAAGCAGCAGCTAAGTATCATGTCTAGGAGATAAGAAGAGGGACAGGCAAGCAAGAGACACTGAAGAGACAAAAAGCGAGAGAAAGACACTGAGCAAACAATATGCGTAGACAAAGACAAGACTAATAAAAAAAAATAAAGACATGGGGGGAAGGGAAGACTGATATTATTACATAACAAAAAGACTTACAAGTAGAGCTGGTTGGCCATGTTTATCAACGGTATAAAATGTAAAGAAAGTGGCTCATATCACTATTAAGCATTTTTTTTAACAAAGAGAGAATACAATGCAGTAATCACAAAGACAGCCAAGAGAGCAAGATCAAAGACAATCAGAGAAAAACAAGGAGAATAGTAAAGAATTCAGTTCTGACCATCCATCATCAGAGTAACATTCAGGCCATGTGGTGTGGTGTTCACAAACGGAGCTAGATGGCAAACAGCATTGTGAAAGCACTTTTCCTCAGTGTGAGATGAGATGACATGCAGCAGAACGGAGGTGCATATATATTTCTCTCACACTCATCCCTCCATGCACACAGGAGAAGATAAGAAGAGGTTTTCTCTTGATCTTTGCTTTCCTTCAAGCGATTCAGCTTAACTTAAAACAAGCGGGCTTTCTTCTTAAGGTCATTTTTCTTCCACAAGGCCAAACGGTCAAACTGTTCAATGGTCATCCCAAACACACTGAAGAAGTCCTCAGGTGACAGGTGCCTCTGAAACGATAAGAATTACGGCAAATGTAATTATTTGAATTTTAACTTCACAGATTCAAGTGGCAAATTTAGAAGGAATTACAGTTCTGCAGTAATTTATTTACCCTTGTGTCATTCTAAACTTTCATTCTTCAGTGGAACACAAAAGAAGATATTCTGAAGAGAATGTTCGAGCTGCACTTTACCAAAGGACAGCATAAAAAACGCACAATTTTACAGTTGTACCATAAAATAAAATAATTTTGAAACACATTTTACAGTGAAATATTACAATAGCAATATATCCTGATTTGATTTATATGTTTATGTAGTAAAAGTAATTCTTAGTTGTTTTATTATTATTATTTATAGATTTTTTAAAATATTGATACTCACAACATTTATGACTGAATAGCGCAGCCCTAAAAACAAGCACATGCAGCAAAGCTGAAGCTTATATATTTAATTGATCAATCACATTTTAAATATCAATTGCATTTTTTTTTTTTATCAAACAAACTACAGTTACATTTCCCCCCAAAAAAGTACAGACCTAATTCCAATTCTTCTGGAAGCTTTGTGTGAGGAACAGACCAAAACAGAAATGGTTATTCATTGGAAATCCTTTAAAAGCTACTCAAATCTACTTTCAGTGTATGGAACAGAACAGCATGGACATTTCTGATAACTCCTTTCATGTTCCACAGACACAGAGCAATGTTATATGGGCTTTAAAAGACATGAGGGAGAAAAATGAGGACAGCATTTTAAATTTGGGTGAACAATATCTTTAAAGCATGCAGAATAGCTCCATGGTATAGTCATTCATCTATAAAGGCCTAAAATAACACTGTCAAACATCTAATCAAAGCTTAATCAGAACAAACTCAAAGGACCTCTGCCAGGAATCTAAGCACTGTTTATTCTGCTAATGATATCTGCATGGCGCAAACGTCATCACAGATTAAAGACAGAGCGACAAATAATACAACATTGACAATAATTACAACCATCTATATGCATGTGTCACCTAAAGCTTTGCAGGACAGTCACTGCCTTTAGCATAATCAGGATTACAAACACCAATGGGGTGCTGTTAAAGTTGCCAGGCTTTTAAGCCTATGACCTCAATTTTGTTTTAAACCATTCCAGAATGGATTTGTGTAAATCTTTATTCTTTCAGGCTCTGTTGTATGTGGTACTGTAACACTTGCAGATGTGTGGGTATCTTGAACATCTCCAAATAGATGCTGAAATCACCGTCTTTGGAAAGTTTTGGGTGTTGCAAGTGACTCAAATCACGCTCAATTCAAACAGATGTGACAAGGGCCCCTTATATCAGGACATCAGGACAAACACACACACACACAGACACATATTTTCAGCTATTACAATTTTAACCACAATGATTCCAAGCTAACAGTTAGGGAGTGGGATCTGTAAATCAACATCTCTCGTAACTCATGCTGAACTTCAAGTGAGCCAAACATTTATCTTCCCTTTTTCATTTAAACCCACTAATAACACTGACACAATGTCCAGGATATATTATGTGGACTGTGGCCCAACAAAGCCATAACCTCACAAACACTGGCACTGGTAGATGTGCAGTTACACACAAACATACATAACTCTTTGCCTGGCTGCCTTCTTGCATACTTTGATCCAGACTGATACTGGCAAAATAATAATTAAACAGCAATAAGTCAACCCATGCTCCATATTAAAAAGGCTGACACAACTCTATTTAGAAATCAATCATTGCAAACGTAACGCTCAATCATAACATGGGATGCTCCAAAGTGCAATCAATTAAAAACGCACAGTATTCACGCTAAACAAAACCACTGAGTAAATGTCTAATAAAATATTACCTCCAGTCTGGTGCGGTCGATATCCCGTGGTAGTTTTACTCTGACTCTGTGGGTCACAGCAAGCACGTCATAGGGGTAGACCTGCAAAATACACGGATGTGAAAGACACAATTACACAGATGCACACACAAGAAATAATATAAAATGAAGACATTTGCTATAAAATATATTAACTTCAAATGAATGCTGTTCTTTTTTATAGTTACACCCCAATCAGCATATTTGAAGATAACAATCAAGTGAAACAGTTGTATTATATTGTAATAATATCAGAAAATTACTGTTTTTCCTGTATTTCAACAACAATAAAAAAATCTTTCACCTCAAACTCTTGAATAGTAGTTTACTGTATATACATAAATCTCTGTACAGATCATGTATTTAGATCAACTACTGGTTCTCATACTGGTTTTTGTTTAAGGACCTGTTTTTACAGGTGCCAACCCAGTATCAGAATTATTTATTGTAGACAAATGCATTCAAGCATTCAAATTTGATATTAAACTATATGAACCCAACAATGTTCAAAATGATTGAAATGACACATATACAGGATGAATGGAAAAGGCACAGTTTTGTATCTAAATGTCTTTCTAAATTTACCACACAATATACAACACTACAAGTGACCCTGTATTTAATGCTGTATTAAGTTGCACCTTGTTTCATTTCCATTCTACAGCAATCCACTATACACACCAGAACTCACCTTGTACTCTGAGAAACCATGGAAAACCGGAAAGATGTTGAAAAAAGGAGAAGGAGAAAAATAAATTACAACCATTCAATTTGTATGGTAAAAATGCGACACATCTATTATCTATGTAAATACCCACTCACCTCTCATTCCACTCCAGGATGAGTCATGATCACCCTCATCCTCGCCAAGATCAGCCGCCTAGGAAAAGGGTAATGCATGACAAGATTTGTCAAATTCTTAGTTATATATGGTGCATATTTATTCACAAGCAGAATGCATGATAATATCAAAACAGTGGATGGTTGTTTTTTCAACTACAGGCACATTTATGTCATGAAGGAACTGATTTCAGTGTCTGGTTTAAAGGGATATTTCATCCAAATGTTTAAGTTTATCTGGTTACCCCCAGTGCATCCCAAGATGTAGGTGACTTTGTTTCTTCAGTAGAACACAAATTATGATTTTTATGATTATGACTGTCATTGCAGTCTCTCAGCCGTACAATAAATCACAAATTGTAAGAGAATCGATGAAAGTTAAAAAAAAAACATGCACAGACAAATTCATATTTAACCCTGCGGCTCGTGAGAATACATTGATGTGTAAAGACACAAAACGATTGGTCTGTTCAAGAAACTGAAAAGTATTCATATTGTTGACACTCCTAATTGAGATTGTAGATAGAGTGTCAATGGTCCATTTGAGAGATAGGTGGCGGTAATGCACTTATAAGTCTGCGAGCCGCCATAAAGCAGAAGAAGAAGAAGAAGAATGCCTCACGCGCTTGCTTCAGTGAAGCACATTCACAAGAGTTCTAACAGTTAAATTAGTATAAATACTGGCCAGTTTCTTGCACAAACTGATTGTTTTGTGTCTTTACACATCAATGTATTGTAACGAGCTGCAGGGTTAAATATGAATTTGTCTGTGCAGTTTTTTTTTACTCTCATAGATTATGTTACCATTTGCCATGCATTGTACGACTGAGAGACTGCAACGACTGAAAATAAAAATCATAATTTGAGTTCTACTGAATAAACAAAGTAACCTACATCTTGGATGCCCTGGGGGTAAGTAGATAAACATCAAACTCTCATTTTTGGGTGAACTATCCCTTTAAGGTTGTCACATTAAAAGCGTCTACGAAAAGTTTAACCATACCATCATTATTTATTTTTTGCTACAAGCAAATAAGAGTAACAATATCATATTTGAACAGAAAAGCTGCTGTAACTGTGAAAGTTTTTCTTTCATTTCCTGAGGTTAAAGATTAAAGTCTTGCACAGACAGAGCATTGAATCCGAAGGGCTGGAGCTTGCCAGTGGATTTGATTATAAATATTGATGTATGACCAGCTCTCTGTTTCACATGCCTTTGTGAATGCTTGTTGAAAGTAAAGGGCGACACTATGTCAGACCAGATTAGATATAAAAAATGTGTAATATTTGTTTTCAAGTAGTTTATTGTCCTGAGATACAAAGAACTGTTGCAAAATACTGCCACCTAGTGTACAGGAGAAGGTTTCGTACCATTCTAAAAAAAAAAGGGAAGACACTGGCAACTCAAGTATGAATTTTCCGCTGTGTCATTAGAGAGTATAGTCCATTAAGGGAGCCAGAATTCAAGATCAAAACACAACATAGAAAACAGCCAGAACAAGACACACTTCTAAGTTACTGCACGCAAACACAGACACACCCTCTGAGCATTATGGCCTCCTCAGCTATATGTCTACATTAACTGATCTGTGACTGTGTGTCCTGATGTGTGCGATTACAACAGCCCTCTGGTGTCCCAACAGCTGGGTTTGACAAATCCATCTAGGATCACAACATTCTTCACTACTGAGAGAGTGAATGACAGCATTTGTGACCACAGCTCACATATATTCCCAAAAATCAAACACAGATGGCATGTCAAAAGGTGGTGGGTTGCTGTGTTCATGCACAGATATCAGGTCTTATGAAGTTTACCTTGTAGATGCCATTCCGCCCATATCCTGGCAGTGAAGCAGATTTATTGTATGGAAAGTCTGTAAAACAAAGAATTTATAAAGATTTATGGTACTTCACTTTAGCATCATGTTCAAGGGGAAAGAGAAAGAGACAGTTTAAGGAGGAGGATATGAAACATTTATAGAAAAATGAACAGAAGAATTGTACCACTCAATATGGCAGCTGTAAGAAAAGAAAGCCCGTCTTTTAATTAAAATCATTTTCCCATTTACTCTACAAAGGGCATTTAAATTTACAAACCCGATTCCCAAAAAGTTGGGACACTGTACAAATTGTGAATAAAAACCGAATGCAATGATGTGGAAGTTTCAATATTTTATTCAAAATACAACATAGATGACATCAAATGTTTAAACTGAGAAAATGTTTCATTTTAAGGGAAAAAATAAGTAGATTTTAAATTTCATGGCATCAACACATCTCAAAAAAGTTGGGACAAGGCCACGTTTACCACTGTCTGGCATCCCCTCTTCTTTTTATAACAGTCTGCAAACGTCTGGGGACTGAGGAGTTGCTCTAGTTAAGGAATAGGAATGTTGTCCCATTCTTGTCTAATACAGACTTTTAGTTGCTCAATTGTCTTAGGTCTTCTTTGTTGCATCTCCCTCTTTATGATGCGCCAAATGTTTTCTATGGGTGAAAGATCTGGACTTCAGGCTGGCCATTTCAGTACCCGGATCCTTCTTCTACGTAGCCATGATGTTGTAATTGATGCAGTATGTGGTCTGGCGTTGTCATGTTGGAAAATGCAAGGTCTTCCCTGAAAGAGACAACGTCTGGATGGGAGCATATGTTGTTCTAGAACTTGGATATACCTTTCAGCATTGATGGTGCCTTTCCAGATCTGTAAACTGCCCATGCCACAATCACTCATGCAACCCCATACCATCAGAGATGCAGGCTTCTGAACTGAGCACTGATAACAACTTGGGTTGTCCTTGTCCTCTTTAGTCCGAATGACTTGGCATCCCAGTTTTCCAAAAAGAACTTCACATTTTGATTAATCTGACCACAGAACAGTTTTCCACTTTGCCACAGTCCAATTTTAAATGAGCCTTGGCCAGAGAAAATGCATGCGCTTTTGGATCATGTTTAGATAGGGGCTTCTTTTTTGACCTACTGTATAGAGTTTTAGCCGGCAACGAATGGCACGGTGGATTGTGTTCACCGACAATGTTTTCTGGAAGTATTCCTGAGCTCATGTTGTGATTTCCAATACAGTAGTATTCCTGTATGTGATGCAGTGCCGTCTAAGGTCCCGAAGATCACGGGCATCCAGTATGGTTTTCTGGCCTTGACCCTTACATACAGAGATTGTTCCAGATTCTCTGAATCTTTGGATGATATTATGTACTGTAGATGATGATAACTTCAAACTCTTTGCAATTTTTTTCTGAGAAACTCCTTTCTGATATTACTCCGCAGCATTGGGGGCATTGGTGATCCTCTGCCCATCTTGACTTCTGAGAGACACTGCCACTCTGAGAGGCTCTTTTTGTACCCAATCATGTTGCCAATTGACCTAATAAGTTGCAAATTTGTACTCCAGCTGTTCCTTATATGTACATTTAACTTTTCCAGCCTCTTATTGCTACCTGTTCCAATTTTTTTGGAATGTTGAGCTCACAAGAAATCCAAAATGAGCCAATATTTGGCATGGCAATGTTATATATATTCTATTGTGAATAAATTACAAGTTTATTAGATTTGTAAATTATTCCATTCCTTTTTTTACTCAGATTTTTATTGCCGATTTAAATTGTTTTTAAACAGTTTTGCATATTTTAGTCTTTGGCCATTCAAGCAGATAAGACTTATACTTGTATACCTGTTACCTACATAGAAAATAGCTGCTCTGAGATGTTAGCAAGATGGCAACTGACATGAACTGACGTGACTTTAAAGGAGACATCGGATACGAAATTCACTTTTACATTGTGTTTGCAATACATTTGCCTTAGTAGTGTGTGGACACAACTACTCTACAATGATAAATACCCATTCACTCCTTTTTTTTTAATTTTAAGCAGTATGACATCTTACTGCTCAGGCCCCACTCACAATCACTGACAAACTGTCCTGTATTAGCATATCTCCTCCCTCAGCCTGTTGTACGCTGTCCACCATTATTTCCACACTTGACTAGCTGTAGCGACAACAATGTCTCATAAGCAATGCAGGTGTTTCTAGTTGGATGTAATTTTAAAAAGAGGGGTGGGGTGAGCAGACGCTCATTATCATTCAAAGAGACATGCACCAAAATGGGTCACTGTGAATAGAGCTGTTTTTGAAAAAGGGTGTTGTTTTATACGACCATTGAGAACATTTTAACCAAAGAATGTTTCAGGCATTTCATAAAGACCCTAAAAAAGTAATTTCCAAGTTGTGGAAAATGGGCAACCGATGTCCCCTTTAAGGAGGTTTGATTTTACGAAATCATTGATTGGCCACTCACTGGGTTGAGAAATATCGGTGGGTAAGCTGTGGGTGGAGGTCCTGGGGTCCAGATCTGGAGACTGTCTATCCATCTCACTCTTCAGGTTCATCCAACTTGTTCTGGTCTATTGACAAATAAAAATAGTCAGGAACACGTTATACAACCAAATAAAGAATTCAATGGAAAGATAGGATGGAAAACATATATCGGTTTGATTGCAGTGTGTATTTTTAAAGATAAAAAAATTAATGTATTTCCAGATAATATATTCATGAAATAAAAGGCCAATTTAGTGTACTTACAAAGAGTACACATTCATGAAGTTTCTTAACACACTTTTAAAAAGTGCATTTTGTAATTATGTCAAACTACAAATGAAAGTAAATTTTAAATCATGTTGTAATAATCTTTTTACCATGCTTTAAAAAAAGTACACTTATTTTGATACTGACTAACATACTAAAGCACATGTAAAGTATTTGATTATAATTTTGTTATTTGATATAACATTTAAAGATGAAATATTTTAAATGTACTCAATTGCAACTTCATCACTGCAAAGGTGTAACAATACCTGACATACAAGATTTAATAGAAATTACAAAGTATATTTTAGTCTATCATAAGATGTTTTCAGTACATTTGGTGGTACACTTTAACCACATTTCAAACTAAATAGAATTACAAAATTGTATATAAAAATGTACTTAAGTCGTATTTAAGTACTTATGTGGTCAAAAAAGCAGCTAATTAGAATTAACATAAAATATTGGAATTAATAAAAACTTTAATACATTTTCATTTAATTGCAATTAACATGCAAATAGGTGTTCAAAAACACTTAAATAAATTATTTTAAAGTATATTATTCCCATAATATGGGTAGATACCAGATGTATACCAGAATGGACAAATACACAGAGATGTTATATGAATCACCTTTTTGTCTATGTCATCACCATCTTGCCAGGAGGTTCTGGAAGCTGCAGCACAGTAAGACAGTTTAAATATATCTAATTACAGTTTTCAATGTTTGAGAGAGTAACTGGCACAAGTTACATCATGCAAAGGACCACACACACACACACAATAAAAATTAGAATGAAAGTACTGTTATATACTCATAAACCACGTGTCATCTAATTTTTTCAGTGTAGCTTGATTTTAGACAGTGTTCAAACTAACAGTATTCACTATGGGATAAAAACAAATTTACCGACAGAATCAACAAGCAAGTGAAAAGTGACAACCAAACACAACATCAAGGGGCAAGTTCAGGAAAAAAAGGCCAAAAGAAATCAGTAAGGTGATTGATACCTCTACCACCCAATCACAATGAGCTTTATAGTTGTCTTTAAAGGGTTAGTTCACCAAAAATGTTAAATTATGTCATTAATAACTCACCCCTCATGTCGTTCCAAACTCATAAGACCTCCATTCATCTTCGGAACACAGTTTATTACATGTCCAGAAAGGTAAGAAAAACATCATCAAAGTAGTCCATGTGACATCAGAGGGTCAGTTAGAATTTTTTGAAGCATCGAAAATACATTTTGGTCCAAAAATAGAAAAAACTATGACTTTATTCAGCATTGTCTTCTCTTCCAGGTCTGTTGTAAGAGAGAGAGTTCAAAACACAGCAGTTTGTGATATCAGGTTCGCAAACGAATCACTCGATGTAACCGGATCTTCTTGAACCAGTTCACCAAATTGAACTGAATCGATTGAAACTTCTCATCTCCAATACACATTAATCCACAAATGACTTAAGCTGTTAACTTTTTTAATGTGTCTGACACTCCCTCTTAGTTAAAACAAACCAATATCCCGGAGTAATTAATGTATTCAAACAGTACACTGACTGAACTGCTGTGAAGAGAGAACTGAAGATGAACACCAAGCCGAGCCAGATAACGTACAAAAGATTGACTCGTTCTCGAATCAAGAACCGGTTGCATCAGTTTTCAGATCACCAGTAGTGATGGGAAGTTCGGTTCTTTTCCGCAAACCAATTCTTCCGGACATCGATTAAATAAACCGGTTGAAGAAAACGGTTTACCGGTTCTTTTGCGCTCGACGTGATGACGTCATTGGCGATGATTGCACTTAATTTAAGCCTCGGTTTACCCACGCTCATAACATTAGCACAGAATCTGTTCAGAATCAATCACCAAAAGAATCAGTTCGGTTCAAACGCTCTGTGTGTCAGTCTGCTTCAAACTGAATCATGCATGCGCAGTATCATCAGCTCCTCAATTCTCGAATCAGACGCGTCCGACAGAAACAATTCTTGACTCGAGAATGAGTCAATATTTTGTTCGTTATCTGGCTCGGATCTTTGTTCATCTTCAGTTCTCTCTTCACAGCAGTTCAGTCAGTGTACTGTTTGAGTACATTAATTACTCTGGGATATTGGTTTGTTTTAACTCAGAGGGAGTGTCAGCCACATTAAAAAAGTTAACAGCTTAAGTCATTTGTGGATTAATGCTTATTGGAGACACGAACCATTTAAAACGATTCAGTTCGATTTGGTGAACTGGTTCAAGAAGATCCGGTTACATCGAGTGATTCGTTAGCGAACCGGATATCACTAAACCGCAGTGTTTTGAGCGGTCTCACAACAGACACGGAAGAGAAGACAATGCTGAATAAAGTCGTAGTTTTTGCTATTTTTGTACCAAAACGTATTTTTGATGGTTCAAAATATTCTAACTGACCCTCTGATGTCACATGGACTACTTTGAAGATGATTTTCTTATCTTTCTGGACATGGACAGTATACCGTGCACACAGTTTCAATGGAGGGACTGAGAGCTCTCGGACTAAATCTAAAATATCTTAAACTGTGTCCCGAAGATGAACGGAGGTCTCACGGGTTTGGAACGACATGAGGGTGAGTTTGAATGGCATTTTTTGGTGAACTAACCCTTTAAGCCAATCTCAATGGATAACACAAATGCCTTTGACATTTCACCAAACCAATGAGTTACACAGACACCATGTTTGTTCAACATCTAAGATACAAGACCACAGACAGATGGGAAACTACGAATACTGCAACTGACAAACAAGTATGTATGAATGGACAGAGGCACAGAAATAAGATAAAAAATATATCTGACTGCTGTTTCCATGTCATGATGCATTTTAAAAGACATATAGGATCTTGTTGATGAATACATCATATCAAAGGCATTATTAGTGTGGGGACAGTGAGATAAAAAAAAAAAATATATATATATATATACTTTAATTTAGCAAGGATGCATTATGTTGATCAAAAGTGACATGAAGATATTTATAATGTAACAAAAATGCATTAAATTGTAAATAGTATTGCTGCTTTCATTGTATTTTTGATCAAGTAAATGCAGCTTTGATGAGCACAAGATACTTCTTTCAAATTTTTAATCATACTTTATGATATAAAAAAACTTTTGGTGTATGTGTAACTTCATATAAAAAACATCAAAACAATTATTATCTCTAAGTTAACAGGAACTGAGCAGCACAAATAATTCAGGGATAACTGCAAAATATCTTCAAAATAAACCCAATAAATATGAATGAAATATGACCCTTGGCATGTGGTCAGGAAACAACAATTAGGTACTGATTGCCTCATAACAAGTACCTTGTCAAATCCAAACCTTTTTCTAGGATTTGTAAAACTACAAGAAGCTGAAAATGGAAACCAGCAGACAGAAAAAGGATCCAAGGTTACAGTTCCATGGCAACAGGTACCATGGTAACATGCGTAAGAGCATGCAAAGAAACGTAGTTGCACGGAGACTGTACTGTACCATGCTGTTTGTAGATAGGGGGCTTTCTATAGATATTATCTTTGACTTTAGTCTCTGAGAATGGAAGAAAAAGAGAGGAAGAAAAAAGATGAATAAAGAAGCATGAGTTATTAGAGGATGGACTTGTGGCAAAAGAAAGGGGCAGAATTTGCAGTATATGTTGCCATAAAGGATTGCAGATATTGTAGTTCATCTCCTTATTAATGTTCATGATCAGCATGCATGATCAAGCATTTTGCCTTTGCCAAAATCTTCAGCTATGAAATATGGATTTTCTGCAGTCAGAATTATGTATAAATAATATAAAAAATAATGAAAGCTTTATCTTAATTTTTTTAATTTAGAAGATAGAAGTGTCACCTAAAATGAACTAAGCCAAGAGGAAAACAGGGAGATAAATGGTGTAATTGCAATTAAATAATGTTACAGCATGTGTCTCTATGCAGCTTGTTTTGGCCACACACTGAAGCATGTATGAAATCTGTCCAATTGAGAAGCGTGTTCCTCTGCCCATGCTATATCTTGGGTGGGGATACACATGATTTGTGTGTTGGCTGTTTGGAAGCCACGCTCCCGCCTGACTGCTTTCGATGCAGCGTTGGCCATGGAGCGGCACTTGCTGTTGAATCTGTCCAAGTAAAAAAAAAAAAGGACAAATTCTTCTTGCTGGATACCCTGCTATTGTCTTCTGGCCTCTTCGGCGGTTCAGTATACACGGTTGTAGAGAAGTTTCAAGAGGTAAAGAAGCAGGCGCGGGCATTCCAGCACTTCCTCCCTCGCCGTTCCCATGTCTTTTGGAACTGCTGAGTGTCCCACCTGTCCAGCTCCTCATATCGCCAGACCTAGAAACAGAGCATCACGACCTGAACATGGGAAAGCTTGTCCCCTCATGTGATGGCGTTAGAGCAGTCAGGTCAGTCGTTCCCTGCCGGTCCTCTGCTTCAGGGCACTGAAGTTGCTCCTCTAGCGACACGAGAGGCCAGTTTTAAGAGACTGATTCCCTTAGTAGACTGTCACGCTGCCAGTCTTTGTTTTCCTGGGTGTTCCCTAGTGAGCTCACTTCCCCTTAGGCACTTCACCATAGGCACTTTATTCCGCTAGTCTGGTTGTGTCTTCACAGTAATTGCACTCCAATTAGAATCGCACAGGTGTTGACAATACTCTGTCATTAGTTTCCCTATATAGAGCTGTCTTTCTCTGTTGTCATCATGGAGTCCTTACCCTATGTGTCTCATGCTCTCGTTCCCCAAGACTTCCTCTACCTTCTTGTTCTTCCGAGTTCCCCGTTTCATCCGGTTCCCTCTTTTGGTTTTTGTTTGTCTCTCATGACTGTTTATTTTGTATTTACCCTTCTGTTTAAATAAAACCCTTACCTGCATTTGGATCCAACCCTCTCTTTGTGTTTCTCCTAACCCTACCGTGACAGAAGGACTCCATCATCAAGGATCCAGCGGTATGTCTGCTGCCATGTACTCATCAGCCAGCAAGCGTAATGGTTTTGAGGGCTCTCGCCTAGTGGTGTTCCGTGGGACCAGGGGAGGTCGCTCCGGAGCAAGCGGTCGAGAGGAGGTCCGGCAGCGATCGCCACTGTGGCCTCCCATCGATCCGAGATTCGGATGGGGGCGGCCATTTCCCCAAGATGTCCCGAGAGGAGAGGGGAGATGCAGATCGGCTGAGCCAGCGCCGTGGTACCAGATGGCCGCCAGTCCTGTACAGCGGCACCAAATGGCCGCCAGCTCAGCGCCACAGCACAAGATGGCCGCCAGCTCAGTCCCACAGCACAAGATTGCTGCCAACTCAGCCCCACAGCACAGGATGGCCGCCAGCCTAGCGCCACAGCCTAAGATGGCCGCCAGCCTAGCGCCACAGCCCAAGGTGGCCGCCAGCCTAGCGCCACAGCCCAAGATGGCCGCCAGCCTAGCGCCACAGCCCAAGATGGCCGCCAGCCTAGCGACACAGCCCAGGATGGCCGCCAGCCTAGCGCCACAGCCCAAGATGGCCGCCAGCCTAGCGCCACAGCCCAGGATGGCCGCCAGCCCAGCACCACAGCACAAGATGGCCGACTCAACGCCACCGACTCTCCATCGTAGAGGGCGGAGGAGGAGACAGGCAGCTACTGTTCCTCAGGACCCGGAGAACGTTCCCGAGCGGGCCGCTGCCATCCATGAGGCCATTCCCGATGCGGTGCCCGCTGCTGTTTCGGAGGCGGTGGCTGAGGCTGTTCCCGATGCGGTGCCCGCTGCGGTTCTGGAGGCCGAGGCGGTGCCCGCTGCTGTTCCGGAGGCCGAGGCGGTGGCCGAGGCCGTTCCCGATGCGGTTCCCGTTGCTGTTCCGGAGGCCGAGGCGGTGGCCGAGGCCGTTCCCGATGCGATGCCCGCTACTGTTCCGGAGGCCGAGGCGGTGCCCGCTGCTGTTCCGGAGGCCGAGGCGGTGGCCGAGGCCGTTCCCGATGCGGTTCCCGTTGCTGTTCCGGAGGCCGGGGCGGTGGCCGAGGTCGTTCCCGATGCGGTGCCCGCTGCTGCTCCGGAGGCCGAGGCTGTTCCCGAGGCGGTGCCCGATGCAGTTCCCGAGGCGGTGCCCGATGCAGTTCCCGAGGCGGTGCCCGATGCAGTTCCCGAGGCGGTGCCCGATGCTGTTCCCGAGGCGGTGCTCGATGCAGTTCTCGAGGCGGTGCTCGATGCAGTTCCCGAGGTGGTGCCCGATGCTGTTCCCGAGGCGGTGCCCGATGCTGTTCCCGAGGCGGTGCCCGATGCTGTTCCCGAGGCGGTGCCCGATGCAGTTCCCGAGGCGGTGCCCGATGCAGTTCCCGAGGCGGTGCCCGATGCTGTTCCCGAGGCGGTGCCCGATGCTGTTCCCGAGGCGGTGCCCGATGCAGTTCCCGAGGCGGTGCCCGATGCAGTTCCCGAGGCGGTGCCCGATGCTGTTCCCGAGGCGGTGCCCGATGCTGTTCCCGAGGCGGTGCCCGATGCTGTTCCCGAGGCGGTGCCCGATGCAGTTCCCGAGGCGGTGCCCGATGCTGTTCCCGAGGCGGTGCCCGATGCTGTTCCCGAGGCGGTGCCCGATGCAGTTCCCGAGGCGGTGCCCGATGCAGTTCCCGAGGCGGTGCCCGATGCAGTTCCCGAGGCGGTTCCCGAGGCGGTGCCCGATGCGGTTCCCGAGGCGGTGCCCGATGCAGTTCCCGAGGCGGTGCCCGATGCAGTTCCCGAGGCGGTGCCCGATGCAGTTCCCGAGGCGGTGCCCGATGCAGTTCCCGAGGCGGTGCCCGATGCTGTTCCCGAGGCGGTGCCCGATGCTGTTCCCGAGGCGGTGCCCGATGCTGTTCCCGAGGCGGTGCCCGATGCTGTTCCCGAGGCGGTGCCCGATGTTGTTCCCGAGGCGGTGCCCGATGCAGCTCCCGAGGCGGTGCCCGATGCTGTTCCCGAGGCGGTGCCCGATGCTGTTCCCGAGGCGGTGCCCGATGCTGTTCCCGAGGCGGTGCCCGATGCTGTTCCCGAGGCGGTGCCCGATGCAGTTCCCGAGGCGGTGCCCGATGCTGTTCCCGAGGCGGTGCCCGATGCAGTTCCCGAGGCGGTGCTCGATGCGGTTCCCGAGGCGGTGCCCGATGCTGTTCCCGAGGCGGTGCCCGATGCTGTTCCCGAGGCGGTGCCCGATGCTGTTCCCGAGGCGGTGCCCGATGCTGTTCCCGAGGCGGTGCCCGATGCTGTTCCCGAGGCGGTGCCCGATGCTGTTCCCGAGGCGGTGACCACAAGGCCGTGGTGGTCGTCCGCTCCACCCTGGGGGACTCGGGCGGTGACCACGAGGACGTGGTGGTCGTCCGCTCCGCCCTGGGGGACTCTGGCGGTGACCACGAGGACGTGGTGGTCGTCCGCTCCGCCCTGGGGGACTCTGGCGGTGACCACGAGGACGTGGTGGTCGTCCGCTCCGCCCTGGGGGACTCTGGCGGTGACCACGAGGACGTGGTGGTCGTCCGCTCCGCTCTGGGGGACTCTGGCGGTGACCATGAGGACGTGGTGGTCTTCTGCTCCGCCCTGGTGGACTCCGGCCTCGACCACAAAGACGTGGTGGTCTTCCGCTCCGCCCTGGAGGGCTTTGACTTTGACCACAAGGCCGTGGTGGTCTTCCGCTCCGCCCTGGAGGGCTCTGGCCTTGACCACACGGCTGTGGTGGTCATCTGCTCCGTCCTGGTGGACGCCTCAACATGTCCTTCATGGACTTATGTTTTGTGTTTTTTGAGTTCTGTTTCTGTCTGTTCCTTTTAGTTTAGTCTGGCCCTCCTTCCCTCCCCCTGAGCCTCCACCTGTCCGCCTCCCTCCTGGACTCCTTGTTTTGTGTTGCACCTTTCCATTTCTCCTGGTTGCTCCTGTCCCTGTTTTCTGTCCCTCCGTCCCTCCCCCTGGTCCGCCGCCGTTCCACCTCCCTCCTGCCTCTTTTTCTGTTGGGGTTTTCCTGGGTTTAGGTGGAGCATCTGGTAGCTGCTCCGTAGGGGAGGGGGTAATGTCACGCTGCCAGTCTTTGTTTTCCTGGGTGTTCCCTAGTGAGCTCACTTCCCCTTAGGCACTTCACCATAGGCACTTTATTCCGCTAGTCTGGTTGTGTCTTCACAGTAATTGCACTCCAATTAGAATCGCACAGGTGTTGACAATACTCTGTCATTAGTTTCCCTATATAGAGCTGTCTTTCTCTGTTGTCATCATGGAGTCCTTACCCTATGTGTCTCATGCTCTCGTTCCCCAAGACTTCCTCTACCTTCTTGTTCTTCCGAGTTCCCCGTTTCATCCGGTTCCCTCTTTTGGTTTTTGTTTGTCTCTCATGACTGTTTATTTTGTATTTACCCTTCTGTTTAAATAAAACCCTTACCTGCATTTGGATCCAACCCTCTCTTTGTGTTTCTCCTAACCCTACCGTGACATAGACTTTATGACAGCATGGAAAATTCTGCTAAATGTCTCACAATGGGTTCTGCACACTGTAGAGAGAGATTACAGAATTCAGTTTGGTTCTTGTCCACCTCACTTCAAAGGGGTCATTCCTACATTAATAGGCCCCAAACAGGTTCTGGTATTGGAAAAGGAAGTAGACACTCTTGAAGAAGGAGACCACAGAACATGTTCTACAGCTGTTACTTCATCGTTTCAAAGAATGATTGAGAGTTGCGTCCAATCATAGATCTGCATCTTTTTCAAACGGTTGTGGTTAAAGATGCTCACTATGAAACAGATTGTGTCTCAGATCAGATCAGAGGAACAGGACATTGACAAGGATGCTTACTACCATGTATCAGTTCCTCAACACAGGAGGTTCCTAAGGTTTGCTCCAGTATCGGGTTCCTCCATTCTGTCACTCTCACCCTGCACTTTCACCAAGTGTGTGGATGCTGCCCTGGGTCCGTTGCGACTCTAGGGCATACACATACTGAATTACATCAACGATTGGTTGATATTAGCTCAGTAGCAGATGGAGGCTCGGCATCGAGAATTCGTCCTCGCCTATATGAAAGAGCTGGGGTTACGGCTCAACACCAAGACAACTGTGCTTTTTCCACTACAGAGTACCACTTATAATGGTGTGGAATTCGACAACGATGCAGGCACAGTTGTCTCTTGCTTGTATCGAAGTGATTCTCACAGCCGTGAGGGGAGTGAGAGAAGACCAGTCACACACTGTCACCATTTCAGAGACTATTGGGTCTGATGGCAGCTTCATCCAACATCATACCTTTTGGCCTGCTGTACATGAGACCATTGCAGTAAAGGCTCAGTCCCAAGGGGTTTTCCCAGAGGGGGGACCCCCTTCGCAAGATCAAGGTCACGCAGCGATGCTTACATGCCTCAGACATATGGAAGAAACTTTGGTTCCTGTCTCAAGTTTGAAATAAGGGGCTCCTTGTCATTGCGTAAGGCTAACAACAGATGCCTCCCTCAGGGGCTGGTGAGCGGTCATGAGTTTTTGGAAAGGTCATCATCTCATGTGGCACATAAACTGCTTGGAGATTCTTGCCGTGTTTTGAGCTCTAAAACACTGTCTTCCAGACCTAAGGGGTTTGCACAGACAACACATCGGTGGTCTCCTACATCAACTGACAGGGGGGTCAGGGAAAGCTCCTCTTAATCAGAGCAGTCTACATCTCTGGGCACCTCCATCAGGCAGAAGAGATCATGTCGAGAGGGGCTTGAGGCCTGGGGAATGGAGGCTCCATCTGGAAACAGTGGAGTTCCTATGAAGGGGGTTCGGCCAGGTGGAAGTGGTATATTTGCGTCGCAGGAAACAACACACTGTCCGCTCTGGTTCTCCCTCACACATCCAGTTCCACTTGGGCTGGACACCATGGTGGATACATGGCAGAGAGTACGCCGGGATGAGGTCCATCTTCTGTCAGTAGCCCCATTCTGGCTGACCCGAGTATGGTTCTTAGACCTTGTGTCCCTCATTGATGGCTCTCCATTGGAGATTTAGATTACAGCGAGACGCTGCGTCTTTCTGCAATACTCCCTGTGTCCCTGCAGGTGCTCGTTTCTGCAGAAGCGAACATGTGTGTTTGCCGGATGTGCATTTATACTTCCTGGTTAATAGCTTCACCCCGCTCATGATGTCTCACTTCTTTATTGGACAAATTTCATACATGCTTCAGTATGTGGTCTCGCTGGGGTGTTCCCCAAAGCGTTTCGACACAGCGTCTTATTCTCTTCTGGGAACCATGGTTACATACATAACCTGTAGATGTTGTACGTAATAAAAATAGGGCTTTGCTCACAATAATAACTTATAAATGTACTAAAATGATGCAAATCATGTAAAGATACACAACAATAACTGTAATCTTAAAGAGCCACACAGATGGGAAATCAAAAATTACCTGTATTACAGTGTATGATGTAGCTGTCCATCAGTGTAAACAATGTGCAAAGTAATTAAACCAAAAGGTACACAATTTATAAAGTTATTGGCTTCTAAAGTAAGGAGTCGACTCTGAATCGCTGAAACGAGTCGTTATAGATTTCAAATCTTTTGCCCATCTCTATGAGCGTCACTAGAACACTTTGCATAATAATCTCCGCCTACCGTCTTGGGAGAAACTGAACTCTGACCTGCCCCCCCACACACACAGACGCTCTGGTTAGTGTGATAGCATCATGTCGAGGAGACAGTGTGTTTTTAATTGTAAAGGCAAGTTTGTTTTATTTTCACTGCCAAAGAATGAAGATCAGAAGAACCAATGGCTAAAATTCATTTTTACCACAATACCAGAGCAGTACAACAAATCCCTTTTGTTGTGTTCCAATAGAGGTCTTCACAGTGCACCCGAGACCCGTCGACCCCGGACCCGACCCGGGACCCGTACGGGTTCGGGTCTATATTTTAAATCATCAGCCGGGTCCGTGCCTGGTCCGAATCTACTACCTCGGGTCCCGGGTCTGTTTAACATTGTGTGTAATACCAGTGCGATCGCCGATTGGAGTCATCGGACTCGAAGAACACCCGGCCGTGATCAAAGACTGCTTGTGTTTTTTGTAACTTGCAACTTGTAAAATTAGGAAAAAAAAGGTTATCTCTCTCCCTCTCTCTCTCGCAGACTCAGAGTTAATACACAAGTGCACGCATGGTATTAATGCTTGCAGACTTGACACACTCATATTTAATATATTTCAAATCAGCAACACAATCTGAGGTGAACTGTCACATGAATGTTTTCTATTACGCTCAAATTGCATTAAAGCATTTTAGGTTGATACAGTTAGCACGCATGTGCAGTCTCAAGCGCATTTCATGTTTCTATGCAACCAGTGAGGGACACTTCGACTGCCAAACCGCGTTTTACATTTTCTCCCATTTTTATAATATTATAAATGAACCGTTTAATCTTAAAGTTTTAGTGGTTCAGATTCAGACTCGATGCAGAGGAGAGAGCACAGACAGAGATCAGATGATAGTAAATAAATAACGTCAGCGGCCATGGCATTAACTCGATTCAGAATGTACATGTGCACAGTTGCATTTGTCATCCGTCACCGTGACATCAAGTGGACTTTTGAAGCTGAAATAATGAGTGGATTCAGCTTGGACTTGGAATAAAGAGAGGAATAACAAGAATAACTTTCTTGTCGGAGGATTGTAATGCATCACAGGCAGTCAGGTACAAGGAAGAGAGACTACGGCTCTTTAAATTAGGTAAGACAAAAAGCTGTATTCTTCGCAACAGGTTTATTGACTTGTAATAGCAATTTAAGGTGGAATATGTGAACGTTGGGTCCAGCCGGGTCTGTATCTTCCCGGCGAGTTCGGGTCTAGATTTCAAATAAAATACGGGTCC
Organism: Carassius auratus; assembly: GCF_003368295.1. Lineage (NCBI taxonomy): Eukaryota > Metazoa > Chordata > Actinopteri > Cypriniformes > Cyprinidae > Carassius > Carassius auratus. Next base: position 8,877,405 of record NC_039279.1, on the reverse strand, counting down.
GGGTAGACATTTCTCGGATCTACACGGGTCCGGGTCCAGCTTTTGAAATATTAGACGGGTCCGGGACGGTTCGGTGTAGTACATTACGGGTCTCTGTCGGGTTCTGGCACGAATTTTTGGACCCGTGAAGACCTCTAGTGTTCACAACATTTCACTGATAACTGCTTTTCTAATCTCGGTGAGTACAAGGCGGGATTTTCAAAGCGTTTGGCCATAAAAGAGGGTTCATTACCAACTTTATTTAGACCAACAAGCATCTCCGAATCACAACGCGAAGTATGATTATGAAGTTATGTGTTTGTTTTCTCCTGAGCGTCTTATCAGTATGTGTGCTGTCTGCAGCCTTTGTCTGCGATTATCTTCATTTAGAAACACGTCATTAAAATGAAGTGTAACAAGTGCTGCTAACAGATATTCTGTGATAAAGTAATCCATATGAAAATAACGTGATGTCCAATCTTTCACGTCTCCCTTCATTATATCTAATGTGACCATGCCCCTGCGCTGAACGCGCTATTCAGATTCAAACTGAAGCGCGCGGTTTGAATACACCCACACGTAAGAAAAAGCAGCGAGACTTTTCAAGTTTTTTATTTTACTGTTTGCTTCGCGATGAGAAGAATAAGACATAATTCACCCCAAAAAGATGATAACGCATTGTTTACCATGAAGTTGTGTGCGGAACAACCAATCAAATCTATGTGTTTTGATTGGTTGTTTATTTTTATTTAATTTATTAATTCAAAAAACTATGTCAGTTGACCAATCAGAACACAGTATGCTACCGAAAGGTGGGGTTTAAGGAAACTGAATCTTTTGAACAGCTTCGCGCGAACCGTTTGGGGAACTTAGAATTTTCATCTTACTGGCTCTTTAAGAGAAAGATCACAGAAATTTTGAAGGCAGAATATGAATATGAATTATTCAATCTGCCAGATTTTTCATAAAATATAGGCAAATATGTGTTCAAAAAGAGGATTTGACATTGTACAGAAGTGAGGATTAAAGGGAAGAAGAGAAAAAAACTGCTGATTTATCACGGAGAGTTTAAGAACAAGGGTTTTTAACACCTACCTGGAATATGGAAATGTCGTGGTGCTGCCACGTATGTTGAGGAAGGAGATTTTCCATCAGAGTAGGTGGAGAGACTGGGGGTACTCCGACCACTTTCACTACCTTGGTGGGGGTGAAGGTCATGGCAGACACAAAAATAAAAAGTCAAGAGAAGAAAAGAAAAGAAAAGTTGACAGGGTTTTCAGAATTATTCAACACTGAGTCTTCATTGAGGCTAATTCCTCACAATACAGCCAGCTCTAATTTAATAAAATTTTATCATTTTAATTGAGCAGACAAGTCAATACAAATCAGACAGAAATTACTGTCATTGGCAGGCTGAATTGTGACGTTTTAATAATATTCTGGGAACATATTAAGTATTTATAATCACAATTTTTTCTATCAAACTGAGAGTAAAAGAGAGAGAGCATATCTTATTAAACTACAAACTAAAATGTTTTATTTAAAAAAAAAGTTATTTGCCAAATGTTGTAAGCAAAAAATGTATACACAATTCTCTCTATCTCCGTAGTATTTTCTTTCTCTCTTTCACACGCACTTGCAACTGTTCTTCAGGAACATGCACACACCATTTAACATACAAAGTGCTGTTAGTAAAAATTCACCCTTTATCAGGGGAAAATCTTCCACACATCTGGAGCTGGGGGAGCAGGAAATTGTCATAAAATACACCAAACATACACAAATCAGCACTGGAGCACACTGTGGCGTATGAAGGTCTCAATGCCCCCATTACTCATTAAAATAAGATTTTTATGGATTGCAACACCCTTCTCATATCCACTGGGAGTAATACATCATTTTATCAGTAACACATATTCTGTGAATGATTTCCATCTTTATTTTATATATCATTAGTAGAAACCAAACTCAGAGGGCGATACAACAAGATCAAGGCAGCTACAGTCATTGAGGTTTTGCATTTGTAAGGAAGAGACGATTTTCCTCATGTGTGACTACTTTACCAATAAGAAGTAAATTAGACAGGTAAAGTGAATCATAAACGGCACACTCCAAACACAACCTCAGTGTACTTTCATGCAACCTTAAAGGGCTGGCCTGGAACTGCACAAGGCCTAGATTTATGCCACTGCACCTGGTAAACTGATCCAAAATAACAGTTCATAAATTTACCCCTTTAATCTTCTCCTGCAAACTTTATTCCTGCTCTCTCTACTTCCCGCAAAATTAACACAAACATAAAGACAGTCACTTTGAATATCAGATGAATTGGGGGAAATGTCACCTAAACAGATGAAACACAACATCAACTACAGTACAACAAATAAATGCATACTGATGCTTGCCACCAATGTTCACATTTGTCTTTGTGCATTAAGTTACTGTTTCAGGTCAAATATGAATGTACACGTTTACCATGCAAAACAATTGAACATACAAACTCTTATTTAGACACAATGGGTCTCATTCATGAAACACAAGCAGAACGAATTTTTGTGTAAATCACGTGTAAAGTGGTTTTGGCGTAAATTTTCGGATTCATTAAAACATTCGTATATTCCAAATGTTAGTTGGTACGAAAGAAATATACACCTGCTCCCAGCCACGCGTAAATAGTCCGTTTAACGTCTGAACGTTTTGCTCATTAATACGGCTGCATTTTAATTCACCTTAATCGGGTACATATTTACACAGCATTTTGAAAAAAATATTATATATATTAATTACATACGGTTTTTCTTTTAACTTTTATTATGAGAGCCAGTAATAGGATCTGTAATATGCTGCCAAACTTCCTTTTTTAGGACCGGATACGCCACTAGTACGCTTGAAAATAAAATGTGGCGTTTTGAATGAACTTCTGATAATAAAACTTAAATTTCTGCAGCTGAGAAATGTTTCTTTTTCAGTCGCTTTTGAGAAGACATGTTGAAATCCTTTGTTTGGTGTCATAATATGATGCTCATATGTAGTTGTCAGTCGGATATAATAAGCGGGATTTATGGTAATTGAGAGTGAGCGTGCACGCGCATCCCATTTACGACTGATTGGAATTCATTAACACACACATTTCACTATCACTTCTGACGTTTACGAAGTTTTTGTGAATCAGGAGAAGAGTTTTTGGAAAGTTCTCTTTACGCGCAAATCACTCAGATATTGACTCGTATATTTACGAATGTTTCATGAATGAGACCCAATACCAGCAAGCATAAAAAACTGATTGGTCCAAGGACTGAACCTTGCAGTACACCTATAATTTCACATTACTGTAATACACTGATGACACAATGAAATAGAGACTGGTTTTTAGGGTTTACCATAAAAAGGCAAATTGATGTGCAGGGCTGTCCTAGGCCTACTTTCAGACTTTGCTTCCTGTTTGAATCCTGTCTCAATTCCTGTTCAGGAAAGGTGGATGAAGGATAGGGTAGTAATTTCATGTCTGCAATTCACTAGTCCTTCATTTTGAATGCAAACCCTTTTGGAGCACTAAGAGTTTTGGAGCTTGATCCATGGTTCAAGTGTGTTTAAATGTAATTCCAACAGCAGGAACATCATGCACTTTATGACATTAGTCTTAAGTTATTAAAACAGCAATTTCAATACTGAACTCATTAATTCATATTGTCAAGGGAAAATTAATATTGTATCCATGACCATAAGTTCACACACATGCAGCATGTGGTGATTTGTACTGGGCAAAATCCTGCAGGCAGAACTGTGGTACCTCTGAAGTAAGGGATGTAGGTGTGCTGTTGGAGCAAAGCCAGAGTAGTGGGGTTGAGGGGCAGGGCCATGCCACCGCTCCCTGCCTGTGGTGTGTTTCTACCACTGCCGCTGTACAAAGGTAGTGGGGAGGAGCCTCTGGCACTACCATGGACACTACTCCTCCCCGAAGTTGGAACAGCCAACAAATTGGCATTTTCTGGATGAATGGTGTATTTGGCACTTAGATATTGATCTGAGCAAGAGACCCAGCCGGTCAGGGAAAAATGGCAGTTATATGAGACCAGCAAATACACTTAAAAACCAAATGATTCTTGAATTATTTTCTACATTAAATTCTGCATCAAATAAGTTTCTTGTGGTTTAAATTCATGTCATTTTAGAATGGAATCTTGTTCCATATTTTGAATCGTCATGCTGCCTACTGTCTTCACAACCTGAATTGAACCTCTTAAAGGGTTCATGAATGGAGGAATCAAAATTCCCTTGATATTTTGATATAAGGTCATGAGGTCATTGTACTATAAAAACATCCTGTAAGTTTCAGAACCCAAAACTTCCTTGTTACTCTAAAAACAGCTTATATTAAATAACGACAGGTTTTGGAATGTACCACTTTATGACATAATAGTGTGACTAAGCACCGCCGCAAAAGAAAAAGATCAACGCCTGCTTCTACAGCACTGCTTATTTAGTGCCGCCCACCAATCTGCACATGTAGTGTAAATAACAAGAGAGGCAGAAGATAGAAAATCAAACGATAAAGATGGCTCCAAAGACAACAAGACAATGTACATTACCAAGTTGTGGAAAAACATAGTCTTTGTAGTGCCTTCCTTCTGATCCCAACATTAGGAAAGAGTGATTGAACTTTATTTTTAATAAAGTTACAGATCTGAAAGACTAAAACTAAAAGATGATGCTTTTCCAAATATATTGGGTCTGACAGTAATGTCACGCCACACAAGTGTGAGTAACATGTTTTTATACCATGATAACTATTTCTTTGTCTGTTATTACAGATCGTTTGATATGTACAAAATATTTAAGTGTTTTTAATCTAAATCACAGCAGCGTTTATCCATGAGGGATGTAGGCTGTCAATTTCAATCATAGCTTTGGGTGTTACTTCCAATTCTACAATCCCCCACGCCTATTCAAATAGAGCTTTCCGATGAGGGAGTCAAAACAGGACAGAAAATAGCCTGTAACTTCTAAATTATAATGTTTTCTGATGTAAAATGTTGTATATCATTATAAGTCGACCTCAGAGAACAGTACAAAATAAACAAAAAAAGGCAGTTCATGAGCCCTTTAAGTGGGTAATTTGAAATGCTGTACAAAAGCTGATTTTAATACAACAATGCTGGCAACAGTTTTGCTGCTTAATGCTTTTGTTAATACTTTTTTTCAGCCATTCATTCAGTCATGGTGGTGCTCCTCAATATTTCTTATGATAAATTCTATGGTAGTGTATAAAAATACATAGTGCAGAAATTTGGGCTGAAAATTAACTAATGTACCTTTTTATGTTGATTCTTTCTAGCAATAATTAAATTAGTGACATAATATATCAGATAATAATATATAATAATTAAATAAACATAATGTTTAATTAATATAAATAATAATATATATAGAAATCTACAAATAAAATGGGGAACATAAGCAATTTATCATAAACTAGCCAACAATACTTGCTGTACCACAGTGCAGAGTGTAAAGAGCTTGTGCAGTACAGAAGCTAGAGCAAAAAAATGAAAAATGCCAAAAAAGTGACAGGAAAGAAGAAAAATAGTTTTAACCATAAGTTGCTTATAGGAAGTGCTTGGTGTCATGATGTATGTGGAGGGATACCTGGTCTGCTGTAGGTCTGAGGCGAGCGGGAAGGCGTATAGCGGCCATAACCCCCTACAGAGCTGTTGGAGCTGGGGCTGGAGGGCCTCCTCTGCCGGGGAGACTTTTCCCCATCTCCCTAGAAACAAACAAACGGTATTTCAGTATGAAACTGAAAGCGTCAGACAATTAACAATGTTCATCGGTAATCACTACGGCACTCTGACACACAGCAGGAGACTATAAAGCTGAAAAAAAACACAGATGTGACCAGTTTACAATAATCAGTCCTAACTAGTAGTAAGTTGATCATTGAGTGATTACAAAATTCACTCAGAGTTTCCAAAATGAAGATGGTGAAAAACACACAATAACTTTTCTACTTCACAAACAGCTGTTCACAATATATGAGGATACACAAGGTCTCATTCACTAATCATGCACATATCTGTGTGTAAAATATGTGTGAAAGATTTGCATTCAGGAATTGTGATTCATCAAGTTCAGTAAATGTATTCTAATGTTTATTAATGGCAAATTATTTATTAATTCAAAAAATAGTTATTATTAACTAAGTGATCCTACATTAATTCCCTGTGTATTTCAGAGCATCACATTATTAATCTGGCACAGATTCTGCATACAAAAAAGAAGTTAACAATTTCTATGCCATGATTAGAGAATGAGACCCAGTGAAACAATAACAAGTCCTGTTTCTTCTTGTCAGCTCTACTATACCTCAGTTGGAGTAGGTGTGAGTTGCTGCGGTGACTGTAGATAAAGAAAGCAAATGAGTTAAGATGGACTTGAATGCAATGATAGACATGTTCATGAAATTCGTGATTTCTTCCTAACTAAGTTGCATGGCTGAAACTACTGTAACACATCAATGAATTAATGAAATTATGATTTTTGGCCAAGCTATTTTGCATGATGTTGGCTGATCAGTACAGATGATAACATTTCATGATAACAAAATGGCATTAGCTGTCATATGAGTAATTATGCAATCCTTTTGCTTTTAACTCACCTATAAAAACCAAAAAACTATCAAATATGAGAAACAGCAAATAGAGGACATGTATTTGTTATTCCCTCATGTAAGCATGTATGAAGGTGTGTGTTTGTACCTCTCCAAAAGTCCTATCCTCCACAGGGTAGCTGACATAGGGAGAGTATGAGAGCATGTCAGGTCTGTCAATGTTGTAGATCGCTTTGATTTTAGGAAGAGCAGCCAGGTCCTTGTAGTCCAGAAGTTCATCACCCAGCTTTGCCTTAAGAAAGAGCGACATTATGGCTTTATATAACTCCCTCTACACATACAGTTATTCTTAGGCTTGTGTGTTGCTGCCCACTGGTGGTGATCTTGAAGAAATGAAAAGTAATAATCATTTTCAAATGCACTTACATAGATAACTCTGCTAGGAGAGCCAGATGCACTAGAGGCAGGAGCAGAGGTGATGCTCTCAGAAGAGGTTCTCCTCACCTTCAAACAAAAAACAATAATGGTCTGCCATTTTTAAAATCAACAAACAACAAGCAACCATAAAAAACCATTGAGAATCTTATTACAATAACATGAAAGATTTATTTGTATTTTAATTTATAATTAATGTATTGACAATGTCTTCTTTATAGCAACATGGATCTGCTGATAGCAGTGTTTATTTGCAGACGCTGTCTACATTGTTTTAGTGCCCTATTTACTTAAGAAATTTTGTAAATCCGATAACAACAATATATTAATGGGACTGTACAGCATCAGTCCACTTCTGTGATCCAGGCACCATAATTAGCACTTTAAAAGCCAAAAGTGCACAACAACATGCATCTGAACACTTGCCCAATTACAACATTTTTCTCCATTACTTCTTGAATAACATCTGCCACGACCAACTATTCAATCATTTTTTGAGCAAAATGTATTTAGAATTCAGTCAATCCATTTTTCTGTGGGAAAAAGTAGTGCATTTTTTGAATATATGTGCAATATATAATTAGCTTAATTTACAAAAAAAAAGAATAATTTTTCAGAGCATTTAGTTCCTGGTCATATTGGATCGCAGTAGTCTTCAGTTACAGTTTTACAGTTTGCTTAGTTTTACCTTACTCTTCTCCTCATTACGTGCTGCCTGTCTGCAAGGAGGATGCCAAATGGAAGAACCTTTGAAACAGAAAGCCACAAATAACTCACAAGTCCTTGTTAAAAAATACAGTGGCCCTAAGAAGTATTTGACACTTAAGACACTCAAAATGGCTCAAAGTCATTCTGCTAGAATTAAGTTTTTTTCTTAACCATTTTTTGCTATTATTTTTGACTAGCTGGTTTCATTATTAGTAGATTTCATCAATTATAAATACTGCATGTCACATTTGACAAACCTTTTTTCAAAAAGTATGTTTTTTTGTATCGTCTTTGAAATCAGGTTACACAGGTATCACAAAGACATACACTGCTGTTAAAAAGCTTAGTCAGTGTGATTCATTTAAAAAAAAATGTAATACTTTTATTTTGAAAGGATGCTATATACTGTTTAAATATTTTATAACATTATAAATGTCATAACTATTACAGTTGGTGTTATCCTGAACTTTCTCTTCCAGTATCACATTTTTAAAAACAAAAAAACTATTATATTAAAATAACAAAATATTAAGCAGCAAAACTGTTTTCAACATTAATAATTAAAAGGAATGTTACCTGAGCACCAAATCAGCAATATAACAATAGTTTAGATTTTTAAGTGAGGCTTGATCTTTATTTCAGGCCCACTGTATCTTTAAACTACTTCAGCTCTTAATTCAATTAAGATATTTTGCATAACTTATCTCCTCTGGAGTTAGCATGTTCAGATATACCACTATATCAACTGGCATTCATAAACTATAAGTAACACAATCATTCCCCCTTTGAATGAGTCAGCAGTCTTTCATTTTATTTTAGCCAGATTGAAAAAAGGCTTCTAACTTATAGGCTAGTGACAATGCCCCTGAATTTTCGAGATACCCCTACCGGAGGTAGAACTAAACCCAACAATGTTTTTCCTCATCTCTAAGGTCTCCCATATATGAAATGGATTCTTGGCTAAAAATATTTTACTGCTAAGATTGTTAAATTAACAGATATTGTTATACACCCCAAAATCAATAAAGGACTAAAATATAGCCTGTCCGTATGGGAGTTAAGGCATATAAACTAATGCAGATCAATCACACAAGCTCTGAGAGCTTTGAAACTTGACATGTTTGTAGTCAGGAAGTTGATTTAACTACTAGAAAAGACTGGATGTGAATATCTTGATGTATGGAATAAATAGAGACATGTAAACATATATCTAAAATAAGCGGACATGCACAAATTTAATATCTATGCAGAATGTTTTCGTTTACTTTGTGCTTGCTTTGCCTGGCATTATCATAGAAACACATACGATGGCTTGTTGGAAAGGTGGGGTTGTGCTGAATCCAGCAATACCAAATATGATATATATATAATAAAAGAGAAGTGTTCTGTCACTCAATGTATGAGGTGTCCAAAATGAATGAAAATGGAACACTGACATAATTGAGTCCAAACCCATTCATTATCAGTGGTGAGAAGAATGTTGACAAATTCAAATATAAGAGACATCAAAAAATATTTAATATGGCACCTTGTACTATATGGAAACAAAGATTGAAATCGAAAGATAACACCTTACCATAGCACAAACAGGAGACCAGGAGTTTTAACTTAATTAACTTTTTAATAAAACTATAACTTAACTTCACACAATACAACTTAAATTACTGTCTTAAATAAAACAAATGGCAATCTAACTAAAGAAACAAACACTCTTCGGGGAAATGAGCCCTGTCTTCTCAGGCTGTTTAGTTTATTTTCTAGCAGCAACCATTTGGAACATCAACTGCTTTTGGTAACCATTGGAGAAGGGTCTGGCTGCAGACTTGCACTTGCACCCTCAGACACTGCTTCTGCTAGCGACGTCACTTGCAGTCTTTATTTTTTATTTTGTTCTATTTATTGATAACTTTTTGTTTGAATTTCCCAACATTTTATAACAGTTGCCATGTGGCGAAGACAAGAAAAAATAACTGCACTTGCACAACTTGCACTCTCCGCTACCTGTGACTTCACTTGCAATCAACACAAATCTAGCATGTTGCCACTGGAGACAAGACGCTGTGGTGGTGATTAAACGATTAAAACTAATTTAGTACTATAACGTACAGGGTCCTGCAAGAAAAAGACAGTGACATGTGACCTTGGCCACAGAACAGCAGAATATGAACGCAATGCACAAAGTCTTTCGTTAAGTGTTTTCCTCCTGTAGAAAAAAACGAACACTTAATGTGGCATAATGTATTCAGACACATTAAGTTCAATTAAAAGACCAAATTCGATATATAGTTATTATTCAATGTACTGCAAGGCACGCAGATGGCTATGAACACAAGGCTATATGTCTTGTTGTTGACTCTAAGTATATACAGACCAGCAAATATGAAAGGGCATTATGCATTAAGTGATTTTAAAAGGATCAACTCCGTACAGGCAAGCAGACGAGTACAGAACGCAGTGCGTTAAATTGTACATTAAACGTTTTCCCCCTATAGAAAATCATTATAAATAAAACACATAATGCAGGTTAATGGACAAAGACAGTGATATAAACAAGTTGGAGACAGTTTATTCTATATGGAAAAATGCTTAATGTGAAACTTTGCGTGTTGCGTTTATTCTGGGCTCACCTGCTTGCCTATACATATTAGTTGTGTATTTTAATAAAGTAGAGAAGCATGAGTTTGGCCTTTCTCATCTATGTCCATTATGCCACATTTTGCGGTATGTGAGGAAAATACTATATACATATTCCTTATATTAATGAACTGTACATTTAATTTGATATTTTAATAGCATCTTAATATATTAAGCCATGTTAAGTGTTTTGTTTCTACGCTTAGCTAGAGACGTCACAGGTAGCGGAGAGTTCAAGTAGCAATTGCAAGTGACATTGTAATTTAGTTTCTTTTTTCTTGTCTTTACCACCTGGCTTTATAAAATGTTGGGAAATTCAAACGAAAAGTAATAAAAAAAATAAAGAAAATAAAAAATAAAGACTGCAAGTGATGTCACTAGCGGAAGTGCAAATGTCTGAGTGTGCAAGTCTGAGAGTGCAAGTACAAGCCTGCAGCCAGACCCTCTTGAAACATTTTGGGGTCAACCCCCCATGATGTTACAACTGCAACACACCACTCATCCACATTGTCACCAGTGACAGAGTGGGTCATATTTGGACAGTCAGGGCAAGAGCAAAACCCTGTGCAGGTCAAGCCCACAGAAAGACACTGGCATTTGGTGACATCGGCACAGTTTCCGTCTTTACAGTAGAGGTGGGTGAGGTCTCTAACTCCTTTAGGTGCTGGTGCCTTCTGGAACATCACAGATTAAATGCAGCCACCTTCTCTGAGCCTCCATCCTCTACCAACTGGGTTCCAGAGAAGAGTTTTGGCCAGGTGGCTGTGACGCCACACTACTGTTTGGTACATGGCTCTCAGCACATGTTGCTGGAAGCCATCTTCTGTTGGGGGTAGATTTGCTGCTGACACCTCAGCTCATCCAGGTTGGTGCTAGGATGCCCATCTTGGTGCCTCTTCTTTGTCTTTCAAGATCTTTGATTGAGTGTTGGTGGTCATATCTATCAAAAACTATAACGACACAGCTGTTACCTTCCTTTCCCATTAAAGTTGCGATCTTTTTCCAGACACACTCACCCAGGTCATTGAACATTTGAAAGGCTGAATCATTGAGCATTTGAAGAAGATCCATGCCATCAATGATATATGCTGATGGTTCTTTTACACTTGGGCAGCTGCTGTTGTCTTCTTTATGCTTCCATCATCAAAAAACAAAGAGGGTGGGACAAAATCATGTTTAATCTGAAATACGAGATTTTTATGACTTGGGAGCGGGGAGATACGAGCTTATGCACTCATTGATAAGAATGATACAGACACAGACGTCGCTGCTGCCAGCAGAATTCATCAAAGTCTGCGGTCGTGTCGAGCCTTTTGACAAGAGATAAGGCTTTAAGGGGTAACTAAACCCCTGGTCAGAGCCTGACTCCACCTACTGGCAATATTTGAAAAATGCTGAAAAGTGGGCAGAGCACAGCTGAGATAGAGGGGACAAACCAAGGGCAGGGCTGAGCCGGTGGGGCGTGAACCTGAGACCCTCAGTGACAGATTAATTGACATTAATTGACTGCTGTTAGAGTCGCTAAAATGGAGAGTGACTCTAGTGACGCAAGTAGTTTTGCAACAGAGCGTTCATTTGAAGTAGAGGACTTTTCTCCCCCACCTTCACCTGAAGTGGAGGATGGTATCTGAGGACAAAGGGCCAGGGCCTGAGCCATATCAATTCAAGCCACTGGCTCAAACTGCGGTCTTAACTCCCGGATTCTGATAGGCATCCGATGATGCTAGCGAAGCAGCCGTGCAAGAGAGAATGGGGCCAGTCTCCGAGTAAGGCACTGCGTCGCTTTTCAGCGTGAGCTGTGTGGAGCATTACAGCTGTGTGGAGCATTACCGAAGCATTACAGCTATGGATTTTTAACAAAACAAGCCTACTCAAATGTATCTAACCTAACGATTTTCATTCGTTATTGTAAGAAATGAAAAAAAACAAAAAAACAGAGTTATGCAAAGATAGGCTTACTTGGCGCCAGTAGACAGACCTTTTTTCTCCCATAAATAAAACCTGTTAGCCTACTTGGGGCATTTTACATGCACAGTGCCAACTTTGAGTCAGTAAAATAATAATTAAAACAATAATTTAATGCTGGTATCCAAAACATTTAATTCAATACAAGTAGAATTAGAAATTAGATACATTTTAAAACTTCAATGCACATGTATAATAAGCCTAGTAATAATAACCCTAGTACTATCGATCATAACATACTTCTACAGAGACTGGAAAACTCGATAACTATAAAAAACACGATAACTATACAGATAACGATATTAGCGTCCACACCAGCGAACGATATTGTCTGTGTATTTTAAGCGGACGCGGCACATCTGCTGCTTTAAATTCTCGAGCTCATTACAGCAGGATTGATTCTGATTGGTTGGCAATGTTTTATCCTTAATCAGGGCGGAAAAAATCGTTCTGAAAGTGATTCCAACGATATCGTTTCTCTGTGCCTTTATCGTTATAGTTATGGTGTAGACTCTGCTATTCTTTAATATTGAGAACGATTTTTAGAACTATATCTTTATCGTTATCTTTATAGTTATCGTGCTTGGTGTGAACGGGCCTTTAGCGGGCAAAATCCTTAATATATAAGCACTTTAACATCTGAAGACAGGAGGAGGTTTGGAGAGAAGCTAAAAATTTGTATTGGTGACAAAATCGAAGCTATTCAAAGCCCATATGAGATCTGGGATGACAAAAAACGTTGGTCCGACTCGTCCGTATCTTGGCCACCAATCTGTTGGGGAGACATTTATTCTTATTTAATAGAAACCCCTGGACCCTTCACTCATGAAAGATTAAAGGCTTTCAAAAGTCTGAAGGTCTATGATTATTTTGTTTCTCGAAAAGTTGTGCCAATCTTTTCTGCCAAACAGAAAGCAGAATGATGTGAGGAACATAGTCTTGGTGCTGTGGATTGCGGTTTGGGACACCTGAATCAGAAAGCGAAAACATATGACTCGGTTGATTTGACTCAGTTTTATTTATTTTTATTCAATCTTCAATAAATACATAGTCACTAAGACTTACCATGAACAAAATGTGCCTCACAAACTCGATCAGAAGCTGCAGGCTTTCTTCGGAACGTCCAGGTTTAATCGCCTAATTGCTCGCAACCATTTCTTTCATTTTTCGCTATCCTTTTCGAAGGGAATTCGAAAAAACTTTTTATCAGGCCCCCAACTAACCGTACAATCGACCACACAGCAAGAGTGAACCATCCTCTTCTCTAAATCCTCCTCCAAACGTGAAAAACAATCAAATTACAGGTAGCGGTGTTTCCTGCCACACGATTCCCATGATGCAACGCGACAAACATAAACAATGACGTCACAAAAGATCCGCCTATTGACTCCCTCTGCCAATGCATTGATAAAATTAATAGTTGGATGTGCCAGAGCTTTCTTCAGCTAAACAAGGAAAAAACTGAAGTCATTGCATTTGGAAACAAACATGAAGTGTTCAAGGTGAACGCATACCTTGACTCTAGGGGTCAAACAACTGAAAATCAAGTCAGGAATCTTGGTGTGATTCTGGAGACTGGTCTGAGTTTCAGTAGTCATGTCAAAGCAGTAACTAAATCAGCATACTATCATCTCAAAAACATTTAGAGGTTTTGTTTCCAGCCAAGACATGGAGAAACTTGTTCATGCCTTTATCACCAGCAGGGTGGACTATTGTAATGGCCTCCTCACCGGCCTTCCCAAAAAGACCATTAGACAGCTGCAGCTCATCCAGAACGCTGCTGCCAGGATTCTGACTAGAACCAGAAAATCTGAGCGTATCACACCAGTCCTCAGGTCCTTACACTGGCTTCCAGTTACATTTAGGATTGATTTTAAAGTACTTTTACTCGTATATAAGTCACTAAATGACCTAGGACCGAAATATATTGCAGATATGTTCACTGAATATAAACCTAAAAGAGTACTCAGATAACTAGGATCGAGTCAGTTAGAAATACCAAGGGTTCACACAAAACAAGGGGAGTCCTCCTTTAGTTATTATGCTGCCTGCAGCTGGAATCAGCTTCCAGAAGAGATCAGATGTGCTAAAACACTAGTCACATTGAAATCTAGACTCAAAACCCATCTGTTTAGCTGTGCATTTATTGAATGAGCACTGTGCTATGTCCGAACTGATTGCACTATATTTTCACTGTTTTTATGTAAAATCATTTTCTAACTGTTTTTAAATTCATTTTAGTTAAGTAGTTTTTTTCATAATTTTAAAAAAGTTTTAAAATTGCTTGTCTTTATTTTTATAATTTTTCTTCATGATTATTTTACTTTATTTTATGTAAAGCACTTTGAATTACCATTGTGTATGAAATGTGCTATATAAATAAACTTGCCTTGCCTTGCCTAGTAATAAGTAGACATTTAAAATACATCAATAACTGATATCATAGTTTAAAACAGGTAAAATCAGAGTTAAGGCTTGCTTTATGTGTTGCTCGACGAGGATTTCTCAATCGTTGTGACTTTAAATCCTGAGGACACAAAATGGCGTGGAACCTCCTGCCGCGGAGTGAACAAGAGGTGGAGTTACGAGGATTCTCAGACAGTTGAAGTGCCCAATGAAGTTAAGAGATTTGCTCTCAATCTATTTTCAACACTTTAGATTGTTTACCACGTGGGGTTTGACCAATATCATTGAATTAATTTTTCATTGAATTGAAAATATGAAATAGACAAAATTTGGACATGCGAGGATTCTGCCCGTCAGTGACGATATTTTAATAAAGGTGTTCCATTCCAATGTTAACCTGATTCAATTGGATCTGTGGTTCATATGAATTGTATAGTATACTGTGCCTTATGAAATGTATCATTATTAAATGTATCATAAATATAGATCAGCACTTACCTAATGTAAGTTACTTTGCAGTAACAATGAATTTGTCAACATTCTTCTCACCACTGATAATGTGATTTGGACTTGAGGCTATTTTGTCCAGTGTTCTTTCATTTTGGACACCTCATACATTGAGTGACAGAACACTTCTCTTTTATTATATATATATCATATTTGGTATTGCTGGATTCAGCACAACCCCACCTTTCCAACAAGCCATCATATGTGTTTCTATGATAATGCCAGGCAAAGCAAGCACAAAGTAAATGAAAACATTCTGCATAGATATTAAATTTGTGCATGTCCGCTTATTTTAGATATGTGTTTACATGTGTCTATTTATTCCATACATCAAGATATTCACATCCAGTCTTTTCTAGTAGTTAAATCAACTTCCTGACATGTCAAGTTTCAAAGCTCTCAGAGCTTGTGTGATTGATCTGCATTAGTTTATATGCCTTAACTCCCATACGGACAGGCTATATTTTAGTCCTTTATTGGTTTTGTGGTGTATAACAATATCTGTTAATTTAACAATCTTAGCAGTAAAATATTTTTAGCCAAGAATCCATTTCATATATGGGAGACCTTAGAGATGAGGAAAAACATTGTTGGGTTTAGTTCTACCTCCGGTAGGGGTATCTCGAAAACTAAAGCACTTTTTGACCATTTGTCACTAGCCTATTATTCTGCTTTCTAAAAGAATATGAGGTAATAAATCTCCTTCGACAAACTACAGAGCAGTACGTTTCTGTGGTAGAGCTAAACAAGATACTGAAGTATTGCAATGTTTGAGGTAAGACACACAAATAAATAAAATCACATTTATCTTATGTCAAATATGTATTTTGTTCTTTAGAATTTAAGACTATCTAATCTATAGAATGTTTTCAGGTTTTAGTGACTGGTCTGAGCTTTTAGCTTCATGTAACTTGTCTATTGCTGTTTAAAATACAAAACAATCTTTTCATTCTTGGTTTTGTGAGAACAGATGTGTTTTCTTAAGCATAAAACTCCACGTATACCAATACATACACAAATGATTACAAAATCCTTGTCAGTAGGCCTCAGCTTTGTCTGTGCTTCTCTGTCTGGTTTCAGGGTCTGAATTTAAAGAACTTTGCAGAATGAGGAAAATGTTCTCACTGTTGCTTACCATAGCCAGCAATTATTTTGTCTTTTTACTGATTGGATATTATTATTCTTTTTTAATAATATAATCCACAAAAGGTTGACACATTAATTGTCACATTAAAATAATTCACAAATGAAGAAGCAATCTTCAAAGAAACAATAGATACAATCTTCATGATATTGAAAGATATGTTTTAATTAAACATCATCAAATTTAACTGAATCAAATCTAAATTTGATTATATTTAAATTACCTTGAAGGTACATCTCCTCCCCCTCCCCAAACATCTTGTCACAACGTACACATCTGGCACATGTGGGATGATAGTGTTTTTCTCCAGCCTGTAATATACACAGAGCAGAGCATACATCAGTCATTCAATTTCACAGCAGAAAACTCTCAATGACTTCATGGGCCCTATCTTACACCCGGCGCAATGCGACGCAAGGCGCAGCGTAAATGTGTTTGCTAGTTTTAGTCCGGCGCCGTTTGCATTTTCCTGTCCAGCGCAACGTCGTTTAATAAGCCAATGCATTTGCGCTCATTTGTGCGCCCATGGGCGTGGTAGTCTAAAAAAAGAGGTGCGTTCAGGTGCATTGCTATTTTAAGGAGCTGAAAATAGACTGCGCCATAGACCAACTCAAACCTGGTCTAAAGTCTGGCACAATGCTTTTTCTTTGTTATTAGAAGAGCGTGTTAGTATAGGTGGGTCCACAATGCCTGTACACACTTTATTAAACACAGGGATGCAGTAGGTTAATGGTACTGTGCTGAAAAGCTCCCAATCAATGCTTCAGAGTAGACAAGGCTTTATTCTCTTTCTGTTACAAACTGTACAACAACAAATTTACAAAAATCCCCTCAAATACACGATAAAAACCTTTACCTTTAATTACCTCAATTCCCTGATGCTGTTTAGGCTTGTAAACTGGCATCACTCCTGAAAGATGGGCTAATCATTCTGGCTAACATAAGAATACCTGTATCAACTAGTCTTCAGTTCATGTAAAAAAATGTTGCCAAGGGCAAAACAATATGCCAATATATTGTTTTGCATAACTTCTTTTAATTTACATCTGTTCAAAGCATTTGGCATGGAAATTGTGCAGTTAAAACTACCATCCTAAACCATGATGTCACACTGTGACTTGAAATAATTTTGGGTTACTGAGAGCAAGTGGCAGTGCCAATGGATAGTCACTATTAGAAAGTGTCCCACTCCTGACACACACAGATACATTTATTTATGGAGCTTCAAACTACACAAAGTTATTTATGTAGTTATTTATGTATATGTGACAGATATGAAATACACACCTAACCTATCTTATTCATATGAGACCACCCAGTGGGAAACTTAGCAGATACAAAGAACAACTACATCAATAGGTTACTTGTAAGGGTGTAACAAAATAGCTGTTTGAAGAAAAATAAGGTAGAGTTTGCATGTAAGAACAAAAGAGAGTGAACAAAACAGAAAAAGTGAGAGGGAGATGGAATATGAGGAGATATATTGTATATTGTTCTATAATGTAATTAGGCTTTAGATGGGTAATTTCATAAATATATAAATATATTATATAATATAATAAAAAATATTGTCACCCTAGGAAGTGGCTTTAAGAAATGAGGTAAATCAGTGAATATTTCCGTTTCCACCATCAGGGCAATAATTAAGAGGTCCCAATCAACATAAAATGTTATGAATCTGCCTGGAAGAGGTCATGTCTATATCGTCCTAATGCACGGTGAGAAGGAGAGTTTGAGGAGACTCAAAGGATCACAGCTGAAGAATTGCAGAAAATAGTTGAGTCTCGGGATCAGAAAACCTTAAAAACTTGTCAAACAGCACCTACATCATTGGGAGGGTTTCAAGAAAAATTCTCCTAGCCCATCCAAAAAAGCATATTCAGTTATCAGACACGACATGAACTTCAAATAGGACTGGCTTCTATGGTCAGATGAAACAAAAAATATATATTTTTTGCAGCAAACACTCAAGATGAGTTTGGTGACCACCAGTAAAAAAAAGTAACCTTTGTGTACAATGAAGTATACTGCTGTATTTTTAATGTCGTAAGCTATTATAGATACATGGTATCTTTTATTCTATCAAATACCCACACATTAAAAAAAAGACTGACTCTGTTAGAAATCTTATAATGGACCATGTTTGGATCATCCAACCATTCAGTAATCCAAACACAAACCTCAAAAACAACAAAAATGGGTCACTGGGCATAAAACCAAGCTTCTGCTATAGCCATTCCAGTCCTCTGACCTGAACCCTACAGAAAATGAGAGGAGTGAACTGAAGAGGAGAAGCTGTGAATCTGAAAGATCTGAAGATATTCTGTATGAAGGAATGGTCTCTGATCTCGTGAGGTGTTCTCTAACCTCATCAGGCATTATAGGAGAAAACTCAAGAGCTGTTAAACTGGCAAATGGAGGTTTAAAAAAGCACTGAATAAAACGGTGCCATTAAAGGGTTAGTTCACCCAATAATGAACGGAGGTCTCACGGGTTTGAACGACATGAGGGTGAGTTATTAATGACATAATTTTGATTATTGTGTGAACTAACCCTTTAATTGTGGCCAATGTGTTTTAGAGAAAAACATTTATTTCATAATGATATTTCCCCCTATTTTAAATTCTTAGTATCCAATGAAGGTTAGATTTGTGTGATAAAAATATTAAAAAAAAAGATCAAAAGGATTAACAATGCAGAAACATTTTCACAGCCTTCTTTGTTCATATTTACCAAGGGGGCCAATACTTTTGGCCATGACTGTACATATACGCCTAGGATGCATCGATGGTGAGTGAAACACAGGCTAATTTTCATTTTTGGGTGAACTAACCCTTTATAGGATACCAAACAAATAGAAAAGATTTCTTCAAACCTCAAGTACTTTTCCAGTGATGTATTTCCTGCAGGTTTCACACTGGATGCCGAACATGGCATGGTAGTCTGCCTCACAGTAGGGAATTCCATCCCTGCAAAACATCAACACACATGATGTATTTCACTTGAACTCAAGGATGGTGACAGATCTCTGTATGCTCACTGGTCTTGAGAATCCCGTTCTTTTATATTAGAGCACATCAAAAAACGTTGAGTCATTCTACAGGGTTCAGCAGACTCGCAGATTACCATATCACATTACTATGATTGATAAAGTACACACAAGCACCCATCTACACATTCACATGCAGAGAAGAGTAAGAGCGGGACTAACATGCTGATATATTCGGCATTTAGCACTTTATTGCACACTTTGCACTTGAAGCAGCCAAGATGCCAGTGTTTCTCCAATGCCACCAGAGACTGCTCATTTTTAAACTCCTTTCCACAGCCACAGCAATCTGCAGAGAGAGCAAAACAAAGTGTAGTGTATTACTAATGAAATGGCAGGGAGAGCTGTCATTGCAGACATTTAGGAAGTGAATAAATGAGTGAGTGAATGTGTGTGTGTGTGAGAGAGAAAGATGCTAACATAGAATGGAACAGACTGCAATGCAGAAACACAGAGTACTTACTGTGCACAGCCTGTGGGGGTGCCATGCTGTTTACTGGCTGAATGCATTTCTCACAAACACACTCCTTTCCATTAAACGTCACGCGGCCCCCAGCTGGAAATGGCTGCCTGCCAGAAATATACACACACACACGGTAACCTCATCATTCACTTAAATTATAAAGTCACTTTCACATTAGGATGAACTTTAAACTAGTTTCTCAAAGGCCTGGTTCACCCCAAATTTTATTTACATGTACTAAAAAAAGGAAGCTTTCTATTTACTAAGGGAGACATTTTGCATAAATTTAAAAGCAATGATGATGGATGCTGTGCTGTATAAAAACCTGCAATGGAAAATCTACTGAGCCCCCTCCTCTTTCAACATAGATACAGACTCCAAAAAATGACAAAAAAAAAAAAAAAATACTAATTTGGATATTTGCATTTTCAACCTACCACATCACAACCAGTTATGACGCACATGTTTTTAGTGAATAATTACGAACATTTCAGTCTGTCCTTCAAACAGAAAAGCCATTCAAAAGATTCAAGTTGTCACATACATAATTGCAAACCTTTGAACTACTTTTTTGATGCTTTGTTTTGTCATTAGAGCTTGACAGCCCATTCAGTATAAAACTTATTGCCTTAAAACAATTAAAGTAAAAATATATATATTTTTGAGTACTGTAACTTAATTCATTTGATTTGACAAAAAAAGGTCCTATCAAAAAATAACTAGAAACTATTGTGTAGTTTATTGTGTAACTTAAACTAATCATATTAAATAAAAAAATATAATTCCAAAGATCAAATTAACTAACATTTTTTTATTGCTTTTCAAATAAAGCAGCATGCAGCATTTATAGTCTTGATATTAGTAAATTTCACTGAAAATACACTGTAAAAATACCTTTTACATTCCACAGAAGTTTCATGTTAATGAATCATATATTACATTTACATTTATTAATTTAGCTGACACTTTTATCCAAAGCGACTTACAATTGCTATATATGTCAGAGGTTGCACGCCTCTGGAGCAACTAAAGGTTAAGTGTCTTGCTCAGGGACACATTGGTGTCTCACAGTGGATTCAAACCCTCACTCTCTCACACCAAAGGCATGTGACTTATCCACTGCGCCAACACCACCCCATATTATTAACTTAAATAATTTACTGGTGCTACAGCACAATCTATAAGACCTCTTAGTAGAAGCAGGCCATCTTAAGACAGGCTTGATGGCACATGTCCAATCATCTCTTTGGCTGATAGTTCAGTACGAGAGCTGATGATCTCACGGTATGTTGATACTCAGCTCTCATGCTCTCATGCTCTCATCACCCAATGTAAGGGTGAATGTCTAAGTCCTATTAACACACTATTGCCTGATACTGAATTTTAATCTTATGCCCTAATCCAAAACTCTGGATCGATGCTGGTTGTCTGTTTTTCCTGGTATAACAATAAATACTCTGTTGCTTTGGTTGTTAGCCCAGTAAAGTTTGTAAAAATGCCATCATTTTAAAACAAGAGCTGTTCTGTATACCTCTGTTCACACCTACTAGCCTGCCATTATAGTTATAATAATTGCAGTAATGCTAATTTCTAATTGGCAAAGAAACACTATGTGATGGAATAGAGTCATCCAGAGTAACTACAAATTAGGTATTTACGAGGTGATTTAAGATCCAGTCGCACCCAAGATATCAACCGGGTACACTGTGTCCACAGAAACATAGGCATCGCTATGGAAATGTAGGAGGGACTCATTCTGAGCAACATGTCACATGCACATACACAACATCCATTCAGAGACTGAGGGACACCCTACACCTCTCTGGAAATAAGTGGCCCGGAAGCAGAGCATACACTTAACATTCTTACTGAAAGCTAAGGTCCCCTTTCCTTACCCTCCCTAAGTAACAAGATTGCCTTGCCATGAAATTCACTCACACAGTCAGTGGAAGAACATTTCAAAACAAAACACCACAAATGGCAGCTACACTAGCTAGCATGAATGCATACACCGAAACTCAATTAGTTCACTTACTTTGAATCTCCATGAGATACAAATGGATTTTGTCAGGAAGTGCTGAGTTTGATAAAGATGCATTTGACGCATGATTGGTCATCTAAAAGCTTTGTATTTGTAATAATAAAGATAAACTAATTGCAATAATAATATGTATTATTTCATAATAAAATAAAACAAATATTTAATAATAATTATGAATAATTGGCTGACCAACTTTCTAAGGTGTCCTATTATTTTCAAGGAAATGCACGGCTAAAGTTCCAGGCAGGTTTTGACCGTGCTACACGTCTATATCACTCCACCAAATGACCCACAGATACACTGACCAAGCGACAATAGTTAACAATCAACAATATAAAAATTACTAATCTTTCCATGTTTTTGCCACAAAATTACAATTTATTATGTTCTCTTTCTCCTGCTCTCTCTCATACAAACAAACACAAGGAACAGTAATGACAAACACTCGCATACACAAAAACATGCATGCACACATAAATGTGTTGTCAATGCTGCTCTGATGATTTTATCAGTAAAATAGTTTAGTAGCTTAAAGCTACAGAACATTTTTTTACTAACAAGGTGATAACAGCACTATTACTGAAGAAGATGAACTTATAGTTTTGCTATTAGTAGAGATACTGCTGCTAAATGTTATTGAGAGACACAGACACATAGAGGTAATTAACACGCACTTAATCTCTCTTTCTCTCTCTGTAATAATCAAATTAATAACCGCATTAGTCGCCTATCAATGGCTTAAGCCTCCCATGGCCATAGCCAGCGATGAGGTCATTGCGGTCTGGACCTCAAAAATATCATTTGTTTTCTGAATGAGTAATTTGCTGTTAAAAATATTGAAATACGCTTTTGACCACAGTATCGGACCGAGTCACAAAACACACTCACTGCCAATCAGCAGTAAGGGGAGTGAGGAAGGACCCACATAAATATTTGAGTAGCTTTCCAGTGGTGGAGAGAACTCAAGGAGCAGAAAGGCCTGGAATCGGATGCCAAGGTTGCTTCTTGAACATGAAATACGATGATTTTTATGTTGATTTACAATAGTAACACACATTGCTTTTTACCTATTGATGACATCATACCCTCGTTCGGCAGCAGTGTTGGGTATAGTTACTTTGGAAAGTAGTTAGTTAGGTTACAACGTTACCATCAATTAAAAGTAATCAGTTATGATACAGCGTTACCTATTCATAAAAGTAACGCGTTAGAGTACTCATGCGTTACCAAAAATTAAAAGCCGTTTGCAGCGGCTCACACATGACAGACACAGCCCCCGGCCCCTTTAAATGCACCTAGAAGTCGTGACTCCCGACAATGAATAACGTCAGTCATCCGACTAAATTAACACTGCAGGATAACAATAACAGGAAAGACAGTCAGCAATAGGCTATTCCACATGGCGTTTTATTTATTTATTATCACAGAACATATTATTAATCAAAATTCGCACCTACCCAGCCCGGGTAGCCTAGGCTACTGTATGAGCACCACAAGATAACTCCTGATTTTTCTTTGACTTTAAATAATGCAGTTATCAAAGTACAAGTATGCTTACTTGTAAACACAACCTTAAACAGGCTTGCAGATTTAAATCCATTTAGAAATGATGAACAACCAGCCAGCCAACGATCTAACAGAAATTAACAGCTGCCTGTCAAACAAAAATGATAACAAACCGACCGAATTAAATCCTTCACTGCCACACAGGCAAATGACAAATCGCTTAATAGCCGAACTAATTATTATTAAAGTGTCACTCACAGAGTGTGCATTTTACCGTTATGTTCTTTTCTTTTTCGTTGACAAATTGAAAATAATGTGCGTACTTCCATAAACCAAACGCTGTCCTCTCTGCCATCTAGACGGGAGTTAGAAAAAAAAAAAAAAAAACCACACACACACACACAGGGTCAGGCGCAGGGCACAGACGCATCACAGCCATTGACTTTACGATCACAGAGCTTCGGCTCCGCTGATACATCCGCAGGTGGCACAGTAGACCTAGGCCTACTGTCTGACAAAAAGCAGGCTGCAGTCGGGATTTTCCTTTCCTTAAAATAACGGATTACTTTTTTTTAAAAATAACGAAGTTACTGATTACTTCCGCACGAAACTAACGCGTTAAGTTACACATTTCAGGAAAAAAGTAATTAGAGTACTCTAACGCGTTACTTTGTAACGCGTTACCCACAACACTGTTCGGCAGGCATAGCAGATTCCGCCATCATCGCTGCCAGAGTGGTGTACATATGCATGGGCGGAGTTATTAAAATAGGGGCAAGGTCCTGCTGGGGTATGGGCGTGTTTGTTTTGCTGCTTTCATATATCAACATCGTTTGGAAAAAAATTGCTTAGTGCACCTTTAATGTTCGTGAACTTGAAAAACAGTGTGTACTGACATATTTGATGTTCATTGTTTATTTTGTGCTATAACTAGTAAAGAGGAAAAAATTATCAGTTGACGTGCTGCTTGAAATGAGGCGAGAAATAAGACTTTGTTTCATACCTAATGTAACCTGCTCTGTATTGTCTGTTGGCGCATTGCTAGTGACGCCATAGCTTTTTGGACATAGCAAAAGTAACAAAGAGTGGCTGTTCTTTGTGAAAGTTCTATTTCAGAGGTTGGGATGGGGTTTTTTTCAGTTTCTGTTTTCATAGCAATATGTCAACATTGCATCGCCAGCACTTAAACTGACAGAAATCAAAAAGGCCACAGACATGTCATTGCTGACAAAATACCACATTCAGTTACACAAACACAAAAAAACATCATGTTATTATCTGTCAGAAATGTTATGCGCACCTTATCCAAATCAAAATGTTCAGCTGAAAATGTAAAGCAAAAACTTAAAAGTACCAAAGTGAATGAATGTTAGTGTGTTTGCACGTGTCTTACTTGCAGATGGCACAGGCAAAGCAGCGTTGATGGTACGTCTTGCCCAGGGCGGACACAACTTCCCCTTCAATGAACTCTTCACAACTGAAGCAGCGGGTGCCATAAAGACGCTGATAATCCAGAGTGCAGATATACTCACCCTGACGCACAAAAAAGCCTCCCTGAGCCAAGTCACATCCACAAACTGCAGAAAAAAAGAGAGACAGTTGAATCTTTAGAATCTGCGGCAGGGCAGGGTTTGCACTTAAGTGGTTTTAGGAACAAATGTGCATATTACATCCCTAGTTGTCAATAAAAATCCATTATGACTACCTAAAACATATGTTTGGGTGTGTGTCCAGTTGTTTATGTGAGCAGAGTAATTGTTGAGTTTCTAATCAGCACACCATGACTTCATGCAGGCACATGGAGACTGGAGACCGGACAGGTGCATGAGTGGGGAGAACAAAACGACATGAAACACAACCTTCCTTTAATTTTCCCCTCTACCTCAGTGACTCCCTCCATCTCTCTGCACTCTCTCTTTCCTTTTCTCACAGTCTTTTTTCCACTAAAACAAGAATTACATCAGGAACATAATTCACACACAGACACACTCATCATTCTCAGGGCTGATCCATTTTCTCCTCCTCTGAGGCACATGATAACTGTGGAATTTCCTTCTCTCCCATGGCTTTTCTTTCTGTCTGTCAAAAGCTGAGATATCTCATTCTGAATAATGAACAAAAACAAGTGCACTTCTTTCTTCAGTACTTGTATTTGTCTGTAATCATATAATTTTAACAGTAAAAACTCTAAAAATGCTAAAACTGTAAAAGATTTAACTGTTAATTGGTTAATATTAAGTATCCTTGCTTTATACCATAAAAACTGTAATAAATCTAATGGGACATTTCATGTAATTTTACAGTAAAATAATTCACAGGAGTTTTTTGGAAGTGGAAAAGACATTGTTATTTTATCATTTACAGTGAAAAACAGTAAATCCACATTCCCAGAATTCACATTTTATGTTTTTCCATTTCCATTTCTTTCTGTTTATATTTAAAATTTATGTATCTTAGAGCTGTAAGTTACATTTTAGGTTGTTAACATTTATTGCATGTTGCCATTTTCTATATTTTCATTTTTTTTTTACAGGAAATTTAAAATCAAGTTGCTACTTTAATTTTTTTTTTTACATTAAAGTTCTAGCAACCACAGCTGAAACTTTTGAACGAGTTTAATAAATACAAAATACAAGTATAAATAGCTGTAACATATTTTCTTCAGTACAGAAGGAAACGCTGTCAATTCAAAATCAAAAGCAAATCTGGACTATGCTATCTACATTCATTTTATTGCTTTATACTCTTACTGTATGTCAACAACTGCTTAATTTTTTTCTGTTTATCTTAAATGTATATAGGAGAAACATTTAAGAATAGGTTTGCTTTAAAAGAGCAACTTCTGAGCAGTAAAATTGCTATAAACCCAGTAATATATACTGTAGTACGCATCCGATTCTCCCTGAGCACCCGACAGTAATCCACCTGTTTCTGTGAGATCCCATCTTAAATGACCTCACTCTGCTGTTACATAATAAGCTTAACAGCTTAAGCACTCAGAAAACAGGCCCTCTCTCTTGCTCTCTTTCACACAGACACACACACACGCACACACGCACACATGCACACAAATGAACACATACTACTAATACGTGCACTAATTCCCATGTTAGAGCAACACAATGCAGTAATGTTCTGCTCGTAGTAAAAATCCAAACAATAACACAAGAATGGTGCTCAGGAAATGGCAGACCTATTTTCCACAGCTGCTGAAGAGTGATTGGTTGGTCACCGTGATATGGAAGGTTAGCTAGGTTATAGGCATATAAGGTGTGAAAATATATCCCAAGCATCCCATTGCAGCCCCCGGGACCCCCAGTTTGAAAACCACTGGTCTAAGCACACTTTTGCCCATTAAGTACTTAAGAATGTAACCCAAGCCCCGCAATGAAAAGAAGTCCTCAACACTGGGCACCACTGGGTGTGTCTTTCACTGTGCCGGTATATTTAGATCAGCTGCAGACAGAAGACAACACCTGAATAAGAGGAGCAAGGAATGTGAGCAATGCTGCTCTCATGATCAAACACACGCAGAAGTCCTTCCTCAACTGAAAGTGTGCAAGTTATAATATGTTAGTTATCATTTTGAAATCCAGAGGATGTTTTCATCCAAATACCAGAACAATTCCAGGAACAGCCCTCCCTGGGGTTAAGTGCTCCAGATGGACACCTCATCAGCAAATTTGGCTTACAAAAGAAAAAAAAAATTGGGAATATAAAAACAACAAGGAAAGATCAAGGAAACTGTGGGTGAAAGGTCAATGTGAAACTGCAGGGTTAAATCTCTTACCTCAAGGAATTACGTAAGCTAATTCCGTTGACATGTAATTGGCAGGACTCACATCAACAGAGGGAAGCGTTTTATTCCTGTAGGGTAATATAAACCACACACTAAGCCAACACTAGCTAGTTCTAGTGTTCCAACTGAATACTCTAAAATGGAGCTGGATTGCATGCTTTCAGGGAGTTGGCTGGCTGTAGAGGGTCTGCTGTTCCTCTACATGAGAGGGGTTGCATTTTCACATAATGAGGTCAATCTTTCAGTAACAATCCAGTAGACATGCTTCTGATGTCATATCTGCATTAGAAAAAAACTAGAAAACGAGAGTTGCACTTCATATTGAGTACTTTCAATTCAATTCAAGTTTATTTGTATAGTGCTTTTTACAAAATAAATCGTTACAAAGCAACTTTACAGAAAATTATGTTTCTACAATATTTAGTAGTAGCTAGTAGTTTGTGTACATTTGACAGGATTTTAGAAAAAAATAAAAATAATAATAATAATACAAGACGTAGTCAGCTAGACGATGAAGTATCAATATTATTAATTAAGTTATTATATGATTCAGTCACACATTTAGCAATAATTGTTAGTTCTGTTTGTTGATTCAGGGTTAGCATCATCTGAG
The DNA here is from genome assembly GCF_003368295.1 of Carassius auratus. NCBI lineage: Eukaryota > Metazoa > Chordata > Actinopteri > Cypriniformes > Cyprinidae > Carassius > Carassius auratus. Next base: position 8,849,549 of record NC_039279.1, on the reverse strand, counting down.
GTCCTCTGAGGGTCAGCATCATCTCTTCTCAGGTGTTCTGGATCCAGACTGGAGCTTGTTTAAATCCTAGTTACCACGGGATGTAAATCCCGTGGCGAAACATAGAAACAAAATACAGACATCATTAGCATAGCTGCTGATCCAACAAAGTAAAATTAGTTTAACCCAAGTTAATGAATAAAAATGCACCTTTGAACAGATGCAACTACACTCACAATTAAAAAGATACATTATTCGAATGCTTGGCGAAAGAGATGTGTTTTTAATCTAGATTTAAACAGAGAGAGTGTGTCTGAACCCCGAACATTATCAGGAAGGCTATTCCAGAGTTTGGGAGCCAAATGTGAGAAAGCTCTACCTCCTTTAGTGGACTTTGCTATCCTAGGAACGACCAAAAGTCCAGCGTTTTGTGACCTTAGGGTGCGTGATGGGTTGTAACGTGGTAGAAGGCTAGTTAGGTACGCTGGAGCTAAACCATTTAGGCCCTTATAGGTAAGTAATGATAATTTATAACTGACTCTGTAGTACTCTGTAGAGACATTCAATGAGATCACATATATGGCAGCTGCTTTGACGAAGCAAAAACTCAATTTACATACATTTGCTTCCTTTATACATTGTAGTGTTATTACCATGACATTTTCATTAATATAATTGAGAGAATTTTTAACAAAAATTGTAAGCAGGTTGGCGCCGGTGAAGCTAACCACAAGGGTGGACTTGAAGACCACTGGGGATCAGGAGACCACCACAGCAAGGCCGGCTTAGATGGTGACCACAGCAGAACAGAAGACCACCATGGCTGAGCTTGAGAACATGAGGCTGCACCGAATGAACAGTGGACCTCCAGGGAGGAACAGAAAACAGCAGGGGATCTGAAGGCCACGGCAGAGCAGTTGACCAGTAAGTAACTCAAGGAGTTCAGAAAATGCACACCTAGCAGTAAAGGGGCAGTCAGAGGAGTCAGAGAGGGCCCTACTGGCCATAAGCTTAAACTTTGAGGAGTCAGGAATGGCCCTCCTGGGGAAGGGAAACTGAGTAGTGAGGGACGGTCCTCCTGGCCATGATAGGGAACTCCGATCTGGGGTGGCCCTCTAGGGAGTTGGGGAAGTGTGTGGACCAGACACAAAATTGCAGTAGCTATTAGTGAAATCACTGGTGACAGGGGAAGGACTCACAAATGCCTTCAATCAAGAGCAGTGAGTGATTTTCATCTTCATTTTCTTGGATTAACATTACAGCAGCCAGTAGCTAAATTAGGCGCGGTCACTTTAAGAGACGATAAACGCATCCAATATAATACGCATCCCATTTTTTTTCCTCAACTGTTTACTTTCACATAAGAAATAACTGACAGTTTTTTTCTAGCATAATTTCCAAGGTGGATATTTTTACACATTTTGTATGTATTTGTCAGCACAAGAGCAAAAATAAGAAAATTCGATGTTCAAGTGTTTTGTGCTATGTGACGCCTTTCTCTGTGTGAGCCCTGAACACCAGAACACCTCGAGTACTGAATTGGTTTCTTTCACATCTTTTTGTTTGTTCAAACTGCAATTTGTAGTAGTTCGTTCAGGTGCAGGAGGGACTTCGAGGAGAACTTCGCAGAAGAGAGCTCGGTTCAGTGTCGCTGTCCGTGATACGCGTCTTTCTCTCTCTCTCTCTCTCCACACCGAACACAGCGTGCGAGTAACCAGCTACTCTGTTTAGCCTTTCCGCGTCTTGTGTTTGGATGCTTTAATATTTAAATCAACAAGCGGTAAGGCTTAAAAACACATGAAAAATATAAGCTTTCGTGACGATGCGCAGCAGTGGCCCGTCAACTGTCCTGAGCCAGTCGGTTATATAAAATATCAAGGTGAAAGTCATCATAGCTTGCTTAGAATAGACCCAGCTCCCAACCCAACTTTGAGAATAGATTCGGGCGATATTTTTTTTATTGCCCGATAAGAGTCTCACGTTAACGCAGCACGTTAACGCCGATAACAGCCCACCACTAATATATATATATATATATATATATATATATATATATATATATATATATATATATATATATATATATATATACTTGTACTAGTTTTCAAATAGCGTCTAAACATTTTACTAGTTAGACTTTTTTCAAACTCTAGTTCCTGACTAAATGTATAATCAAGTGAAACATTATTAAGTTTTAATAACTGAAGTTTAACATAACTTTGACCTAGCCAATTAGACTAGGACTGATGATTTTGCCCACGATATTGCAATGAAAAAGACAGTCTGCTAAATGGCTGTGGGTGGTACATTTGAGGCTCCGACTGCCTCATTGTTAACACAGTATCACAATAATGCATATCCTGCAGAAAACAACACTATTAAGTATCAAAACACCTTTGGCAATAAACTTCACATCAATGACCTGATAATCAGAAGAACTCCTGCATCATCACTTTCGTTTGGCAGAGGATCACAAGCTTCAGCTGTGACATTGGCCTTGAGAGTGTTCTGTTTTGTTCTGTTCTACCTGATGCTGACTATCTCTAATGGCCTGCAATTACACACAAACTTAATCGATATCTAACCCATGAGAGCAAATTAAAGTGCACTTGTATAATGAACAAGAATGGGCATGTTTCTACAAGTACATGACTTTCTACACAGCAGAGAAAATGGAATATGATAAGAAAACACATCTCTGAACAAGCACATACATAGACATATCCAAACCACAGCATATGAAGGTCTGGCACACACACACACATACATATATACAAAATGGATTAGGCTGACCATTCTTCCAATAGAGCAAAGCGAAATGTGTTTAATTATGATAATTTATTAAATAAAAATAATGTATGAAAAAAAAAACTTACTTTTACAAACAGTTTTACAAACTTTTGAAGTATAGTGTACTGTATTTTTGTATGTATATTAGGCGTGGGTCTATAAATCAATGTGCCAATTTTTCACAATATTTACAACCATGAGGCATTATCGATACTCTGGCACCCAGTATCAATATTTTTTTTTAACATACAAAAGATCTAAATTGTAATTCACAGCGAAGAAGAAATACAAGCGTAATGGTAGACCAACAACAAATCAGAGATGCACCAGATGTTTATGGAGATGAAAACTAAAAAACTGCCCCTGAACAGCTATCAGCGTGGAATGTAGGCAAAAATCAAGTTATCATTGCAGAGCACATATTGAGACCGACATATTGAGAGTAGCCTAACCTCTCCGCTCGGATCGCAGGTGGATTTCCCTCACTACATGAGTTAAAGAGAGAACGGCGCTGGCATGTCCAGTTATATGTGAATAAAACTGGATGCTCTGTCTCTCTTTAGATATTTCAAGTGTGCATTATGCAGTGTGGGCAGTGGGCACAGACCGGCAGAAACATAAATCTGCACTTATGGCATGGACGACGAAACAAAACTTTGTCAGAGCCGTAATGCGGTGCAGAAGTGTGCTTGCTGCACATTTGATAAGTTGATAAGCAGTTAAATGTGTTAGTCTACACACAAAGAAATGTGTAAGCTTTTAATAAGTCCAAGAATACATTTATTACTTTACTTAACATTTTAAATTTGATTTAAATAACTTTTTGTGCTGTTTTCTATCAGTTAGGACTTTAATAAAGAGAGAAAACATGCACTTAACCTTTTCACAGACATTTTGTTTTCATAGTTAGACAGATATTGGGATGTATCAATATAGGATTGTCTAGCAATATATTGATTAATTCAGAATCACTGTATTCGTGATATTATCGTATCGTAAGTTATCATGATTCGTATCATATCGTGAGGTACCCTGCGATTCCCACCCCTATTTTATATCCAACGTTAACCATCAAAAATACTTTTGTATTATCTGATTTATTTATATTTATTTTTTTCAGTTGAAACAACCCTAAATGGTTTTGTTAGATTTAGCTTAGTTCTCTGGACAACTTTAACCCCCAAACTATGGTAGATCCATGCAAAATTCCAAATACACACTACACACAGACGCACACATAAACACACAACCAGAGCATATATACTTAATTAAAAGTATACTACTGTATGCAGAATGTTGTTTTATTCACAAATGAGCCAGCATCTGTAAATGAGCAGCAATAAAAAAAAAAGAAAAAAAATAACCTAATGCAATTACATCCTGCCTATTTGCTAGAGATATTCAATGTTTTTTGAGTGAATTTTAGATGATCATAATCCACTTTGACCGATGGGATTACAGAATGATGTGTTCCCCACCAAATCCAATGAAAATGTGAGAGAATGTGGGAAATCCATGTTTGTCATTTCACAGCATCCATGGTTTCAATGCACAATTGTTGAGTTATTAGTGTTAAATTATGAATAGAAATCCTCTGCAGCTAAATTTCCCTGATGAGCGCTACTAAAAGAGGAACTAAAAATCTGTCATTTATTAATTCTGCTTGGATCTGAGGAGTTGTTATAAAAGGTCGATGCTGTTCAGCTGCAGTGGGAAAAGTCTGAAATGAGACACTTGACGTATCACAAACACATTATTCTCTGTCCTTGAGAGGGAAACAATTTAATTTAGTGTGTTAAATAAAAAAAACAGGCTCTAATTTCACTAGGAAATACATGGAGGTTTCATTGAAATACTGACAGCTAAACAAATAAACAATTTGTGAGAGAACAAAAGCTATATTATAGTCCATATTATGACATAAGCCATCTATACATATGAATTCTACATTACTGTATTTAAACACATCCCTATAGAACACAGAAAATTACATTATAATCAATATATTTTTTGAATTACGCACCTGGACCATGTGAATGACCATGCATACACATGCGAGCATATGTATAGGCCTACAGTATGTGAAAGCATATCACTCGCCAAACACACACATATAAATATATGTGGCTCTTCATGTTACAAATGTTAAACTTTGGTGCCATCAGGATAAAGCAGAGAGCAGCAACACAGGCTGTTTTAAGAATTTGAATCCAATCATTTCAACATTTTTCCTAGATAAGGTATCAAGAATCAAGACTTTACTGTGGCGTGTGTGTGTGTCCATGTAGATAGTGTGTATCTGTGTATTGATTTTAAAAGATTTACCAGTGGATTCGAGCAAACAAAAGGCAGCTGTATTAGGGTGTTTTCAGTGGGGTGTAGGTCACACACTTTAGGAAGATTAAACACACACAGAATATTTACATTTTAAATGGTTTATATTTGATATGCAGCGCTTTATCCATATAGAGTTTGAGCATGTTTTGAACAGATATCGCTCTCCAGTTGCATTACAGTTACTCCAATTTACATAAATACTATACACTAAGGGTATGTTTATGTCCATAATGCTATACATTAGAAATGTGTTCTTTTCTATTCAAACCTGCTGAGAAAAACTGCATGTACTATACACATTTCTATGAATATATATGCGTAGTTTGATTGAATTATATATTTGAGCTCACATGTTTGGAATGAGCGTTGGGCGTGCTCGGTCCAGCCTTTATGGAGCAATGAAATCCCCACTGTGCAGAATAGCATAACCATGTTGTCATGGTGTGCATAAAACAAATACAAGCAGTTTTATGATAAGTGAATTCCCCCGTGTGTCTCTGTTCTTCTCCATACGAAGGCTCCAAAACATCTTAGAATGAAGCAATATCATCTGGTTTGTTTGATGTTTTACATAACAAATTAGTTGAAGGTGGTGCGAAAGCACACTGAGTGCTGGAAAGAGTGCTGGAAATACAACTATTATATAATTTTTTACTGGATGAATAAAAATCACAGTCAGTCTCACCACTGTCGATGTTAAAGGGACAAAAATAATATCCACCCAATAGGGCCGTGCAAAAAATTGAATGCGATTTTCATGCGCATCTCGCCAGTAAAGGCGCTCAGACAGGGTTCAGATCAGGGTTGACAGGTTTTCTAAACAAATCCTGCCCACTTGCTTCTCAAAACTAGTCCAAAACTAGCCCAATAGTGTTTCCAGGAGGTTCCCCAATGAAAAATTGCATACCGGGGATAAAATACATGTTTTTTGGAAGGGATACCTTGGTAAAATTCACATTTAGGGGCCATACATCACGTTATTGGTATTGGGGTCGCTTCAACCCGCGGACATGAAAAACAACGCGGACTTGGCAACACTGGTTCAGGTGGAGCGGCATTTACTACACAGAGCCATAGTCCACCGACAAGCTACACAAAATCGCTTTCAAAATCGACAAAGAATTGCCTCCGATTTTGAAATTGATTTTGTGTAGATTGTCAGTGAACTACGGCTCTTTGTAGTAAAGGCCAACCAGTGTTGCCAAGTGTGCTGTTGTTTTTCATGTCCATGGGTCGAAGCAACCCCAATACCAATAACGTGTTTAGCCCCTAAAATGAAAATGTTATCAAGGTAACCCCGCCAAAAAAATGTGTATTTTATTGCCCGGAACGAAATGCCATTGGGCTAGTTTTGAGAAGTATTTGGGCAGGTTTTGTTTTGAAAGCCTGGCAATCCTGATATACTACTAATCACAAGAGTGCATTTACTGACAAGATGCGCATGAAAATCGCATTCGATTTTTTTGCACAGCCCTACTACCTAATAGTAATATTTACTACTAAAAATGAAAAAAGTTGAATTGTATACACAACAACTTAGGGTTAGTAAAGTTTATTAATTTAATCAAAAATACAGTAAAACATTAATATTGTAAAATATTATTACAGTTTAAAATAACAGTTTTCTATTGTTGCAGTAAAATGCCATTTATTTCAGCGATGGAAAAACTGCGATCACATGTTTTTATTGTAACATGATACTTTGGAAATCACTTTAATGTGCAAAATTTGGAGCTCAGAAAGCATTTCTTATTGTCAATGTTTAAAACAGTGGCGCTGTTTAATATTTTTGTGGAAACTGTGATCCTTTTTTTCAAGATTCTTTAAAAGCACAGCAAAAGAAATGAAATAGAAATCCTTTGTAACAGTACAAGTCTCTTTACTGTCACTTTTGATCAATTTCATGCATACTTGTTTAAAAAAAGTTTGAATTTTTCTTTCTTTTAAAACTCACTTGAAAGCATATGCTAAGAAAGATGTGTTCTTCATTCTCAACCCTAGTTTACTGTGTGATAAGACACATAACAAAAAAGCATTGTCAATTCAGAGTATAAAAACTTTTTCTAAATATACACTCATCCACAAAATAAGGGTGAATTGCATGTAACGTTGTCCGTTCTGTTTTACAAAACTAGTCTTAAAGGGGTCATATGATGTTGCTAAAAAGAACATTAATTTGTGTATTTGGTAAAATGCAATGTGTTTAATGCGGTTTAGGGTTCAAAAACACATTATTTTCCACATACTGTACATTATTGTTGCTCCTCTATGCCCTGACTTCCTGAAATGTGTTGATTTTTACAAAGCTCATCGGACTCAAAACCGAGGTGTGCTCTGATTGGCCAGCTATCCAGTTTGTTGTGATTGGCCGAATACCTCAAGCGTGTGGCGGAAATGTTACGCCCCTTACCATATTGTGATGCTGTGTCCTGGCAACAAAAACAATAAAACCCATTACAAACTAGGCATTTGTTGCATCCAGGGTAAACATAAAACCCTTCGTCTTCATTTGTGATCGGAGAAATGACAAACAACAAGCAGTAGTCTATACTGCTCAAAACTCGCGTTTGAATCATCAGTGACAAGTTCTTTAAATATGAAAACATACTTACAGTCTGTGAGTCAGAACAGACGGAATTGAAGGTTCAGGAAACAGTCCTCCATTATAAAATGTGTTGCACACGCACAAATATTTGGGTTGAACTGTTCTAGGACAGTGTTGTAAATACAACTTAACCACTGATTTCTAGTTGTGTCCTCTCTGGAAGGCCAAACAAAGTAGTTTCACTTTCACATCGAAACACATAGCGTCTCCATGAAATGGCAGCGGCAGCAACAATACTACAGCGAGAATCAAAGTTATGCCTTCTTTCTTTGTGTGAGGATTTGGACAGCATTATGCAAATCTTCCAACATAGTGATGTAGACATGAGGGCGTGGATGAGTCTTAACTTTTACAAAGAATATCTCTTTGGGTTTGAGACTTTAATCTTTGCAACTTTAGGGATCTTATATATTCATAATCATGAACAGCTTGCAACACTCCAAAGATAAAGGAAAACGTCATATGACCCCCTAAAAAAAGTCTATATTAAATCCATAATTATTTGAGAATAGCCCAAAAAAGTAACAGGTATTTAAAACAATAAAAGTTATGGTTTTGAGGTTATAAAAAAATAAAAAATAAGAGCAGCAACTGTAATTCAACTAATGGGGTGTAGTAATCACACTGTTCTGAGGTAAGAATAAACATGCTAAACTCTATTAAGAAAATCACATTGTCTCAGCCCTGAGGTCACTTAGCAACCTCTGTCTGTGTTCACAACATCAAGCTGAAAACAGGCGGTGCTGGGAGGAATGCTCTTGCTTATGGGTAAGCACACACGCAGGCACACATACAATGACAGACAAAACAGAAAACCACATTCACCCACGTGTTTGGCTTAATTTGAGCTATTCTTGAAGAAATCAGGTCGCAAACAGATGAAACAGTGTCACCTTAATAAACTTCATCTCTTCTATGTTTGTGGCAGACTGCTCTCACAACAGTATGCACCCCACTCACTCCACTGATGAAGAACGATTGAGTTTGTTAATCTAAATACAGTGCCACTCTGCACAACAAAATACTGTGGCATTTTCATCACATTTGTTTTGTTTTCATGTTCTAGAAGATGTATAATCAAAGCACCTTACATTATTCCTGAAGTGTAAAAGCCATTGCAGAACTGTCTGAAAACTGCCACACAATAACAGTACATATAAATGGAGTTGGTCATAACTGACGAGTTACCTTTGCAGACGAAGCACTTGATGTGGAAGTGTTTGTTCTGCACCCGGAGCACCTCGCCTTTGCACGGATTGCCACAGTTTTGACACGGGATGGGGCCGCTCTGCCGCTGTCCCGTCTGCTGTTCCGGGGAACTGTGAACAGCCTGCTGGTGAAAAGCTGTGGAGACACAGTGAGAAAAGAGTTTGGCAAAAAAAAATATATTGTTATATCCCCAAATACATCATAAACTGACAGGTACAGAAACATTTAGGAATTAGTCGACAACCTATACTAATCTAACCTGTCCTTAATCTGAATATTGAGGGAAATGTGTCTATGGTCCTCTATAACTAAAGATAGCAGAAATAATAAGAGCAGATAGAGCAGATTTATACATTGAATAGTCAATATTGAATACTGTATATTAATTATTTTGTATTAATTTATTTTTTAGGTGTAACAATAATGTAGCATGTTCCTTTGAAAAGTTAAAATCCTGACGTTGTCTACATCGTGCCATTGTTGTGATTTTTTTGACATCTAAGAATATCATTCAAGCCTCTAGTTTAAAAATAAATAAATAAAAAAACAGTCGCCATGAATAGAGTTTGTTTTTCTCTCATGAATCTTTAAACTCTGAGTAAAGCCTGTGCATGTATTAGTAACTAAAAAAAATATTAGGTAAAGCTTGAAAGCTTGATGAACTACAATTACTAAAAATAAAGATAAAAAATTATAATTAAAGGTAACCAGGAATATTAAAAATGAAGGCTCTGCTCTCATGTGTAAATCTTTAAGCTGTCACTTGCGCCTGTCTGTATTTGTCATGTCACAGGAAAAGACAACCCATCTGTCAATACAAAAACAGAAACAGGCTTACTAATTTGTCAATACCTTTTACCTGTACCACTAATCCAACAAATAGCATGACATCTAATTTATACTTAAACAAACACGCTCTAGAAACCTCCACTGCATCAACTTGTTTTTATAGATCCTAAGAGAGACTCTTGTGTTGCTGAACCCCAGAAACAGCAGGCTGGGAATATTTAAAGACTCCTTTAAAACAAAAACTATTTCCTGCTTTCACAGATCAGGTAGAGTTATTAAACAATTTTGGACATGCATGACAATCCAACCCTAAAAACGCATTGAAAAACTATGGACAACTTACTTTTAGCATGCTGACTGTATTTGGCAATGATTTATACCTGAATTAATCTTTTGAAGACAGATAATATTTTTTAGAAACAGCTCTACAGGTTATTTTTATTCCATAAAGTGTGCTTCCAAAAAAGAATGGACAGGAAGGACAAATGTCCTCATTTTAGACCAGCATGGAATTGTTTTGCATGTAGTCTACCATAAATTTAGACTCATGCTCATCTACATTTTTAAAACTTGGGCAAACCTAGTGTAGATATTGATAACTAAAATTAAGTCAGTCAAAAATCAGTCGAAATAAAGATTAAATAAAGTACAATTGAAATAATAAATAAAAACCTACACTTTTAAAATGTTGCATTTTTAACTAACTGAAATAAGTTTAACTAGAAGTAGTGGAATTACTTAAACTGAAAAAAAGAAAAAATTAAAGCTAAATGCAATTATTAAAAAAAAAACAGCACAAAATGACAAAAGTGCATACAATTATGAAAACGTTACAAGTGAAAATTAAGAAGCTAATTCAAAATGTAAAAACACTATATAATTGTTACGGTATTCAGGGACAGGAGACTGGAATAATAATATTATATACATTCATTACAGTTCTTGAAAGGAGGTTAAATGTTATGATAAAAAACAGTCAGTCATAAACCGTCTAATAGGTTACCTCATTAAGTGCTTAAGGCACTTTTGTGTGTGTTTTGTGTGAAAAAGGAAACTCCAATGATCACTCTAACGTTGAAGAGAATGTCAACCAGAATTGATTTATGTTGATTATTTTTGATTCTTCTGCTGAACAAAAAAAGTATGTTGGGTCCAAACAACAACAGACTTGCATTATATATACAAAAAGAAAAATAAAACACTGAAACATTTTGCTAAATAATTTCTGTGCAGAAGAAAGAAAGGGTGAACTATTACTGTCAAGTGTAAAAGCCCATACACTATAGAGTGTATAAAGAGGATTGTGGTGCCAGCCAGCACAAAACTTTCATAAACTATAGCAAACCACATCATAAAAGAGAGAAAATAGTGATTGAATCTTATAGATCTAACTACATCTCCTCTGATAAGAACTTGATAAGTCAAGGTTGAACATCATCAAGTTTACTGTCATGTACAGTACAGTACTAAAACAATCGAGAGTTTTTCCAAACCTCTGATTCCTTTCAACCTCAGGCAAAAATCTGTGGTTAAAGTAATAAAGGCATGATGCTGTACTGCAGTAGTAAGATCCCTATCACTGCTGCACCTGCTCTGTTCATACACTCTTCGGCATGCTTCACACGTCCACATCATACATCATCAAAACCTCTGTTAGCATTACCAACTTCTGTGTAAGGGGAGGAGTTTGTACCACATGTTGTTAAACACACACACAATAATTTTCACCAACTTGCTCGCTCATACAGACAGTCACCCATCTTTAAGCAGCTTCTCCATAAATAGAGCATCTAGTCAACCCATGGGGATCCCATCATGCCCTGCTACATTCTGCTTGAGGTCCACATGCATGTCTGTGTATTTGAAAGGCTCAGATTACCACCGCAGCATGCCTCTGCCACTTGACTAGCCAATAATCACTCGACATGTGCCTTTTTTTGCAAATGCAATTGTGGGTTTGGGGGTAAGACTGAATTATAGAAAGCCTTTGAATGCTAGAACATTCACACTTTTACTGATGCAGCATAATTCAATATTACACAATACTTCCATATTTATGAGTTAAATATTCCTCAAATATCACACTATGCATGTCAAAGTTGTTTGATGTTCCCTATGAGCAATGAGAAGAGGTGGTTTATATTTTCATCTACTGCATTTACCATCTCTTCATTCACTTTCACTGAAGTGAACAGATTCAGGAAACAAATTAAGTCACGTCTTGACCTCAAAGTGGCCTAATGGTCACAGACACATTTTGATGATTCTTCTGTGTTAAATCTCACTCAGGTTCTCAGCTGTGCAAGGTGAAACAGCCAATGAGAAATATCCAGTGAGCAAGGCAGATAAACATGGAAAGAAAGAAATTCACTGACACCAAAAAGCATTTATAGTATTAATAATTATTTAGATAAATTAGGGATGAAGGATCATTAGGGATTAATCTGGTTATTAGTTTTTATGTTAGGGCAGACACCCAATAAAAACATGTATAAATACTGTATGTTATACTACTTTGTAAATGATCATATTTTGTACATTTAAGGCTACAAAGTCAAATGAATTCTGATAATGTTTTTAAAAATGAACTTTAAATGTGTTAGATGACTGCTAAATGAGGATGAATTCAGTGAATACAGTACTGATATTGTCACAGTTTGACAGTTATGTTAGTCGTCATCCTAGCCTTGTACCTAGTTTTCCTCATGTGTCTAATAATCATCAAGTTCACCTGTTTAGTTCAGTTCTCTTGTTATTTTCCCTCTTATTTAAACCCAGTGTTCTTCCCCAGTGTTTGTCTGGTCTCGTCCACTCTACCCTGTCGTTTATAAACCTTCGTCTTCATCTCTGTGCATTTGTTGACATCGTAGTGTGACAGATATATTGTGCATACTGTACCTAATCAAAATATTGACCAAAACAACAAATGTCAGAAATTTTAATTTGAGGATGCATAACTTGAAAATCCATGAGTAAGTGCATACATCAATGTGAAGATGTACAGACTTCTTTACTTTTAGTTCTAGAGATAAATGTCCAATAACTTTCAGAAAACCAATTTTAGAAAAAAAAGGAGCTTACTGTGCACTGGTGAGGAAAATTCCTGCAAAATTAAAAGATTTGGTAAAGTCCCAGCAAATTGTCCAAGAGATGCTTAAATCTATAAGAAACTTAAAGCACTACTTTGTCCATGAGGCTTCCAGCTGTCTGCATGAGGATGATCCTCGGACATGGCAGGATGATTAAAGGATTTTAAAGCAAATGACATGCTCATGAGCACAGAGTGCCTATTTTGATGCAACCATTTCAGCATCTTTCAGCCAGGGAGGACGACATCAGAAACATCAGTTATGGATTTAAAGCAATTAATCTAAATCTCACTCAATGTGGGAGATGAACATACAAGACTCAGTGCCACAGATTATATTTGTGCACTTACATTCATTGATCTATCAGTTTCGCACTCCAAAGGACACATGAAAAAAAAAAAAACACCTCTGATGCACTAGTACATTTTAGAGAGCAGGAATCAGAATTTATCAATTCAGCTCAAATCTTAACAGAAAACAACTACCTATAATATTTCATATCTCCATCCAGATGCAGATCTGTTGTCCTGCATTAGAGAAGAGGCAGAGCAGAGGAAGGGGGTTGTTTACTGTCACCACGGTCAGCACTAGGGTATTTCTGCACCTGTTGCATCTCTCCCAAAAGTTATATCATGTGTTTGCCCTTGTAAACGTGACAGTATTGCTTTGTGATCTCAAAGTGTTGGGTGTCAATACTGCCTGATAATGATTATCTGATTATCTTCCATTCTGCTGTCAGAATGAGATTTTAAACAGCTAATAAAAACAACACAATATTAGTTTAGAACAGTTTTTTGCTTGTAAACTGTGCTTGATCTTCTCTCCTCATTCAACCAACCAATCAGCCACCAGCCACCAACCACTGATTCATTCAAACAAACTTAATGCACACCGAACACATTTAAAAGCAATTATCCGTCTACTTTCTTATTCAGACTTCACTGCAATGTCTAAACATGACAATAATTAATTATAACTTTTCTCACAGTACTAAATATAAAAAAACTTTAATAGTAATCAAGCGCTCATTAATTCTTACTCAAAAATAAATACAAATAAATGAACAGATATCATGTAAGCATGTCACTATCTGTTCCCCCTCCCCTCTCATGGTCTCCTTCTATCACACACACACACACACACACACACATACACCTATGTACATGCGCACACACACACACACACACACAAGCAAAAACATCTCTAGACTGCTGTCCAAGAAGGCCAGATTGCATTAGCTCCTGGAGTGCAACAGCATGTCCTTCTGCCAAAACGATGTATGGTCTCTAGGTGGGCTGTTTGTTATTGTTGTCGTTTCAATAGGCAATCCTCAAAAAGGTTAGCTGAGCCACAATCAAACAAAAATGATACTCACAAATAATTTTTTTTTTTTTACACAATATAGCCTACTCTTTGCTCTTTTTTTGTGACATATCAGGACACAACTCTGTATAATGACATGGGTATGACACAGGTATTACAAGGAGAGGGTGATTTATGAGGACATAACCCATGTCCCCATTTTTCAAAACGCTTATAAATCATACAGAATGAGTTTTTTTTGAGAAATTAAAAATACACAAAGTTTCCTTTGAGGGTTAGGTTTAGTAGGTGTAGGGTTGGTGAAGGGCGATAGAATATACAGTTTGTACAGTATAAAAACCATTACGCCTATGGGATGTCCCCACTTTTCACAAAAACAAACGTGTGTGTGCATATATATATATATATATATATATATATATATATATATATATATATATATATATATATATATATATATATATATATATATATATATATATATATATATATATATATATATATATATATGTGTGTGTGCATATATATATATATATATATATATATATGTGTGTGTGCATATATATATATATATATATATATATATATATATATGTGTGTGTATATATATATATATATATATATATATATATATATATATATATATATATATATATATATATATATATACACACACACACACACATTACATGATTGTATATTTGCCATGCGTCCCAAAAATGCCTCATGAAATTTCCTTTTCTCAAAGCTAAAAATTCAATGATGATAAACAGGCTTAATATCATAACACTGCAAAATACAACCAAGCCCCGAAATTACGAAAATAAACTCGTGTATCGTAAACATGTAAGATGACACAGGTTCCCACTGACAAAGTGCAGAACCACCAAATGAAATAATAAAATAACACCTAACCGGGGCGTCAAAGCGCAACATTACCTTTTTCTTCAGGCATTGTCTCCCGTAATCACGACTATTCTGTAAATAAGAGAATGAGCCCGCTGTTTGAAAAATATATCCAACGGTATAATTCAGTGCAGCACAACGGTCTCGTTCACTTCATGTTAAAGCCGAGCTCCTCTCGCGAGCGTCGGAGAAATGCGCTTCCTCCAGCGCGCGTCACAGCGTTACTACAGGAATGAACGCAGGTCATTTGATTCCCGCCACTCGTTCGGGCTACTGTAGCAATACATTATAAATAGAAACTAGTCGATCAAAAACATGACACCCCTTCCCAAATATCTGAGGGCGTTCACCGTATTATCTCTGCGTGAGGTACGTATATGGACCTTCATTCAGCCCAGCTGGGAAAACAGTTTATGAAACTTCCAAATATCAACGTGAGTAACATTTAAATAAAGGTTTCAGCTTCATTTGTCATGTATAAACTAACATCAGGTCTATGGCATGGAATGTAAACAAACGATATTTTAATGTACATGTAATGAAGCATATGTTTTATATTCCATGATTTCCTTTTATCCATTTGTCAAAAACTGGAACTCTCATATTATCCATAATATAGCCTACAGTTAAATTCTATACGATTAAATATGAAAATTATATTATATACAATTAAATTAAGTTACATTTTGAATACAAGTAAATTAAATAAGATTAATTAAATGTTGTTAAATGTTTTTTTTAATGTTATAACAAACTATATAGATAGATAGATAGATAGATAGATAGATAGATAGATAGATAGATGATATAGATAGATATAGATAGATAGATATACACATACACACACACACTTTTCTGCCACTTTAATGAAGAAAAGGTGTCAAAACTATGAAAACCCCAAAATCTAATAGAAATAGTCTGTTTATATCTAAAGTAAAAATGGATTGACTTAAGGATATAGCTACAAACATTATTTTTTTTTTTTTACAATTTAAGATGTCCTAAATATGAAAAACAGAATGACCGACTGCAGTGTTCAGCCTTTGCTATCCCATAATGCCACATTCTGTCTGACTCCGCCAGAACTCTTTATATTGTGACTTTTATTACCACATTCCTTTGCACATGAGATCATGTTTTATATTGACTCTTGTGTTTCCTTGTCATTTTGAATCCACCTTTTCTTGGAAAAGGACTGGATTGTGATGGATCAGACGCCTGAAACAACAGTTACAAGCTGAGATTTTATCATCAGTGCTCCATTAGCAAGACTACACTTGAATGCAGTTGCTCTAATGAAAGTTCTGAAGTATGAAGAGAGTCATGGCAGGCATTCATGAACCGCAGAACTTTTCACACACCCGGACCATTTAATTAATGCAATGAGTTCAGAGGGGCTCAACTCTTTTCACATTCTGAAGACCCCTGATTCTCACTCCAGCTCCATCTCTGTACACGGTTCACTCTTTGATGTCTAATTGCAGAGAACGAGTCAATGTCATACTTCTATCTCCCTCTCTCACATGTCCTCTGTAAGTCCTGAATAATGAGCAAGCTTGTGAGCCTTCAGCAAGCACCTGTCAGGGGCTACTGCAATAAAGGCAAGGGCCATTTGAATTTCCAGCACTTTCTTCACTAGAACAGCAAAATGTTTTTCTCCTCTCCATAGAGATTTACTTTAACAAAGTCAAAGATCCATGTAAATGGAAAACCAAACAGGTAACCAATTATGGTAATTATTATTTTTTTTTTACTGTGCTGTGTTTTACTGTGTAAGCAGCACCATTAAAAATGATTGTTTAGACACTGCTGAAAAGCTGTTCTGGCAATCCATGGAAAAAAAAACAATAATGAAAGAGGCATTGTTCTAAAGTGAGAGATGGAAAAACAGAAAAAAGAAGTGATGGGGAGAGAGAGCCAAGCTCGGCCTTCAGAGAAAACATTATATAATTCCCTTTGTAGGATTTGCAAACATAGAGAATGGACCGGATTAATCTGTGCTCATTTTTCTGTCCATTGGGATGTTTTTTTTTCCCAAAGTTTGAGACCCTATCAGAATCAGAAAGAACTTTATTGCCAAGTATGCTTGCGCGTACAGTACATACACTGTACTTCCAGAACACAGAGACAAAATAAATAAAAATAAAAAAATTAGGCAAATAAATAAGAGTATAAACAATTGTGCTATAAATGATAATGGAATATGATTGAGTAAGATGCAGGGATGTACTAGGATGGAGGGGTAACATAAATATAAGGATATTGCACATTTTTATTGCATAAGCATAAGTGGGGAACATTTAACTGTTCATGAGGTAGATTGCCTGGGGGAAGAAACTGCTATTGTGCCTGACTGTTCTGGTATTTGTGGCTCTGAGGCATCAGCCAGGTGGCAAAAGTTCAAAGACTACATACAGTAAAGATGTTCTCTTCACTGTATGTAGTCACATCTTCTTAAAACAAGTTTGCTTTATAGGATATTTTCAGGCTATTTATCATCTTCACATCAGAATCAATAGAGACGGTAGGACAGTCAGAGGCGGATAAGTTGGAAAACACCAAAACCACACACACACACACACACACACACACATATATATATATACATATATACATACACACATACTTTTTATTTAAATAACTATAAATTACAAAATAAGCTTTGGGAATATTCTAGCCTAAATGTTTGGTCTATAAATAAAACAGTATGTACTATAAAGTGTACCATTTCCATTATCTCACAGATTGGATCAAACCTCATCAGGATGTACACACTCACACAGACACATACGAGAACACTGCCAGTGTCAAAAAAGCTCAAATTCACTCTATACACTTTGGTCTTCATTTAAAAGTCCTTCAACACTTTAACTTGTCTGAGCTAATGGAGAGAGTAATAGGGGCCACAGAAGGAGATAACAGAGAGAGTGAGAGAGAAATTGGGATGGGGATATACTCTGCTTGCTCAAGCTCAGACACCCTTAAGATTCAAGTTATGAATAATTTACAGAGGTCCTTTACTCTCTCCACATAACCAGAGACTCCTCTAAAGCACAGCAGCGGTGCTCAGGTGTCAAATCTCAGCAACACACACAGCTGAGGGTGAGAACAGTATTTCAACTTCAGAATTTCAAGGTCAATTGTTTTTTTAATTATTGCTAAATTTACTAGCAATTTAAATCCTACACCATTTTATAGGGTAGGTTGATTTCATCCAAAAGCCAAAATCTAGATCTTTAATATTTTTTTATGATTATTTTAAATATAAATAAATATATATACACACATGCATAAACAGATTCTTTCTTTTCAGTCAAGAGAATGAAAGCACATTTCAAACATGACACAGTAACACGGGTTCAACCAATGGTGTAAGTATGGCAGGCCTATATGTTTGTGCTACTAACAGCAGTCAGGGGAGTGTTCTAAAACAATCATTATAGCAAAAATTGATTTAGCTATCAAAAAAAAACATTGTATTACAAAAATATTACAGTAGTTTGAGTTCTGATTTCACAAAAATTTTCACTACAGTTTTCCTTTTAATTTTTACCAAAACATGCAACAACAAAAAAACAATAATAGCCAATATTTCTGCTGTTTTACAGTTCCTAAGATGAGAACACCGTTTGCCAGTAAAACCAGACCTGACCTATCTGTTTAGCACAGGGACGCTACATTCTAGATCTGTCCCCATAACCTCAGCACTCTTCTGGTTATCATGGAAGGATGAAAGGGGTGATGGGTAGATCATCACACTCTGCTGTAACATTCCATTCCAAGCCAAAGATACATAAACAACACCACACACACACCAAGCCCAGAAATTAACCAGGGCTTTGGGAAAAAGCCACCAAAATGAACAAAGTTGACACAAATTCAAGATAAGTTCAGTTGGCAAAAAAACTAACAAAAAACAATTTAAGTAAAGATACCGGTGGTCCTGATTGAAGTGAAATATGAATGTGTCGCATCACACTTAGATCTGCTCACGTTGATTTCTTTCACTCGTTTTATCCAATTCAAGAACCCTACACATCAAAAAGCAACAAGATGCTTTTTGCTGAACCAAAGGAGCTTCCATAAAAGCACCATTATTTTTGAGATCTGATGTTTCTGGCTTGACTTCTGGGAAGAGAGGCATGCTTGATCAGACGATATATTTATATACATATTCAAAGAGAGAAAATTAAGGAAAGAGTATGCATGCATGAGAATTGCTTGTGGGTTCACACTGTTTCAGTATTTCATCAATAAGCTCAAACCAGATGAACCTCCATCTGGGGTGACATGCAAACTCTTCATCAACACTGACTCAGCAGTACTTTATTCAGCAGAGCTATGTTTAATAAAATAATGAAAACATTCAAAGCAAAGTGCATCATTTGAGTTTTATTACTGTGGTTCATAGACTCTTGTACAATCATACAAACGTGACAGTAAAAAGTTATTTTATGAGTCAATTATGAGTCATGTTTTATAACTGAAAATAATACATAGTAGGAAAAATCACATCATAACATTAATAATAAAAAAGGGAAATGTATAAAAGTCTAAATGCTCAGATGTCGGGAGTAAATGACAACTGCTAAGTTCATAATTACAACCAACAACAAAACACCTCAACACCTCGCTTAGGGAGTCATTCTTGTCTACTTCTGCTCCCAGCGTCAAAACAATGGTGGACTGATGACCACTCACTCAGTCTGTACTGAAACACTACTGACAATCAAACTATGGTGGGAGGGGCCTGTTTTTGTGACATCACACAGACAGGCATATGTGATCGCCTTGATTTGAAAAAGGGGTAAAGCAGATAAATATATACATATATAAGTTCACTGGGTGGATTTTTATAATTTTAGGGGGGTTGTGTACACACTGCCAACACACATTTCAGTTCAAACAACTAGTAAAAGCGCATGAAGCACCATATGACCCCTTTAACCAAGTATTTTGAGCAGACACATCAAATGACCCATAGACCTTCGAGTTCAAGTTAGATGTTATATTGAATTAAACATGAGAATGAGGCTGTGAGGGACAGGCATACACTTGCACATCAATGTATAAATGTCCTATACCATTCAAATTTAACCAAATCACAATTTTCTATACAGTTTTATAGTTTTTGTCTAAAGACATTTTGTAAGGTGAACAAACTGGTATGTTGTTAAACTACATTTCTGAATGAACTGCACTATCCCTTCTGACCTCACAGCCTTGATTTCCTTCCTGTCAACAACAAAATATGGTGCTACCCTGAATAAGGTCTATATGACAGGCAATGCTGCATACAAGTGTATCGAATACAACGTCACTATTCTTGAAATGTCCCTCAAAACACACATGATGTGATGATGAAATGGCATTCTCCCAGCATGCATCCATCCAAGGCTCAATTAAAAAAAACAGCAGGGTTCATTTAGAAAGCAACGGTGTACATTTCAAATACTTTCTCATGCACTGATATATTAAATTTGTATCTCCTTTGTGATTTCCACAGTTCAGAATGACACCCTAAACCACTGAAAACAGCTTCTAGGTTTTTCTTCCACATTACATAAAAAATGATTCTGATTTTGTCCCTACCTTAGCTATTGTTTGATGAATAAGCTGGAGGACATTCTTCTCAGTCAGTACCAATAAAACCAGGACAAGGAAAATGTCACAGGCCCACTCTAGATTTCAGGGCTAATTGCTAGTGACTGTTTCTCAGGGACTTACAGTAGCAGGAGTGACATCACCAGCTATTTCTCTATTTACTTCCAACAGCTGTATAAAAAACAAACAAACAAAAAAAAAAAAACAGTATGCACAGTTTCTGCAAAGAGCATAGATCCATAATGTCGTTATTTTTAAGATTTCATAACAATTGTCTTAACTTGCATACCCTAATACAGCAGTTCTCACCTGGTGGATTGCAATCAACCACAAAATCATGCAAAGTTTAAAATAAATAGGCTTATCAACTTTTAAAAAGGAGGATAAATTCACATTTTTTGTTGTTAATGTCAAATAGCATGCATCCATTATTTTGGCACAGAGTCATCTGTCATTAATGAAAAACTGCTAAGGTGGCGTTCCTGAAATGGTATTTATTGGTCTTTACACAGATTGTTTAATGCTGCAACATTAAAGCATAGCATGGCTTTTAAACAGCCCTGCCAACACTCCGTCATGACCAATTCATACGACCTCACACGTATTGTTTTGTTTATCTCTGTGAGGGTAGGTTTAGGGGCACGGCC
The DNA here is from genome assembly GCF_003368295.1 of Carassius auratus. Classification (NCBI taxonomy): domain Eukaryota; kingdom Metazoa; phylum Chordata; class Actinopteri; order Cypriniformes; family Cyprinidae; genus Carassius; species Carassius auratus. Next base: position 8,828,271 of record NC_039279.1, on the reverse strand, counting down.
AGGGGTGATCCTTTGTACAAATTCATTTTTCACAAATCATACATATTCTTACAAGTGAGGTCATACAGTACGAATTCATATGAATTAGCCACCTCGCAAATGGTTTGGTTTCAATTTAAGTTTATTGCCACATCAGCTTCACAGTCTATTTCATGGCAAAAATGATACATTAGAAAAACAATACAGTAGTACACAAAAAATAAACTGATATAAAAAGTATTGGATATAAAATTCTATAAAAGCTTCTTTACATTTGAAAGGAACTGTATACGTTTTTTTGGGTCCATCTTATAAAACAATCATTAAGACTATGTCCTGATGATAACGTTTGTCTCATGACATTAAATATTAGGCAGACCAAAAGCACATTTAGCCAAATACAAATAGTAAAACATGTAGGGATTTACAATGAGATAAGGTTGGCATTGAACCTAATTTTGACCAGGCACAGAGCAGCCTTAACTCTGCGGAGTAAAATAGAACCCCTTAATATAAATGCACAATGTAAAATATATAAGCAACATTATGCAATATATAAAAATAAACAAACAGAATACAACACAAAAACTTGAATAGTTCACCAGCAAATGGAAAAAATTGGTGCCAATTACAAAGAGTTTCGTGCTGTAAACTCTTGCTTACTTTTAATCTTTCACTTTAAAAAAATTTGTTTACTTTTGTACAGAATTTCTTCATTTATATATAAATGATACATCTGACACAGTGTTGGGGACAGCACTTGACGCCTGATATAAAATTAATTTCATCCTGAACTAAACCTAGTTGAGAACTGCCCTAATGCATTAGCCTCACTCCAAAGTCACTCCCATGAGGATTTAGCGCTCTGGTATGACATCGGTCAGATACACATGAGGTGAGCTTCTGGCACAAATTATTCGGACCTAGGTTATGCAGAAGGTAAATTATTTACCAAATTATATAACATTTTGGTTCGAACATTTATAAAGGCAAATAATATAACCATTTAAAACTAAATTTCACTATGAAGAACAAATAAAGCAACTATTTTATGAACCTGAGAGAATAACACCACGTAGATAACAGAAGGATTTAGCAGGGTCTCATCAGTCTACTTCAAATTATGGTGCTTTTGGGAAATGCAACTCAGGAATCGATGTTACAGAACATCATTCCAAACATAAAAAACCATGACCTACGGAGAATATTGATTAAAGTCAGAGATATTGACCACATTGACAGCAAAATCATCTAATACCAGAGATTATCCTTCTAATTATCAGCTGTTCTGCTTAACGCCCTAATTGTTAACTTAAACTACAGATAGTGAATGATGGTGTTGTAGACCTACTATATTGTTAAAATAGTCACAGAAATGCAGGAGAAGATAATTAACTTCCTATGGTAGTTCCTAAAACTGGTAAATTGTGACCATAACCCTTTACAATAAGGTTCATTAACTACTTCACAGTTAACGAACTAAGAATTAATGACACTTCTAAAGCATTTATTCATCTTAAATGTTAATTTCAACATTTACCAATGCATTAAAATCAAATGTTGTACTTGTTAACATTAGTTAATGCACTGTATTAACATGAACTAACAATGATTGACTATTTTCATTAACAAAGATTAATACTGTAATAAACGTATTGTTCATTGTTCGTTCATGTTAATACATTAACTTATGGAACCTTATGGTGCAGTCTTATTGTGACTATGCACAGGATTTAATTTAATTGTTGGGATAAAAATAAAGGAGAACCATCTTTCGGATTTAAGACTTACAAAAAATAAAATTAAAAAAATAAAGACGAGAAAATGAAAAAAAACAAACAACACCGGAGATAAATGGTGTTAGTTTTCCAAAAATAAAATAAGCCCACTGCAACAAAGACCTTAAGACTCTCAGCAGTAGTAATTTTATCAAAGTGTTATGAATTGTTTTTTGTGTGTGTGTGTCACTATAGCTGCAAATTACCAGTGGGCTCATGTGGCTTTATTTAACACCTGCCCACGCTAAATCACACGTTAAACTGAAGAGACAACCTCTCTGAACCTTTGACAGTAGTACATACTACAGGGCTGCACTGTACTTAATGAGCGCTGGTGGATGGGTGGGTGAACCCACGTGATACACTCCCAACATACAGTACTCACCGGTGCTCATTATTATCCGCAGACCGTTTCAGAGTCCAGTGTCATGGATGTCTCACGCTCGGCTATCAGCGCGCTCCGTACATATTTCAATCGCCCGGTGCTCGTCAAAGTGCTCGAGCCAACGAAGCGAATAATTAAAAACAAATAAAAATAAAAAAATAACTCCGCCACATAAGCCCTCGCACCTCCGTATCAAGAAAAGTCGTTGATGGGTCTTGTAAAATCGGTGAAAAAAAACCGTAGTGCGCAGCGTTGCGGCCGCATGCACGAGCGGGTGGTGCCGTGTGGCTGTGATGCGCTCGTGCGTATTTGCCTCAGCACCATTCCTGCACGAGCCGCTATCTGACTGCTACGTACAGCGACAGCGGGCGGCTGGGAAATGTAGTTTATGTGAGGGAATGACATTATCAAACTCCGGAGTTAACTACAGCAATAATCAAAATGAAATGGCTATTATTAATATTCATCAGTTACCAGGGCCGTGCAGAGACCTTTGGAGGGGCAGGTGCTCAAAGTATAAAAGGGGCACATGGAACAAGGCTTTAAATGGCGCTGTTCAAAATATCAATACAGCAATATATTGTGATGCATTCCTTGCGGATTCACGTATCGATATGGATGGTTATGTATTGATACAGCAGCAAATGCTTTGAAGCAAAGAAACAATAGAGAAGACAAAGTTTAAAATAATAATAGCTCTGGGATTAGAAACTGAAATGTCTTAAATTGTCCCAACCTGATGGCTTTTTCTTCTCGGTTTCAGCATTAATCTATTATTTTAACCATCACTACTACTCTTGCACCTAATCAATAAGTCCACCTTAAATATTGATACAAAACATAAAAAAACTGATCCACTGGAATATAGTGATTAATATTATTATTACTGTTGTAGTTGTTATTGTCTAAAATTGACCACCTTTGCAATGTTAACAAATGACAGGCTACATGTGTTATTCATATCCTTCACACTGCACTTTGAGGTCAGGTTTATCATGCATTTTTTTATTGACATTGATATTTTTACATTTATTTCCAGAGAGATATTATTGAGTTTACAGGCTAAAGTGGTCTTGCTGTTGTAAACACTGTTGCTATTGTAGAAAAAAAAATATTTGCGTCACATTTAAAATATAATTATATAATTCCTGAATTTTTATAATGATAATTCAGAGAATGAGAAAATCTGAATAAGCCTTACCAGTGTTGTGATAATTATTTTTAAGGCACTCAACGTGTTAAAAAATAAATAAGTACTGTAATATAATAAAAGTTTAGTCAAATAACAAAGACCAGACCCCTCGATGCCTGTGAAACCTTTCTCCCTCAAACAGCTCGCTAGTGTTACTACTACAGGCTACACACAGCAACTTATCTGCATGTTCTCACATCACATCGTTCTTTTAAAATAATAAGTAAATAAACATCCAAATCACTTCACTGAGAATGAAACACCACTTGCCAGCTGCCACGGTTCTGAAAATACCATAGACAGTAAAAGAAAATACAATTAAAAATGCACGTTCGGCCTGAGGAATTTTCCCGGTCAGGTGAAAGGTCATCATATTGGTCATTTTATTTACGACTAAATTATTATTAATACATTGTAATAATATTATGATTGGGCGTTGGCAGGCATTCACAAAAGGGTATGTTATTACAAAAAAAAATTCGAGGAAATTTTGCTTTGACAAAAGAGCACTTTTGAGGCAAAGGAGCAGGTGCTCAAGTGAACCGTTTTTTTCCGGACAATTCGATCAAATAAACCAGTTGGGGAAAAAAAAAAAAAAAAAAAAAAAAAAAAAAAAAAAAAAAAAGGTTCACCGGTTCTTTTGCGCTCGATGTAATGTCATTAGCGATGACTGCCCTTAATTCAAGCCTTCAGTTTACCCGCGCTTATAACATAAGCACAGAATCAGTTCAGAATCAATCACCAAAAGAATCAGTTCGGTTCAGACGAGCTGTGTGAGTCAGTCTGCTTCACACTGAATCACACATGCGCAGTATCATCAGCTCCTCGGTACTCGACGAATCAGACGCGTCTGACAGAAACGGTTTTCAATGAGCGCTTCATAACTCCTGACCTGATATTTATATATACACTATTCTTCAATAAATATATTTGTTTGACAGGGAAGCTGTGCGCAAACAGGAATATATTTAAAAAAAAAAATAAAAGAAAGAAAAACACCCCAGAAAAAAGGGCACTTTCTCTCCAGGAATAAAAAGGGCAGGTGCTCAAGCCCCCTTTGATGTCTGTGTGTGCACGTGCCTGTCAGTTACAAGAAAGGAGCCCACTCAATATCTGTAGCAACATATGACTGGGGCCCCCAGGGGCCTCTGGTGGCACTCACCAAGCCTCCACACAAAGGTTAATGATCACTATAAGTCAAAGCTGGACGAGTTGACGCTGTACATTCAACATATCTATGCACTTTCAAAAGCAACACCAATTAATAATCTTAAGATAACAATATATGCTTTGTCATCACTTTGGGAGAAGGCAATCACACTGCATGTCAGACAAAATTTTAAACACTTTATTGCATTTCTTTATATTTATTCATTTACATTTAAAATTGATTAAATACTGGCTGCAGCTTAAGCAATTAAAAAGCATCAGCGTGTGTTATTGAGGCCCACTTTGTTACACAGATAGTCCATTAGATCCTGTAATGATCACAAATGTCTGGTTATGCTACATTTCGTTTGCCTCTTTAAGCAGCCACTTGACGTGATGAGGGTTTTAAACTACTCGCCTTGATCTTTCGCATCTGATCTAAAGCCACATCATCAAGCAACTCGACACTGATGTCATCTTTATTGTCTTCAGAAAGGAACAGCGTCTTGAAAAGGTGGAAAAGGCTCATTGTTGAATGCTATGGAGCAAAATAAATGTCGCAATATACACTCACTCACTTCTCCATGGGAAGTGACTATTGTTGCTGTAGCCATCATTTCATCACCGACAGAGCGACTTGCTTGTCTGTTTGTCAAAAGAAAAACAGCTTTTTTTTTTTTAATGAAAATCCATTTCTGAAGAGAAAGTCACTGATTTAAAAAAAAAAAAAAAAAAAAAAAATGCAGGGAAAAGTTACCTGAATTTACCCCCTAATCCAAATGTTTGATCACTCATCTTGACAACTCGTCCTTGGGTCCTTTTTGCACTGATAGTTGACGCACACCTGGCAATGAGAGTCAAGAGGAATCCTAATTGATAAACAATATCTAACCATTAGGAATGAGCACAACATGGACAAACAGAGTTATTTAACCCTCTGGCATTCCTCATTTAGGAATTACACTTAAGATCTTCTGCAGTCAAAACAGAAAGACGACGACAAGCAAATCTTTAAGGACACATCAAAAGTAATTTGTATTCTGAGATTTCATGTCACTAGACAATGTGTCAACCACTAAAAAACACGTACTAGAAAACGTTTAATTAATAGTTAATATTAAAAATACAGCAAAGGCTTTTATAATCCAATGCATCAAAGACTGACTGGTGACAACTGGTGAGAAAAATAAAGCAAATCATGTATAATATCAGGGTGTAACCACTAGATGCCTGTATAAAGAGTGCTGCATACTACCTAGTTGCTTTTAGCTTTTTAAGAGTTAGATTTAATTATCATTAAAGTCTACTTCAACACGGCTGATTTTAATATTGAATTCCCTCAACAAAAAAAAAAAAAAAAAAAAAAAAAAAAAAAAAACTGCTTTGTATATTCGTTCCTGTGGCGGAAAGAAAGACTCCAAGTGTCAAAACTTATTTTTGAAGACCACTTAGCATTTTCTAATTATGTCCACAGTTTTTCTGTGTTCATATAACAGGTGTCAGAAAAAACAAAAACAAAAAAATAAAACACGAAAAAAGGTTTACCTCAGGCTTCCAGTGCTCTTGCTGTTGTGTAGGGTCTTCTTAGCAGGTTTCTGTGATGACAAGACTCGCAAGTAACATTTAAATCAGGCACCCGCAAAGATGACTAAACAAATGGAGGGTCAGTACCTTTAGGCCTTCCACGGTCTTGTTTTGACCCGATGACCTTTGTTGGACTGCTGCAGCATTTAAACCTAAAAGAAATGAAAGCTTACCTTAAAAGGAATTAAAGTTACATTTAAAACATGACTTCATAAGTTGCCTCAAACCTTTTTTGCTTGGTTTTCGAGATAGCGGTTTGCGAATTTCTGGAGAGGCGCACTACAAGAAAGAAAGAAAGACCGAAAACAACCACAAGCACCAATTTGAGCGATGCAGTTACCTTCAGCGAACACCAGAGGCCAGCAAAATCATTATTTTACCGTGATTGCCATCGTGACCTCCCCCACAGACGTGTCACTGTCTGAAAAACATTAGAGATTATAAATACTAATAACCATAAAACTATAAAGACACTACGAACAGGCTCTGTGATCGTCGTACCATTCATGAGGTCTTTTATCAGCGTGGTGTGGAAGGATTGCGGCATTTTCATCAGCTCGATTTTAAAGACACGGTCTACAGTTGCCAGTAATTTGTTCAGATTAGCCTCCATTTCATTTATCCGGTCCTGTGCTGTTCCGGTGCAAGCAAAAGACTGGGTTCATTTTTAAATACATATATATAAATGATTGAGTATGTATTATGTTATTAAATGAGTGACTGACCTTCCTTCTCGAACTGTTGTATAAACAGCTCCTTTCTCTTGGTAAGTCTAATTTTCTGGTCACAGTTGTGCTGCTCTTCAGAATCCTGACTGACTTTTCTAGTTCTTCGAGGAGCCATGCTTATAATAATAACACAAGCCAGAACTTCAGATCCTTTTATGAACAGGACAGCAGGTGCTCATTAATTACCTCCTTCTGTTTTTAGAGGTGTTTGACAAACCGACTTAAAAAGTTCACTACCGCCATTTACTGGACTGGATGGTGTTCGCGGACCCCTGAGGGAACTGAAATGGGTTCGTTGATTGATATTATAAAGCTAATAATAAGTCTAATTTGAGTCATAAAAACATAATTGCAACCAATGCAATAAAGCTAATAATTAACGAAATCATAAAAACATAAAATACAATTTTATTTGTTTACTTTAACAAACAAGATAGCCTACTTGAACAATATTTTGTTAAATTTAAATTAGTGAATTAAAATCCTAGTGGTTATTTCATGTAAATATTTTAGATCCAAGCGGTCTGGCTGACAGAAATGTTTGGGAATCCCTGGCCTAGATGGTTGCATAGTGTATTCTTTTTTTTTTATATAAATTATTTTATTTATTTATTTGTTGATAAATATTTTGTATTCTCATAATTCTCGTCTCTTCAGTTAAATATAATAAACTATATAACCACGTTTTTTCACAGTATCTAGATTCTTTCTGATTTTAAGCAATGTACATTACAATATTGTTTCTGTACCATTCATCCCGTTTTTTATGGCATCAGTAAAGAATTTGTTTTTATTAATGTTAACTGTAGTAACCAGTTGATTATATCTATTTTTGTAAGTATCCTCCATCTAAATTGGCTTGGGAAAAATTTTCCTTCATTTGAGTGGGAACAGCTCTTAGTCGGAATTGTTACAAATAAAAACAACAAAAGTGTCTTTTAAAATTGCTCATAGAATATATCCTGTTAAAGTAACTTTTTTCATCTGGATATAGATTATAATCGCTCTCTTTTTTATTCTCTTTGTAAGTTTATTAAGGTGTTTTTTTTTTTTTTTTTAATGTCCCTGTTCATCTTTGTTTTGGTCTGAGATGTCACAATTTCTAAGTGTTAAAATCTTAGTCTTAAATGTATCATCTGTTTTACTTCATTCAGATGAATATTACTTTTCTAAAATAACCATATTTATTATCGATTTGTTTTTGTTATTAGGGAAATTTTATTTTCATCAAATTAAATGGAGTATAACTCAAAACCCGATTTTGTTTCTTTCTCTTTTACATTTACATTTAGTCATTTAGCAGACACTTTTATCCAAAGTGACTAACAAATGAAGAAAATGCAAGCAATTAAAATAAAAAAAGAGAGCAATGATATGCAAGTGCTACAACAAGTCTGTTACAAGTCTCAGTACATGTAGCAACATTTTTTTATTATATAATAAATAAATAAAAACAAATAGAATAGAGCAAGCTAGTGTTAGAGACCTTTTCGCTTTTGTTAATTTTATAATAAAACAAATAGATACAAAAAGACCAGAGAAGCTAGTGCTTCTTTAAGAAAACAAGCATTTAGAAAATGAATAGAGTGCAAGTGTAAAAGTTTTTTTTAAGGAATAGAATTAGAATAGGGAGTGCTAGAGTTAGAAGGTCAAATAAAGATGGAAGGAATTTGTTTTTAAGCCCATTCTTCAAGATAGCGAATCTGGCTGGAAGACTTGCCAAGAGAGCATTGAATAGTCCAGCCTGGACAGACCAAGAGCTGTGAAGCATGTTCCCAAAGAAAGAGTCTGATCTTCTTGATTTTGAATAAACCAAACAGTTTTAGTAATGTGGTCTGAGAAAGTCAGCTGATCATCAATCATAACCTACAAGGTTTCTGGCTGTTTTTGAAGGAGTTATGGTTGATGAAACTGTGATGAAACAATGGGTTTGATGGAACCAAAAGCAGTTCTGTCTTGGCAAGGTTGAGTTAGAGGTGATGGTCCTTCATACAGGAAGAAATGCCTGGTTAGGCAAGCTGAGATGACAGCAGCTATCGCCGGATCCTCATGATGGAATGAGAGGTAGAGTTGAGTGTCATCAGCATAGCAGTGGTATGAAAAGCCATGTTTTTCATGAAAGAATCTAGTGATGATGACATGTAGACAGAGAAGAGAAGTGGTCCAAGAACTGAACCCTGAGGCACCCTAGTTAAATATTGCAACTTGGATACCTCACCTCTCCAAGATACCTTGAAGGACATATCTGAGAGGTAAGACTCAAACCACTGGAGTGTGGTTCCTGAGATGCCCTTTGCCAATAGGGTTGACAGAAGGATCTGGTGGTTAACTATGTCAAAAGCAGCAGACAGATCCAACAAGATAAGATGTGGAACCCACTCTTGCCAGTCTTAGGGCTTCAACAACTAAGAGCAAGGCAGTCACTGTTGAATGTCCACTTCTGAAACCAGACAGGTTGCTGTCGAGGAAATAGTTCTGTGTGAGAAAGACAGAGACTTAGTTGAACGCAGCTCGTTCAAATGTTTTTGCAATGAAAGAAAGAAGGGAAACTGGTCTGTAGTTGCCTAAAAAAGATTAGTTAAGGGTGGGTTTCTTAAGTAGAAGGGTTATACGAGCCTGTCTAAATGCTGAGGGAGAAACATCAGTGTTAAGGGATGTGTTAATGATGTGAGTGAAGGTACAACTGCAGGAGAAATGGCTTGTAGAAATGAGATGGAATATGATTAACCAAACAAGTAGTAGGATGATTAGAAAGGATGAGTTTGGAGACCTCAGAGAGTGAAGCGAAGGATGTGAATGAGAGTATGATTGCTGGTTAGATGTGCTTGACGGATTGTGGTGTGGAAAATTGTGCACTCATGGTTTTAATTGTATTCATGAAAAATGTGGCAAATTAGTCAGTTGTTAGAGTTGATCTTTTAAGGTATGTTTGTTTTGTTTTTTTACTTACAAAATGTGCACTTGTGAGAAATATGTCTGAATGATTTTTAAAGATCAATAAAAAAAGAAGAAGAAGCTTGTAATTGACTGATGTGTATGTCGTAATATGTGTGTGACATATTTGGTTTCCTACTATGGCAGCCTCCTGTTATGCATGTGAGTGTTTTGATTCTCACAGGTAAGGCTTCAGGTAAATATGGGTAAAATACAGGATGATGTCGTGTAAGGTGGCGGAATGTAAGTGATTATTCAAAATTAAAGCAGTAATACAGCACCATGGTGTCCACATGGTATGAGATCAATTATACTTTTAAACTGGTGCCATGTCTGTTTTCTTGTTCGTAGATATAATGAATACTATGTAATCATCGATACGTGTTTTTCTCAGGACCAGCTCTGTTGTTCGAGAAAACTGGCAATGGAGAGGAGAAAGGAAGGAGATTTTACACGTGTTCTGCTTGTTGGGACAGAAAGGATTGCAACTTTTTTCAGTGGGAAGACGAAAAGGTTAAATAGGACTAACAGTATTTATTATTTTAACAGTTTTAATCTAACAGGTTTATTTTTTCAGTGTTTTCTTTGATGAAATGCTAAGAATTGTACAAACAAATGTAAGTTTGAATAAAATAAGATGAATATATATTATATCCTGTAAAGCCTGACATTATATTATGAACGTCTAAAAATTCTACATTTATAAAAGTCTTATTTTTATAAATTAAACCATGGAATCTACATAGTAGATTGTGTGCAACAGGATTTTCAAGAACATATAGAAGTTGATGTATTAAATAAAATAAGCTTTATAAGGTAATTATAAAAAGTAAAAAAAAAATAAAAAAAAATAAAAAAACAGCTGAACACAAGAATGTAAGACATAATCTGCATATACAACAAAAATGTAAACTTAATCAAAGAAAAAAAAAACAGATTTAGCATTTCATTCACTTGATTCGTTTAATTTATACATCAGATATTTAAAGCTGCAGTAGGGAACTTTTGACGCTCTAGAGGTTAATAAACAGAACTGCTTGCGTCTTGCGGAAGAACATCGTAGCCGGAACTACTTCTCTCTGTTTATGTCTATGAAGAATCAAAAAGGTACTGGGTTACTCCGCCGCGGTACCCCCGAAGCAATCTAAAATAGTCCGAATATAAACACTTATTATAGGTGCACCCTAGTGATTCAGGACAAGCCAAAAACACGGTTTGGAAAATGGATTCATGGCGTACTCGCTTATTATATACATTTTTCTACATTTAGAACACAAACAAAGTTTCGGACCGCAGCTCTGATTGGTTATTTTTTACCAGGAGCGGATGACTTTCTGCAAATGGCAATAGGACCACTGGGAGGAGCCAGAGGAGCTTGATTTTTTTTCACAGATTATCTATCTCATATTCTACTGTCAGGACATAATGACAGGTTTAATAAATATGTAAAAAATATTTTTTTTTACAAAAGTTCCCTACAGCACCTTTAAGGCAAGTATACTTGCCAGAGAAGACCAGAACAACTCCAAGATGCCTCTTTTCAGTCATCAGTAATATTGCTCTAGGTAAATAACTTTTATTTTAAAAATTAATCATCCATGCTACACTCATCAAATAAGATATTGGCATGTCTGTTTATTGGAGATAAACAGACCCACCAAAATCATTCATAAAATATATTTAATATATTTAAAAAGTCTTAAAGTGCGTCCAGTTATTTTCCTGTAGTAAAACTGGCAAAATATCCAATGTAATGTATCTCCACATTTGTAACACTTAGCAATTGAATGATTCTCTCTTACACAATCACAGATTACATAAGGTGACTAAATTATGGAGGCCAAGACACCCACAATGAAGAGTTTATTGCTGTTTATTGATAACAGGTAAACACAATACAACATAATTCTTTGCAAATACAAGCTTAAATAGCCACATATCATTAAAATTGTTTAAGAGGGTGTGCCACTCTTTTTGAGTATTTGGAGTTTAATCCTATACTATATTTGAAGAGTTAAGACACAAAAGCCTTTAAGTGGCATCTGAAATTTTCATCTAAAATTAGCATTTTTATCAGGCTCCTGTATTAATGTTAATTTATTTCACTTTAATAGCACAGAGAAGGACCTATACATTGCCACTGAAGTAAAATTACTGAACCTAAACATAGGAGCCTGATAAAAATGCTAATTTTAGAAGAACATTTCAGATGGCACTTAGAGGCTTTTGCATCTGAACGCTTCATTTTTACATTGTTTTGCATAAGGTAGAACAGTAGACTGTTCTTTAAAGTTTACCTTGCTTTTTTGGTACAAGTTAGTATACTTGCAGTATTAATAACTGATGCTCAGAGAGATTTCCTGTATCTAAGAAGTCTAACATACATTACCATACAAAAGTTTGGGGTCTTTTAAAGAAATTAACACTTCTGTTCAAAGACTGGATCAAATAAATTAATCAAAAGTGACAATAATATTATAAAATAATGTTACCAAAGATTTATTCTTTAAATAAATGTTTTTTTTTATTAACAGCACAGCCGTTTTCAATATTGCTAACAATAATTAAAGACTGAGATTGCAGATTTCCATATGATGATGGCCTTTGTCTTTGGGTGAAAAAAAGCGGAAGGCTGGGTAGAGAGGCTCAGTGAATTGATGATGTGCTCTGTCAAACACAGCTGAAAACTCCTGCAGCGTTCTCATAGTCTCAGCATCATAAAACACCAAACGACCCTTCTGATATTTAACAAACACCCCTACTCTGTTCGGTGCTGCCCGAGCTGCTGTGACTGGTAGTGCCACATGTCGATCGTTGTGCCAGGCCGTAAGATGCCCATCCTGAAACTCAAGACTCCACGAGCACCTGTTCCGTCCAAGCTTGGCACCTTTTTCCCGACCTCTCCTCTGTAGGCTACCATAAGCCATGCCCACAGCCCACGATGAACAACAGTGCACATCTACCTCCCAGTAGTGCTGCCCAGATTTAACAGCAACAGTGCCCAAGGCGCAGTATAACTGATCAAACCTTTGAGGGTCATTTGGAATGTTGCAGTCCTCTGAGGAAAGGCACAGGCCCCGTCCTTCTGAGGTCACCTTGATCTGTTTGTGACAGGTCCGTTTGTCAAACACCACATTAGAGGAGTCTGTCAAGATAAAACGCAAGAATATTCAGAAACAGCTGATTTACAACACATTCAGAACATTTCTTATTATCCATTAACTAATCCTTCCAATACAGTATGATATATAGAATAATGCCCAAGAAACATTTTGAAAACCGTTATGCTGCTAAATATTTTTTGTGCAAACCATGATGCATTGTGCATATATGGTTTTCATGATACAGTATTGTTCAAAATAATAGCAGTACAATGTGACTAACCAGAATAATCCAGGTTTTTAGTATATTTTTTATTGCTTCGTGGCAAACAAGTTACCAGTAGGTTCAGTAGATTGTCAGAAAACAAACAAGACCCAGCATTCATGATATGCACGCTCTTAAGGCTGTGCAATCGGGCAATTAGTTGAAAGGGGTGTGTTCAAAAAAATAGCAGTGTCTACCTTTGACTGTACAAACTCAAAACTATTTTGTACAAACGTTTTTGTTTCTAGGATTTAGCAATCCTGTGAATCACTAAACTAATATTTAGTTGTATGACCACCGTTTTTTAAAACTGCTTGACATCTGTGTGGCATGGAGTCAACCAACTTGTGGCACCTCTCAGCTGTTATTCCACTCCATGATTCTTTAACAACATTCCACAATTCATTCACATTTCTTGGTTTTGCTTCAGAAACAGCATTTTTTATATCACCCCACAAGTTCGATTGGATTAAGGTCCGGGATTGGGCTGGCCACTCCATAACATTAATTTTGTTGGTTTGGAACCAAGACTTTGTTCATTTACTAGAGTGTTTGGGGTCATTGTCTTGTTGAAACAACCATTTCAAGAGCATGTCCTCTTCAGCATAGGGCAACATGACCTCTTCAAGTATTTTGATATATGCAAACTGATCCATGATCCCTGGTATGCGATAAATAGGCCCAACACCATAGTAGGAGAAACATGCCCATATCATGATGCTTGCACCTCCATGCTTCACTGTCTTCACTGTGTAATGTGGCATGAATTCAGAGTTTGGGGGTCGTCACAACTGCCACACTGCTATTTTTTGAACACACCCATTCAACTAATTGCCCAAATGCACAGCCTTAAGAGCATGCACATCATGAATGCTGGTCTTATTTGTTTACTGAGAATCTACTGCACCTACTGGTAACTTGTTTGTCACGTAGCAAATAAAAATATACTAAAAACCTGGATTATTCTGGTTAGTCACATTGTACTGCTATTTTTCTGAACAATACTGTACACACACACACACACACACACACACATATATATATATATATATATATATATATATATGTGTGTGTGTGTGTGTGTGTGTGTGTGTGTGTGTGTGTGTGTGTGTGTGTGTGTGTGTGTGTGTTTGTGTATGAATATATAAGAATATATTTAGCATGAACTTGATTTCTACAGATCAAAATGATGGATTTCAGGGGCTAATGGTGTTACCCAGCATCAGGTTCTTTCGTTGTAGCTGGGCTTTCAGATCTTTTGAGATGTTCCTAAGAACCTTCATGAGCTTCTGGATCCTTTCCTCATTCATTTTGATCTCCTCTTCAGCTGGGTCCAGTTTCTTATGACAGCTACTTGAATAAGATACATTGGAGTTATATAGATGTTTAACTTTATTCATTGTAATTTGCACATTACATTGTAATGTATATCATGTTTGCTTCTGATTAAAGAGAACTAATGCATGTTGCTGTAAAACATTTGTATTAAAGACCTAACACAATATCCATTATTTGTGAAATTTAAAAACATGGCCTTACGTAAAATCCTCAGGAAAAGGCTGAAAACAGAGAACAAGCAGAAGAGAATATATGTGATCCACAGATTTTGTCAACAAGATTATAACAATGACATGAAAAACACGTTTCATTTGATGGTTACCTGCTTCATGGATTCTGCGGAGCTCTGTTGAGCTGACTGAATAGTGCTGATGTGTTTCTGCAGGAGACCAAGGTGTTGATTCCAGTCTTGAAGAATTCGGTTTAGTTTACTGCTGGTCTCACGGCGGTCTTGCTCTATCATGTCCAGAACAGCTTTCTCATCCCTCTGCAGAGCCATAAGTAGCTCTTCAAAGCACTCCTGTACCTGCTGCTTCATTGCCTCTGAACTCGTCTTCAGCAGAGATGTATGCTTCATTAGTTATTTAATAATGTTTGTAATTTACAGCAGAGTTGAGGCTTTATCACATTCAGTCTTCTTTCTTGGTCTTATTTTGAATGATTCATCAGAGACTGTTATTCAGAAGATAATGTGGGAACTGTTCTTGCCTCAGATCAACTTCCTTGTTTGGCTGATGCCACCAAGCCCATCACAACCAACCACCGGTCATATAAATCACAGTTCAAAATCAAATCAGCTTACATTCAGGTTTGCTTGCCGCTTTTTAATAGACTCCAGATGGTACTCTGTTCTTTTCCTCTCCTTCTTCAAGTCCTCCAACCAGACTGGCAGCTGTTTACACAATTATTATGTTTTTGAATTATTGATTTATTACTGCACACTCCTGCTCAAAGGTTTGAGGTTGGAATTTAATTCAAAATTCGAAAATTTGAAAATTCAAGAAATTATGTTCTTTTGAATGTTCTATTCATCAAAGAACCCTGAAAGCTGTTATCATTTTTGTATATTTGTCCACAAAAATATTGAGCAGCAAAGCGTTTATCAACATTGATAACAATAAGAAATGTTTCTTGAGCACCAAATCAGCATATTAGAATTATTTTTTCATGACACTCTCTATTGAAATAGAAAAGTTATTTAAATTGTAATAACATTTTACAATATAATTATTTTCAGTGTATTATGATCTTATATGTACTGCAGCCTTGGTGAGCATAAGACTTAAAAAAAGTAATCCTTAAATATATATATATATATATACAGTATTGTTCAAAATAATAGCAGTACAATGTGACTAACCAGAATAATCAAGGTTTTTAGTATATTTTTTATTGCTACGTGGCAAACAAGTTACCAGTAGGTTCAGTAGATTCTCAGAAAACAAACAAGACCCAGCATTCATGATATGCACGCTCTTAAGGCTGTGCAATTGGGCAATTAGTTGAAAGGTGTGTGTTCAAAAAAATAGCAGTGTCTACCTTTGACTGTACAAACTCAAAACTATTTTGTACAAACATTTTTTTTTCTGGGATTTAGCAATCCTGTGAATCACTAAACTAATATTTACTCCATGATTCTTTAACAACATTCCACAATTCATTCACATTTCTTGGTTTTGCTTCAGAAACAGCATTTTTGATATCACCCCACAAGTTCTCAATTGGATTAAGGTCTGGAGATTGGACTGGCCACTCCATAACATTAATTTTGTTGGTTTGGAACCAAGACTTTGCCCGTTTACTAGTGTGTTTTGGGTCATTGTCTTGTTGAAACAACCATTTCAAGGGCATGTCCTCTTCAGCATAGGGCAACATGACCTCTTCAAGTATTTTAACATATGCAAACTGATCCATGATCCCTGGTATGCGATAAATAGGCCCAACACCATAGTAGGAGAAACATGCCCATATCATGATGCTTGCACCTCCATGCTTCACTGTCTTCACTGTGTACTGTGGCTTGAATTCAGAGTTTGGGGGTCGTCTCACAAACTGCCTGTGGCCCTTGGACCCAAAAAGAACAATTTTACTCTCATCAGTCCACATAATGTTCCTCCATTTCTCTTTAGGCCAGTTGATGTGTTCTTTGGCAAATTGTAACCTCTTCTGCACATGCCTTTTTTTTAACAGAGGGACTTTGCGGGGGATTCTTGAAAATAGATTAGCTTCACACAGACGTCTTCTAACTGTCACAGTACTTACAGGTAACTCCAGACTGTCTTTGATCATCCTGGAGGTGATCATTGGCTGAGCCTTTGCCATTCTGGTTATTCTTCTATCCATTTTGATGGTTGTCTTCCGTTTTCTTCCACGTCTCTCTGGTTTTGCTCTCCATTTTAAGGCATTGGAGATCATTTTAGCTGAACAGCCTATCATTTTTTGCACCTCTTTATAGGTTTTCCCCTCTCTAATCAACTTTTTAATCAAAGTACGCTGTTCTTCTGAACAATGTCTTGAACGACCCATTTTCCTCAGTTTTCAAATGCATGTTCAACAAGTGTTGGCTTCATCCTTAAATAGGGGCCACCTGATTCACACCTGTTTCTTCACAAAATTGATGACCTCAGTGATTGAATGCCACACTGCTATTTTTTTGAACACACCCCTTTCAACTAATTCAACTAATTGCCCAATTGCACAGCCTTAAGAGCGTGCATATCATGAATGCTGGGTCTCATTTGTTTTCTGAGAATCTACTGAACCTACTGGTAACTTGTTTGCCACTTAGCAATAAAAAAATATACGAAAAACCTTGATTATTCTGGTTAGTCACATTGTACTGCTATTATTTTGAACAATACTGTATATATATATATATATAAAGTATATATATCAATCTTACCAAGCCTAAATATTTTAAAATTAAAGCAAGTCTTAAAGTTTATTCATTTTTATGTTCAACTTTTAACAATATTCATGGCATTCTTATATGTATTTTTCTGGCAGGTTAGAAAATCTGTCATTACCTCTAAGGGTTTTGGAGAGATGGCTCCAGTTCTCCTGATCAGTTTTGGAGAGCGTGGGAAGGGCTGGATAACTTGTGTCCCAGAACGAGCCTCAGCAACCAGACAGAAGGAACTGATTTCCTCTGATAAAGACCTAAAGTCTTTCTCTGCCATCTCTCCAAGTTCTCTGAGCTAATGGCATTATATGTGCAGAAACATCAGTAGCATCACAGTAGTTTTTAATGTTCATACGGTTGCAGTATCCAGTGAATGTAAGGCAAAATGCAAAAAGTACAAAATGTTCTAAATTAGTTTTTCTCAGAGGACATGACTTCTGACTCATGACTTCTGATTTCTTGCTAATGCACAAAATGTCTCAGCAAGCCTTTACTAGAACACAATGAAGGCCAACAGTTGTATTTATATATGCGTAGCCAAAGCAAGGAACTGAAAATTTGAAATGTAATCACACTTTTTAAGAAGCCTGAACACAAGGCTTATCCATTAACATCAGCTTATTATCAAGTTACACAGTTCTTGAAGTGCTTAAAAAGTCTAATACTGTCTATATCTTAATGAAAACGTCAGTTAGTTGTGTTCTTTGTCACTGAAATATGCAATAAAATCACTTACCGTTACCTAAAAGACTGACAAGAGAGTAAGTGTATGCATTTGGTCGTCCTCCTGCAAGCACTTTTATGTTCATCTGTGGAATGTGTTGAAAAAGTTGTGTAGCCCCTTTTAACAAGCCAAAGCCTGCTGAATATGCATATAAATGTGTGCGTGTGTGTGTGTGGTTTTATAACTGACAGGATTATGTCTGCTCTTGCTGACCTGCAGTGTTTTGGAAATAGCGGCAGATTGTGGCTTTATTATTTAGCTGTTCTGAAATGCACGTTGACACTTGCACTACATGCATTTTGCAGCCATCAACCTCTTTGTTTTTCTGCCCTCTTAGGTACTGGCAGTTTAACGGGCAAGAGGAGTTCTGCTGCTATAAATATGTTCAACCATCACCTTTTTGATGATGAGGTAAAAAACAAAAAGTCCTTTGACGTCAAATGTGGTCACTGTAGTACATTCTGATAAGTCAAGATAACGCTGTTGTGCAGGAAGCGGTCATGTTTACTCAAGGCTTTCTGAGTGAGGAGGGAGGAGCCAAGGAAGTCAATGTAACAGACCCCCATTTGGAGGCCTAGTGAAGCCGCTAACCAACAGTTTCTCTCAGATGTCAATCACCTGGAAATATCAGAATAAAGGCATGAGGAACGGCGTTCTTTCCTAAGCCATGCATGATTTATTTTATATATATATATA
This sequence comes from Carassius auratus, assembly GCF_003368295.1. Lineage (NCBI taxonomy): Eukaryota > Metazoa > Chordata > Actinopteri > Cypriniformes > Cyprinidae > Carassius > Carassius auratus. The sequence continues at coordinate 8,809,516 of NC_039279.1, read as the reverse complement.
TATATATATATATATATATATATATATATATATATATATATATATATATATATATGAATATTTTGTTAATGTTAATAAATATAAATAAACATAAATATAAATATCATAAAACATTTACAGGGTTTAATAGTCCAGTGTTATTCTTCATTCTCGGGTTGATTATGATAACCACCCTCTATATAAGACAGCCAGGCCGTAAGAAGTCACCTGTTCCACTATTCACCAATCTGAGCCCCAAAGATATCATCTACCAAAGGATGAAAGTTACATGTGCACAAAAAAACAAACAGCTTGTTTTGACCCAGAAGAGATATATAAATAAATAAAAAACATACATATTTCAATTGCATTGAGGATTAAACATGCTCTTAATCATTTTATTTTGGAGTGTAATTTGCTATAAATGCTTTTATTAACTGCTTCAAGGTAGTTTAATAATTACCTCTAATATTTTTCATTCCTTCTCAGATTTTGCAGTTTACAGTACTGACCAAAAGTTTGGACGCACCTTCTCAAGAGTTTTCTTTATTTTCATATGAAAATTGTAGATTCACACTGTAACGATATAACCTTTGTAAACATCGGGAAGAAGGAGGCGGGAACCGGCGCACAGTCAAAAATCACTTTAATATTCAAAAATAAACACAAAACAGACAAATAAAAGCCAAAACATAAAATAATGTCCCAGGCCTGGTCCTCTCTCGTCCTTCACGGTCGTCGCTCGAGTTTTATATCCTTCCATCTCCTACGTGGGACTCGATACTGGCGGTGGGGCGCAGGTGCAGCTCATCTTCAATCACTACACCTGGCCTCACTCCTCGTTCCCACGCCTCTCGGCCCCGCCCCACTCGCCACACACACTTAAGGCATCAAAACTATGAACACGTGGAATTATATAACAAACAAGTGTGAATCAACTGAAAATATGTCATATTGTAGGTTCTTCAAAGTAGCCACCTTTTGCTTTGATTACTGCTTTGCACACTCTTGGCATTCTCTTGATGAGCTTCAAGAGGTAGTCACCTGAAATGGTCTTCCAACAGTCTTGAAGGAGTTCCCCGAGAGATGCTTAGCACTTGTTGGCCCTTTTGCCATCTGTCTGCGGTCCAGCTCACCCCTAAACCATCTCGATTGGGTTCAGGTCCGGTGACTGTGGAGGCCAGGTCATCTGGCGCAGCACCCCATCACTCTCCTTCTTGCTCAAATAGACCTTGATGCCTTCAGTGTGAATCTACTATTTTCATAGTCATGAAAATAAAGAAAACTCTTTGAATGAGAAGGTGTGTCCAAACTTTTGGTCTGTACTGTATGTCAGCAGTAAACACCATCCAAAGTGTGACATGTGCCCATCAAAGGAAATTTCTGTTGTCTAAGTCTGTCTCTGGAATAGGAATATATCTTAAATGACATTTCCCTGTTTATCTCACAGGATGGCCAAGAATGTGGACGGTCTGTGAAACCTTGTAAGCATATCTGAATTTATTTAAACTGTTTCCTGTGTTTATTTCTTACTCTCTCCCCACTTTCTTTCTGCTCTTATTCTCTCTCCAGCATGGCATCATTGTTCCTCATGTGGTCACTGTGCTCTCCCTGATCACCATTGTGGCACGAGCCAAACTGGCTGTTTCAACTTTCAACTGTGGCAGCCAAAAACACAAACTTGGAGCCTGTCCTAAGAAATACAATAAATGGTGATTATAAACCAGGGTTATTATATTTAACTTAAAAAAAAAACAAAAAAAAAAACTTACTTGAAACCTGGGCACTTCAAAAGTGTTTTTTCAACTCTACTCTGATATTAAATTCTCTTACACATTTTGCAAACAGAATGATTGTGCCGGATGTGGTGGATCGTGGTGCTTCAGGCCTGTTGAAACACTGCTGGAAAATCCACAACTATGAACATGAGGAGAAGATCAGTTACATGATCTTACTTGCAGTGCATTACAAGAACGATGGTTTTGTGGCTGGTGAAAATTGCATCATAATCACAAAGTGAGATCACGAAGTGTCAAACGACTAACTGGTGTTAAACCTACATGTATATAAGAGGGTTGCTGTGTATGTACAGCCACAGTGGTCTTTTTGCATCCTGTTTTTGTCACAAGCTCATCCTACACTAGAACTTTCTCAGTACAATCGACACGTTGTCTGAACAAACCTCATCCACGGTCTGGAGTGGCATTTCAAAGAAGCTTTGTTCCAGCTTATGTGGCTCAAACAGTGACGATCTGTGGATAAAACCATTGAATACAACCACTGTATAACTGTAATGGGTCCTTTTTTTGTATGTTTCAAAAATGACAAACAGATATCTTGTTAAATATATAATCTTTAATATATTAAAAAAGAATTAATGTATTAAAAAAATTATTGGCCTCAGAAAGCATGTCATACTTCCTGTTTTCAAAAACAATTTATTGCCAGTTTTCAAGAAATATTCTACTTTAAAATTCTATGAGCTTTGACAAGCAAAACACATTTGGCTTGAATTTAAAATGGTCTTGTAGTTGATAATCAGCAGTAATTATGGATTCAACCAAAATCATGTGATGCTCAGCATCTAGTTTTTTTTAAGCTTAGTGTTATTAAAAAGAAAGAAACAACAACATTGCCTTCAAGCCTGTCCCATCAACGTAGATTTACATAAATCACCTGACACATTTGTTAAGGTTTTACAACACCAGAAATTTGAGTTATTAAAAATAGATTATTAAAACCAAAACAATCATAAAGTGTTAAACAACAGCACAGTCCTTAGGCCTCATAATCTGCGATGCTTCAGAAACCATTAAGCTGCCAATAATTTATAATACTGCGGTTCACATGGGTCTTTTTAGAGTCTGCCGTTGTTCACTTTTTTATGATGTGGAGCCATGTAATGCTGCTTCAATAGTGGTTCAATACACAGTTTAAGTACTGTAACAAGAGAAACTGTAGTTCAACATTCAGAAATAATAAAGTTATTATATATTTACATGTACACTCACTTAAGGCTCTTCAGAATCATGATTTTGCTACACAAAAAGCTAAACAATTTATACAATTGTCTATGAATGAACATACATGATGTTTTCCATCTTTAAGTCAGGCCCATTTCTCTTGTCCTTGTGTAGTTGGTGGAGGCACCTGTCAGTCATGACATTATTGATAGGGATGCTCATTTTAACTGGTTAACCGACCGTAAGAAGATTTAACTGATTAATACAATCAAAAAAAGTCATTTAATTATTCTTTCAGTAATTTATCCAAATAATTAAAAAAGGTTTGCTTTAACAAATGTTAGTATTTTAACGGGTCACATACACTTATCCTTTCTAATTTAATTCAGTTCTCATTTAAAATAATCTAGTCGGTTAACAGTTAACTATCGCTTAGGAAAAATAACCAAAGAGAACATCCCTAGTCATTAATCCTTCCATGGCGTACAGAGAAGGCAATGAGTCGATTGTACATAGCACTGAGGTGAACGACTGCAGCTAGTACTATGCCACATATAACACTGAAAGCCCATCGGGGTCCCAGGATGGTGTAGACGTAAGAGACGAACACAGGCCCGAGGGTCCGCGCACCACTTCCTGATGCTGTCAGCCAGCCCATATAAACCCCCTGAGTTCACACGCAATTGGGGAATAGAATAAATAACACTGATTTAATTAATCATCATATTACTTTAATCTGAGATTTAAAATGTCAAAAGAGAAGTGTTTTACCTGTGGTTTGGGGCCCAGTATCTTGGAGTATAAAGTGTAGGACATTACGTTGCATGTTGGATAACCCACTCCAATTAGGATGTCAGAGGTAATGTACTGTGCAAGATGAATTACAGGGGTAAAAAAGCACCAGGTCTGTTCAGACGGGCATCCAGTGGGCTCCAGAGACATGTTTGAGGGTGGGGTGGTTGTTGGCATAGTGTTATTCTCAATGTCTGTTTATGGAGATATTATAAGTTTTGTAAACACAAATTTAATATACTGTTCATTAACATTCAAACGTATGGGGTTGGTAAAATGATTGTATGTTTTTAGAAGAATATCTTATGCTCACAAAGGATGTATTTATTTAATTAAAAATACAAATAACTTTCATTTTTGAGAATATATATATATATATATATATATATATATATTTATATATATATATATATATATATATATATATATATATATATATATATATATATGGTAAGTTTTCAGCAACAATATTCAGCTTAATAATTTTCGCAGAAGCGAGAAGACATAAAAAACATTCATAAGCATTTATTTCAAATATATATCTTGGTTCCACTGTATTTTAAGGTGCCTCAGTTAAAGTGTTATTACACATTGAAGTACCAAGTAATATATATATATATATATATATATATATATATATATATATATATATATATATATATATACTTACCATATTGTTAGGTTTAGGAATTGGGTTTGGTTTAGGGTTAGTTGCATGTAATCATGAATCATTCTCTGTTACTATTACTACAGTAAGTAAATGTAAGAAGGACACTCTAAAATAAAGTGTCACTTTACTGTCACTTTTTAGTTTAATGCATCTTTGCTGAATAAGACACGTGCCTTTAAAAACCCTTTTGAACAGTAGTGTATATAGCTATTTTAATAAAATAAAACTTTGCCAAGTTAGTCAGATATCTCACCTGCCCACTGTATTTTAGGATATTGATTTCCCCATGGCAACAAGATAAAGAAACCTGCAAATATGAGAATCAAGCCTCCAAGCAGCAGTGGCCGATCTCCTACCCTGAAAATAAACCCAAAACAGAACTGATTTTATCTGAGAGCAATGAGAAAGTCATGTTCAAAAACTGCTAACATCCATTGTATATATCTTGGGTACAGCAGAACTGACATAAAGTTTTCCTAAGATGACCTGTTGGAAGTCTAAAACAATCAGAGGTTTTATGGCTAGTCATCTACAATGAGATGTTGATGTGTCAGAATGAAGTAAAAAAGCAGGTTTAAAAGTTCAGGCTTCTTCAAAATATATAAAATAAATGAGTTGATATTTTAGTTGAGAAATACAGATACAGTCTAGCAGGAAAAATATGGTCCCATGTACCTGCTTGGTTTCGATTATGCTTTCATTGCAAGGATATTGAAAAAAAAAAAAAACCCCAGTGGGGTCACTTTTGGTGAGGTGGAGAAAAAGGATGTTCGGTGAAACAGGGTTTTGATGATGGTTCAGATTGCCAATCTATGCCACTTGTAGTGATTGCCATCAATTTAACAACCTTGCACATGATTTAAGAGAAAAGACTAGTTTCATTTGGCTGAATGCAGGAAATTCTTGCATGCCAAAATAGCAAAAGTTACATTGATTTGAGCCTAAAATGTGACATTTGCCGGTTTTTCACCAGTAAATAGTGGTTGGGTTCTTTTGTCTTTGTATGTGTGGTTCTGGAGTTATGAAAATCTGCATTTTTCACCACTTGCATTGACATCAATTCAAGATGGCAGCTAAACAAACATTTGTTGACCTCTGCAACATTAAAAATTAAATCGGGTTAAAAATTAAAAATCGGGTTACAAAAAGTAGGTACAAGACACCCTATTTTTCCTGCTAGACTAATATTGATGTTTGAGGGAGGGGGGTTTGGGGGGCGGGAATCCAATGACCAAAATCAAAATGGCATAAACGAAGCTATTCCAAATGACAAATCGTAAACTTTTTTTTTTTTTACCGTGCTGAGACCACTTTTACCACCAGGAAGACCAGGATGGACTCAAAGCCAATGGCAGCCAATATGATACCGTTGTAAAAAACGGCTTCTTTTCTCGTCCATGCAAACATGTCCATTGATAGAGGAGTAGATATACTGCAGGCGACAAAAAATACACATCAATTTGATATGATTAGAGAAGCTTTTAAAAATGTGTCTAGATGAAAGTATCACCACTTACGTTTCAAACACAGCGAAAATGAAGAGAATAACAAAGAAAAGGACATTAGATGTGAACACTGCGATCTGGTCGATATCACCTTCTACCTCAGGAGCCACATCCACTCGCTCTAAAGGCAGAAAGACAAAGCACTGTGTAAAATCATTGGAATTATTATGTGAATTATTATAAAGCAGACTGTACAGAGACACCATTGTAATGCAACAGTACACTCCTTAAGTATTTAAACAGTAAAATAAATATTTTACCTTCTGGGGTGTAGTTAATTGCACGGATAAGCTTTCCATGGTCATCCACAAAGTGCTCCCTAAATAAATGAAACCATTTTTATTCTATGTATTGCTTGTATGTATTCGGTCAGACCTGAAATAAAACACTAAAATGTATATGTATTTCTTTGCTTTCATATAACTATTGTGGAGTAATGCTGCAAAATACTGAGGTTAAAACATTACCTCAAGACTAATATCACCAGCAGAATGTTAATGACCCCGAAGCAGGCTGCCAACAGAGCTGGAGCGGTGTACATATTAACCCGAAGCTGGATGACATTTACACTGACGCCAGTTTCTCCAATGAATGACAAAATGGCCTGCAGAGCTGAGAAATTAATAAAGTCAACATCTTTTAATGTTAATGATCCCTATTAAATCATTTAAGAAATCACTAACGTAAAAAGTTGGGAACAATTACTGTTCTTACAGACCAAATTCACTTCAAATGCATTCTGCAACTAACATGATTTTATTGGATGCACACAAACCTGGGCCAAGTATAAAGCCGAGAGCTTGACAAGCGCTCAGATTAGCCATCGCACTGGTTCTCTCCTTCAGGGAAGTGGCACCAGCCACATAAGACCTCACAACTGCTACATTACCTACAGGACAGGGTAAAGGATCTTAACACTGCAAACAAATAAAGTACTTTAATTTGTGCTTGATAATAACTGTTAAAAATTCAATTAATGAATAAAAGAATAATTGCATCTGCATTTGCTACAGTTTTGTACAATAACTATTTCTGAATATTACATAATATTAGATTGCTAATCTTTTTTTTTTAAGTATATAACTTTAAAATGTGTTCCTGTAGCTCAATTGGTAGAGCATTGCGTTATCAAGGTTGGGGGTTAGATTCCCCGGGAACACATGATTTGTAAAAATTGATAGCCTGAATGCATTGTAAGTCGCCTTGGATAAAAGCATCTGCTAAATGCATAATTTTAATTTAATTTTTAGGGCTGTAAGATTTTTTTTAAAAAAAGAAGTCTCTTATGCTCACCTATGCTGCAACTACTTAAAAAATAACTGTTTTCTTTTTTTATTATATTTTAAAATGCCATTTATTTCAGTGATGGCAAAGCTGAATTTTCAGCAGCCATTACTTCAGTTTACAATATCGTATGATCCTTTAGAAATCATTTTAATATGCTGATATATTTTGTGGAAACTTCTGGATTCTTTAATGAATATAAAGGTCAAAAAACAGATTTTTTTAACATTACAAAACGTTACAATGTTTACTGCCACTTTTGATCAATTTAATGCATCCTTGCTAAATAAATTGATTAATTTCTTTCTCTAAAGAAATCTTACTGACCACTATTTTTGAGAAATGTGTATATAAGTTTACCTGCTCCAATGCCCACAAATGTCCGAGCCAAAAGCATGTGAATTTTGTTGTATGAGGAAGGTAGGTAGACATAGGCGTAGTAAATGTTAGCTGAGACATTGATGAATATAGAGCAGACTAGAGGCTCTCGCCGAGGCCTGTGATTGGACCACAATCCAAAGAGGGGTGAGGCCACCATCTGACCCAAACTATATGCAGCAACCACCCATCCCAAGAAACTGGCATCTGCACTTTCATCAATCTAAAAAAGACAAATAGAGCATGACTGATGGATTTACAAGACAATTGAAAAATGAAAAAATATTTAGGCATTCTGATTCAAGTGACCCGATCAGAATAAATCAACAACAAATATTTATGTTTTCCACTACAGTTGTCTGCTTTTAATGCCTTTTATCAACCGAGCAAGTGGGAAAAAACAGTGTGTGCATAAATATTATGCAAATTGATATTCTTGTCATTTTTTGTTTCTCTAAGCACATTTTACCAATTCCAAATCCCATAAATCATAACTACTATTTATTTTGTCTTTAATAATTTATAAATGATATATAATTGTCTATGAAGGTTGGAAGTGAAAGACACCTTATATTCAGGTGTACATAATTATTAATTATATTTATTATACATAATTATTGGTTTTCTTTTAAAGATAAAATGAGCCAAAAAAGAAATTTAACTCAGACTTAAAAATCTAAAATTATTAAATGGCCACAAGAAGGATGCAATACTAATGTAATACTAGAAATTAGTATTGAAACTAAAACCCTAAGTCCCTGAGTACCTCACAATTTGTAGTTCTGGAGACTCCCGTTCTGGAAAATGGTGGATCTTGAGACTAAAGGGTTCCTGATGGTTTCACACCTAATTCTTCACTTTTAATTTTAAATATTTTGCAGTTAATGTGTCTTTTGTTCTCCAGCAGTTTTTTCTGACCCAATGAGCATTTCACTCTTCAATGGTCATGCCTTAACTTAGCAGTTTCTAGTATTGCATTCTTCCCACAGCCATTAAATAATCTTTGACTTTTCAGTCTTGAGTTAAATCTCTTTTATGATTCATTTAATCTATAAAAGAAAACCTGCTTAATTATCCACACCTGAATAGAAGGTGTTTTTCGCTTCCACCCTTCATAAACAATTATATATAATTTATAAATGATTATGGACAAAGTTAATTGTAGTTATTAAGACTGATGTGGTTTGGAATTGGTAAAATGTGCTTGGAAATAAAATATAATCAGAATATCAACTTTTGTATTTTTAAATACATTTAAATAAAGCAAAATAAACTTTAAGTCTTACACAAAAGAAATGTATTAAAAAAAAAAAAAAAAAAAAAAAAAACAATCTCAGGTCCTATATATATATATTTAGTCACATTTAAACCTCTACATATTTTCAGCTTAAACTTTAAACAGATTTTAGACAACATTTAAGGATCTCAGGGGAAAATCACTAAATTAAAAAATTCAACAGGTTTCAGTTGATGCGTTTAAGAACCCAGGGCGCGCTTTCTTAGAAAGGAAATGCACATATATCTACTTCCTTGTTTCACTTCCAGTTTCTAAGTCAAGTTTAACTTCGGATATCACTTTGCACAGAATTTATAGAATTGCCATACTTATGAACGTTCACTTCACTCATATCTCAAATGCATAGAATACACTTTGCTCCTGTTAATCAGTATAACAATATAACATACTTATAGAAACACAAGGTCATGGGTTTGATTCCCAAGCAATGAATCAACTCATAAAATGTATAGCCTGAGTACAATGTAATTTAGAGTGTAAATGCAAATATACTTACATTCTTCAGATATGGCCATATGGAGGTGATGACAATCGTAAAACCTAAGAAAAAACATTGCAATCACTAATACATATTACACGCATTTACTCTGTACTATACAAACAATGCAACTAACATTGATTTATCTACTACTAAATAGGAATATATGCTTATATATATGCATAAAATGTTGAATTGCACTGCACACAGTGTACAATTAATAGCCTGTCCTGACACTTGACAAACATCTTGCAGGTTACAGCAGGATTTTTAGCTCTACAATGAATGCATATATTTATGTTAAATGAACCGGACAGCACAACACATCTGCACAGCAATGTTTACTGTAGAGCTGCACTATTAATCAAATTTCTGTTGCAATAATGTAATCATTCAAAGACTTACATTATTCTGCATGCTTATAATACCATGCCGTTTTTTATTTAAAGTAAAAACCAAACCATTTGTAATGAATAATCGCAATTACAATTTCAAGGGAATAATCAACAATTATAATTTCTGTCATAATCATGCAGCCCTAGTTCACTGTCTGATCAGTAAGATAGTCAATTCAGGAATATGACTATGAGATAGTGAGAACATGTTGCTTACCAACACTGCTAAGGAACATTGTGAAATACATGACCCTGATGGACCTCCAGCGGCTTCTCTCTGCATTCTCATTTCTTAAAGAGGAAAAGACACAACTTATTAACATTCATGGATACACAAATTACAATCATAGCTCTTGATTTTTTACACTTAAGCCTATTTAATTACAATGATTCCATGCATCATGCATGTTATGTGTGTATTATGACAGGAGCTCATGAAAGATGAAACATTCATATCACCATTCTTAGTAAGACTAAACGTTCACACATGTCCTGCATTAGTGACAGAAAAACCCTTGTGAAATAACACACAGGCAACAATATTAAATGCTCGACCCAAAAACTTTCACAGTACAGACATCATTTCAGAACAGAAAACAAGATCAGCGCTGCCAGACTGCGTTATTACAGATATAATTATCAAAACATACCTTGTAATATCGCCTCTGAGAAGCGGAGTGTTTTCATCAGACTCCACAAGAGACATTATTGGTGATTAAGCAGCTTGCGAAAATGAAATGACGGCACGACTAGAGTTCACTGAATGTCAGCTCTTTATATTGACATGCTCTTTACAATCAAGTTAACTTGACTGAAAACTGTCTGGATTTGCACAACACATAACTCGAAAACGCATACAGGCATCTGTATAATATTATGCCCATTTTAGTTGTTTCAAACACAGTAGTGTTAAGAGTAATTCGGCGTTATTTCACGCGCAGTCTAAAGTCCATAGATATTGTGGATTCAGCGAAAACTTGAATCATCTGAACGTTGTCACACGTGAATAGTGAGAAACAAAAACAATCAGGCTTCAAAATAAAAGCCCCCATTCTATTAATTTTCATTTTGTTTTTAGATTATGGTATTTATTCGTATTTTAATTTTCGTGCATTTAATGCAAATAAATGTTTACATTTGCAAAATTAATGCAACGTTTTAATTTATGAAATAATGTATATTATATTTTTTCAGTGTATGTCTATTTTTATTTTTTTTTGCAACATTATTGCAACTAAACTAAATGTATGTGTGTCTATATAGCAGGGGCGATTCTAAGATTTTCATGAGGGTATAATAATAAAATAAATAAATAAAATAAAAGTTTGACTAATAGGGTAAGGATGTATACTAAACTGAACTGAACTTATTGCAGTATTCCACTGTATTGCATAGATGGGAATAACATTTGAGCAATGAATAAGCCAAATTCAAGTCTTCCTGATATCTCTCTCAAACACACACACACACACACACACACACACACGTTTGTTTTTGTGAAAAGTGGGTTCATCCCATAGGCGTAATGGTTTTTATACTGTACAAACTGTATATTCTATGGCCCTACACCAACCCTACACCTAACCCTAACCCTCACAGGAAACTTAGTGCATTTTTACTTTCTCAAAAAAACTCATTCTGTATGATTTATAAGCGTTTCGAAAAATGGGGACATGGGTTATGTCCTCAGTCACCCTCTCCTTGTAATACCTGTGTCATACCCATGTCATTATACAGAGTTGTGTCCTGATATGTCACAAAAACAAGAGCACACACACACAACTGTTTACTGTAGAAACACTAAATTTTACTGTTTGCATTTCTAGTACAAACCTCATTCTTTAGCACATCAACAAACCTTCTTGTTTTTTTTCTAATTCTTTCGAAGCAAATAGGCTTCAGGGTAGGGCCAAGGACAAAATAATATACAAATGGAGTTTGACTTTTTCCCAAAGGGAATCACTATCACTAGCCTAATAAAAATAAAAGACTAAACAAAAAAACACAGGGACAGACTCCCTGACTAACCAAAAACAGGAGAAAAAGAACAGTTTGCAAAAAAAGTCGCAGCCAAACCTTATAGCTTGCGTGCTGAAGTGAAGTGATATTTACAGTACTTACAATAGCTAGACGAAACAATCAGCTTTATTAAAAAAAAAACTGTCTGCACACAAAAAAAAAAAAATCTAAAAGAAAAAAACTGGGTGGGTGAGGAGAATAAGAAAATAAATAACGCAATATTTACAAAAAAGGCACTATACAGAGATTTTAAAAAAGTGAAAGTGACGTGACTTACAGCCAAGTATGGTGACCCATACTCGGAGTTCATGCTCTGCATTTAACCCATCCAAAGTGCACACACACAGCAGTGAACACACACACAATGAACACACACACAGAGCAGTTGGGGGAGCGGTGCCTTGCTCAAGGGCACCTCAGTCATGGTATTGCCGACTCAAACCCACAACCTTAGGGTTACGAGTAAAACTCGCTAATCACTAGACCACGACTTCCCCCCAAAAACTAAAAGTAACTTCCTTATCAACAGTTACAACAATTTTAGACAACAACAACAACATCCACATACTCCCTATAATATATCACATGCTCTAACATGAGGTCGTGAGGGTAAGTCATGGCCTAATGGTTTGAGAGTCGGGTTCACAATCGAAGGGTTGTGAGTTTGAGTCTCGGCCCAGCAGGAATTGTGGGTGGGGGGAATGCATGTACAGTGCTCTCTCCACCTTTAATACCATGACTTATGTGCCCTTGAGCAAGGCATCGAACCCCCAACTGCTCCCCGGGCGCCACAGCATAAAATGGCTGCCCACTCCTCCGGGTGTGTGTTGACTGCTCTGTGTGTGTGTTCACTGCTGTGTGTTTGCACTTTGGATGGGTTAAATGCAGAGCACGAATTCTGAGTATGGGTCACCATACTCGGCTGAATGTCACGTCACTTACTTTTCATAAAGAAGTGCTTTCTGGTTCATGAACGAACTGAGTCTTTTCAATGAAACTTTTAAATTGTTTAAATCAAATTCATGTTTATTTTTAAATCATCTACGAATTAGAATGATCCGATTGCAGCTGTTCTAGGGTTGAAAACTCACTGATTCAAATGTGAAAATTTAGTCGCGAGTCTAAAGTGACTCACTTTAAAAATTCATTTTTGCAACATTGACATTTGTTTATTAACAATTAATTTAAATATCCCCTCACTATTTTTGTTTGCTTTTTGGCTGCTGTTCCAGGGTTGTTTTTGTATTCAGTAGCCTATTTGGCACATTAACACCTATATTATTAATATTTTAAGAATAAAGTCAAAATTACGATAATAAATCCATGTTATACTGATTGAAGATAATGTGAAAATTTCACCTATAGGCCTACTCCAAAAAAAAAAAAAAAAAAGTCTGTGGCATCCATCATTTAACTCTGATTGATCGAATCCTGAGACATTCATTTGTATTAAATTGTTCTGAATTTTTTCAACATGCATTCAAATATTCATGTTTATTTCGTGCTTCAAATATTAAAGAGGAAAATATAATTGATTCATATGCAGCTAGAACTGAAGCGAATTATCTCACTACAAATTAAAGAGCGTAAAAAGACATTTATTGTTTGTATTTTATCATAAAATTCACAGAAGGCTGAAGACCAGTCAAACAAACCTGGTAGACCGGTTTCAAAACATTTTCAAATAGGCCTTCATGTAACATTTATTAATTATTTATCAATATATAGGCTATTGATATGAACATGTAGAGTAGCCTATAAGAACATGCTCTTGTAATAAGCAGCTGTATGGCATTAATAAAAAAAAATAAAAAAAAAAATAAAAAAATGAACTCTGAAATAACAGACATACATCTGCTGATCATACAATTATCTACTTTTCAAAAATGAGGTCTACTGTTTAGTAAATGATTTTTTTTTTTTTTTGAGATGTGTTGTATTACATATTACCAGTAAGTTCACATGTGTGAGTAAAATTAGCCTATATTATATTGTATTATTTAAACAGTAACTGTGAATATATTTGGATGCTCCATGTTTGTCGCTGAATAGGCTTACATGATTTTCAATTGAATTTTAGGTGATATTGCTTGAAAAGTGAATTATAATGAGTGCTCAAATAAAAAACTAAATTATTTATGCAGTTTATTTTATTAACAAACCCTATGTGACAACTTAACCTATGGCTTAAAGCTGTGATATTAATGTTGTCCACTAGAGAGAGCCACAGGATGAAGAATATTTAATATTAGGATAAGGACGATTTAAAACTTATTTTAAAAAAATTCTATTTCCACACTTTTAAACAGAAAAAAAATGCATTTAACTATTTCATTTAGTTATGATGTACTGACAGTATAGTTTTATATAATCAGTGTACATTACTTATACCAAAGATTGTTTCCAATTGTTTACATTTTCCTAAATGCTGTCTTAGTTTTTCTCAATTACTAACACAGAATTCATTAAACAATTCACCACTTTTTCACAACTATATTCACATTCTGGAAATAACAAATTTCAACCAAGTTAAATGTTGACCATTAGTAACTCAAATATCTGTAAACTTGTAAACCTCTCTACCTACATGTCGATTATGCACATCCTCCACATTTGTAGTTTTTCTAAAACATATTTATTCATGCTTGTAGTTCTGGACCGAATCCTTCACCAAAGCGCAATGGATTGTGGGGCAATTTTAGCCATTAGAGTGTGCAAAAACAGTGGGCCTCAGGATCTCATCACGGTATGTCTGTGCATTAAAAATGCCATCAATAAAATGCACCCGTGATCATTGTCTATAACATATGTCTGCCCAAACCATAACCCCACTGCCACCATGGGCCACTCGATCCACAACACTGACATCAGCAAACCGCTCATTCACAGGACACCATACACGCTGCCATCTGCCCTGTACAGTGAAAAAAGGGATTCATCCATGAAGAAAACACCTCTCCAAAGTGCCAGACGCCATCGAATGTGAGCATTTGCCCATTCAAGTCGGTTACAATGAGAAACTGCAGTCAAGTCAAGAACCGCGATGAGGATGACGAGTATGTAGATGAGCTTCCCTGAGATGGTTTCTGATAGTTTGTGCAGAAATACTTTGATTATGCAAACCGATTGTTGCAGCAGCTGTCCGGCTGGCTGGTCTCAGATGATCTTGGAGGTGAAGATGCTGAATATAGGTCCTGGGCTGGTCGATGTTGTGAGGCCGGATGTACTGCCAAATTCTCTGAAACGCCTTTGGTGATGGCTTATGGTAGAGAAAATAACATTCAATTCACGGCAACAGCTCTGGTGGACATTCCTGCAGTCAGCATGCACTTGCACGCTCCTACAAAATTGTGACACCTGTGGCATTGTTCTGTGTGATAAAACTGCACATTTTACAGAGGCATTTTACTGTGGCCAGCCTAAGGCACACCTGTGCAATAACCATGTTGTCTAATCAGCATCTTTATATGCCACACCTGTGAGGTGGATGTATTTTCTCGGCAAAAGAGAAGTGCTCACTAACACAGATTTAGACAGATTTGTGAACAATATTTGAGAGAAACAGGCATTTTGTGCACATAGAAAAAGACTTAGATCTTTGAGTTCAGTTCATGAAAAATGAAAAAACTAAATTGTTGCATTTATATTTTTGTTCAGTGTAGTTCCTAACCCAAAAAAAATAACCTTCTTGGCAAAAGTGATATTATTTTGCCCACATTCACTCAGAAGCTGAACACGAGCGGTGTTTTGTATCACTTTCTGTCTCGAATCGGCTAAAATCAGTCAATCGTCTATGTATGTAAGGATTTTGAGCCCCACTTTTCTCAGCGAGAGAGAAAAATTCAGGGCTGAGGCTGATCTGAGCAATATGTCCTCCTGAAGACAAATGTTAATATCTGAAAAATCCAACAAACTGTGAAATATTAATCCAGAGGTCACGAGAAGCGAATGTCAGCTGAGGAAAGAAGCACATGCAGGTGCTTTATGAGGCTAAGTTCACACTTTAAGCCTCAGTACTCAATTCCAATTTTTGCTAAGATCCATTTTTTTGTATAGTTGTTCACACTGTTGTTTTAAATTTAGCCAATATCAGAGAAAATCTATTTTCAGTGTGAACAGAACTGACCATCATGTGCAAAAGAACAATACGAACAGGGTCGCCAGGTTATCACAACAAAATCCACCCAACCGCTTCTCAAAACTAATTCTGTGGGAAAACTGTGCACTTATAAATATTTGCACAGCGTGCTGTCATACAGAAATAAACACAGAGGACATTAAGCAAATATGTGTTTATTTATAGTGTGATATGCTGCAGAAGCCAGTGAAATTATGTGCAGGCAATTTGAACAATAAAGACAAGGATGTGTCAGAAGAGTCAAGAGTTTTGAAACTTTTATGATACAAGCTTATGTTTTGGCCACTGCTGGCCAAATGAGTGCCCTAAGCAGAACTCCCCCTTCCCAAATTTATATATATATATATATATATATATATATATATATATATATATATATATATATATATATATATATATATATATATATATACACACACACCTCAATTATATATACATTACTATATTACTAGCCCTAAATTGCTCCTGTCCCAACTTTTTTTTTTTAAATGTGTTGCAGGTCTGAATGAAAGGAAAGGATGCATATTTACAAATGACATGAAGTTTACCAGACAAAACATGAACTATTTTGTGTTCATATTGTCTGCAATGAAATACAAGTCAAAGTAGATTTAGAAATCACTACTTCACCTCATTTACACACACATATAAGCACCACAATCACTCTCACTCACTGCAAATTCTTGTTTAGCCTATGTAGCATTTCCGAGCGTTTTCCCTTGTGTTTGTTCTTCCCAATAAGTGTCTTATCTTGGATTGTGTATTTCGACTCTGATTCTCTGCTGCCTGCCCCGATCTCTGCTTGGTTCTGTTTTCGATTCTGGTTACCCCTAACATACCTGACGCCATTCCTGATTTCTGCCTGTCAGACCATTCTCTGAATTAAGTTCTGCACATGGATCCGGAACGCCTCTGTGTCCCCGTTACAGAAGACTTCGCCATACCAGGATCCAACAGCCCGGTATACTATTGTTACTGAGATGTCCGTTCCTACTTCAAGGTCAGCATATCAACTCTCCCGCTCTATCATTGACCCAGTAGATCAGCTATTGCACCTTCATCAAGGAGCCCTATCTACTGAAGAGTATATTCAACAGTTCTGTGAGATATCATATCAAGTACAGTACTATAATGAAGTTTTGTTTAAGGACTTGTTCCGTTTTGGACACAATGAACCAACTAAATCATTGGACCTGGAGGGGAGTTTAAGGGCAGTTTAAGTTAAATCATGGACTTTACACTGATATTATGTGACTCTCCGTTCACTGTGGGAGAGGCGGAGGACAGCATTGAAGCCCAAAGTCTGTTCACAAGATGGCCGCCAGTCCAGCACCACTGCACAGATGGCAGTCACAGTTGATCTTCCAGAGTCAAGTCAGGTCCCCGTCGACTTTCCAGAGTCAAGTCAGAGTTAAACTTCATGAGTCAAGTCAGGTCCCCGTTGATCTGGTTAACCCTAACACCCCTGTTGATTTCCCGGAGTCTAGTCAGGTCACTGTTGATCAGGTCCCTGTTGATTTTCCGGAGTCTAGTCAGGTCACCGATGACCATCCAGAGTCAAGTCAAGTCTCTGCTGACCGTCCAGAGTCAGGTCAAGTCACCATTAAAACCCATGAGTCAAGTAAAACCACAGTTAAACTTCAGGAGTCAAGTCAAGTCACTGTTGATCTCCATGACCAAAGTCAAGTCACCAATGATCTTCATTAGCCAAGACACCAACAATCTTCATGAGCCAAGTCAAGTCACCATTAACCTCCGTAAACTAAGTCAAATCACAGTTGATCTTCATGAGCCAAGTCAAGTCACCAATGATCTTCATGAGCCGAGCCAAGTCAAGTCACCATTAACCTCTGTGAGTCAAGTCACAGTTGATCATGAGCCACGTCAAGTCACAGTTTATCTTCACGAGCCAAGTCAAGTCACCAATGATCTTCACGAGCCAAGTCAAGTCACCAATGATCTTCACGAGCCAAGTCAAGTCACCAATGATCTTCACGAGCCAAGTCAAGTCACCAATGATCTTCACGAGCCAAGTCAAGTCACCAATGATCTTCACTAGCCAAGTCAAGTCACCAATTATCTTCGAATGGAAGCCATCCACCAATCCGAATGCCTCTGACTCCCCGTTACAGTTTCTCCGTATTTTTTAAATTACGCTTTGCATTGTGGGTACAAGAAGCTCGACAATCTGCGCAAAACCAGTGCTTGAGCAGGCGCCATTATTCACGGAGATAGTCTCGGTCAAAATTTCATTTTAAAGTCGGTTTTAGGATTTTGATAATGATTCTAACACTTTCTTTGTAAATTTTTTTTTGTAAAATGTAACAAATTGTAACGTTAACTTAGTTGCTGCCTGGCTTTTTTGGCAAATGAATGTCGGAGCTGTCGCATTCAACATTTTCAGCATACCATCACATCTGAAGGTTACTCGACATGGAGGTATGTGTTACAGTGCTCACTTTCAGTTTTATAAATAAAGGTTTATAACATTTTTATTGTTGTTTATGCAGTGTTAATAATTTTTTTTAATAAGCGTGTCGTAAAGCATCTGGCAAATGAATGTTACTGAGGTGATATTGAGCAGCTGTGATAACGTTAAATCTGAAGTGCGGTACAACTGTGTTTAGAGCGCTTTATGCTTTCAACAGGAGCTGGTAGAGTAATTGGCAAGAAAAGAAGACACCATTAACATTATGACTTTTTATTTAAAAGAGATTATACGACTAGGTGAAGATCTGACATCACAGAGTTCTTCAAGGATAACACACCTTTTCTGCCAAACGAAGTAGGTTTATACATTTTATCTGTTTATGTTAAACACACACACACACACACACAAAAATTCTGTAACTTTACTGGCACGCTGTCTGTGAACGCAAGCATGTCATTCATGTGCAGAGAATGCCCAAGTATAGGTCTCTGCAGGAAAGTAATGTGCCAGGAGCACATCGGTTCTCTCTCACTTACACAGACAAAAGCACGGGAAATTTTCAAAATTCATTTTTTGGAGAGTGAGAGTCTTAAATAAGTTAGTCTTGACTGATGTCTTGACTGACGTAAAGAGTTGGGATGTGTCAGATGTCCGTTGATGTGAGTCATGTTTAAAAGGGACAGTAGTACATGACATTCATGGTGTTTCTGTTTCTTTTCTAAAGGCAGGTCATAATTGCTGCTGTACTTTGCATCCCAAGCACCCCCTGCTTCTTATCATGGGTTTGTATTCGGTTTTATCTATTATGTTTTTATTTATGGAAGCATATGGGTAGCAACAACCAATTAGAAATGTAATATGCAACATGCCAATGCAATATGTAAAACGGCAATGTGTTTCTGTATTTTAATGTACATTTTCCCATACATAGTGTTCCTGTAGCTCAATTGGTAGAGCATTGTGTTATTAAGCTCAAGGTTGGCAGTTCGATTCCCCGGGAACACAGGATAAGTAAAAATTGATAGCCCGAATGTACTGCAAGTCGCTTTGGATAAAAGCATCTGTTAAACGATGAAATCTGACGACTATACTGTATTGACCTTGAAATGGTAGTTGCATAGTCTGTCAGTGGAGGGACAGAAAGCACAGAGATTTCATAAAAAAATACTCTTCATTTGTGTTTCAAAGAAGAATGGAAAGTGTATGGATTTGGAACAGTATGAGAGAGAGTAACTAATGACAGAATTCACATTTTGTTCATTAAATAATGTTGTGTTCTATAGGAAAATGGTGTTATTTAACATATTTAACATTTAGTTAATTAACATTCATTCTGTTCACCTGCATTATATTACTCATCTTGTTTACTCCTTGATTCCCTGTCTTAATAAGCCATCAGTTTCTGTCTTTTCCTTTGTCCTGGATTACTGTTCACTTCAATGGTCTTAGTTTGTTGATGTTTATTAAAGACTTATTTTATTCTACTTCTTCTTTGTGCGCTGTTACTGCAACCACAACCACGTTACAGTAACTTACTGTAATACTAAATGAATTAAACTTGTATTAAATCAATATTACATTTCTTATCATGCTTATATTTGGAGAAAAACGGCACTCTTATTGTGATATATAGATCACCTATATTAAATAATACAAATATACATTGGGCACACATGGGGAGGAAAAACAACGAAATAAGTCCAGGAGCGTGACATTACTCCACCCTCCCAGAAGGTGTGTCCTGTGACGTAACAATTCCACCGTGTAGACGATGGAGGGATGAGCCAGGAGGGACCCGGAGCAGGAAGAGCACAGCAGGACCCAGGCCACAGACATAATAGTGGCCCATGGTAGAGCCGACAGAGGAAGGAGCCATGGAGGGTGCTTTCTAGGAGCAGGCACTGGAAGGCTTTTGGCTCTGCACATCGGGGAGATGGTGGCCTTGGCTCTGTGTCCAGAGTGGATCTGGTGAGATCATTCATGGGGCAGATGGTTTGTGGCAACCCATTTCTTGCCATAGTCCACTCCACGAAGGCGGCAAATTCCTCCCAAGGACAATCTTCGGATGACGGATGCACTCACGTTCAGGCTTGCATCATAGAAAGAGCAGAGCACATCATCTGGGTAGCTTGTGATGTTAGTGACCAAAAATAACAATTTGGTGAGAGCCTTGTCTCCCTGCTCCAGCAGGAGAAGGAGGAATTCAGGGCGAAGGAGGGGATCCATCGGGGCACACAACGGAAAGATAAACACTGGGAGCAAAACGAGAAAACAAATGGAAAGGAAAACATGGAAGTTATTGTTTTAGGTCAGGTCTTCTGTCACAATTACTTTCGCTGTGAGGAAACGAGGAGTCTCTGGAGTAAAACGACCAATAGTCTTTAATAATCCAAACGAAACTGGGAACACGGAGGCATGGCCGCGGGAAGTGGGGGTGCTGGGGGTGCTGCAGCACCCCCTAGTGACGAGAGGGAGATAAAAAAAATGTAGGCCTATTAAAATATTTTGCACAATTTATAAATTCCTTATGAATATTTTAGAAAATGTTTTTGACACACGTAGGCTATTACGTATATATTTTGGATTTTAATTTCATATTTTGAGGCCTAATCAACACAGGTTCGGAAGTTACGTTGTCAACGTCTGGCAGGCAGGTTTGGTCGCCGAGTAACGAGGTTTCCCGCTCGTTCCATGCAGAATACATCCATCTTTATATAATACAGCGCACCTCGACATTTGGACACCTGTAACCAGGGCACCCCGCCTGCATGTAGCTCAGGTAAGAGCATTGTGCTGCCGCGCTTGTAACATTTATTTTTGTGGCAACAAGTGTGGGATCAGCTTTGACTAGCGAAGCAATTGTAAGTAGTACACTATAGTATTTTTGTAAGGTGGTGGGGATGGAGATGGAGAGTATTATTTCGTTCGTGTGTTCTTTGCGTAATGGTTGTGGAGAACTGTTAAATAACGTTTAAATAGTCTGAGATTATTTCCTTTTTGTTTGTGTAAAAAGGTTGGAGATGGAGACAGAAAGCTTTATACTGTGCGTGTGTTCTTTGCGTAATGGATGTGGAGAACTGTTCAATAAACAAATTGCTTAAATAGTCAGAGATTATTTCCTTCTGGTGTGCGTAAAAAGATTTTGGAGTTAATAGAGTTGCGTGTGAAATAAACGTGCAGTGACTCAAGCCAGCTGACCAAATCGATTGCATTGTTTTAGCGTTATTGTGAAGTTTGATTAATATTATATTTTGTTGTAATATTATTTGTTGTATCTAAATAAGTTGCATGTATGTATAGGTTATCTGAAATTGTAATGAAAGTAATTATTTCGTTTTCTTTCGATTATTAAACTATTATTTCTGATTCTGCTTCAGATTAATAACGGATTGCGCATATCTGAGAACTGATGTCTGTGTGTTTCAGACCCTGGCTGGCTGTGCACTGTAGTGTATATGACAATAAAGTAGTAAATCTCAATGTATTTATTTTTAAAATGTATTTTAAATAGGCCTATAGGTCATAGGTTTTTTGTCAAAAAAAAAAAAAAAAAAAAAAATCACAGCACCCCCTGTTCAAAATTACTTCCCGCGGCCCTGCACGGAGGACATTCAACAAGTAGACCCGACAAACAAGAACTGAAAGGGCTTTTTAAAGACAGAAGAATTGGGAAGACACAGGTGCAAGGAATGACTAATTAAAGGGAACACGGCACTTATGGAGAGGAAAAACACAACGAAATGAATGCAGGGGTGTGAATATAATATAATTATTATAAAGTTTTAGTCACAAGTAGGCTTGGGCCAATTACCGGTTTCAAGGTATACCGGAATTTGAAAATTTCACAGTTTCAAAACCATTAACAATTTTCGTTGTAACGTTCCTATGATATGTGCTGTTTTTAATCTCTCTTCAAAGACTGAAAGTGTAGGAATCTCTCAGCTTGAGTGTAGTGTAGAGAGTAACACGACCCTTCTCCTCCTGTGGGTGCAAGCGAGCAGTCAGTCATGTGTGTAGGATGGCCTAAAGGACTAAAGGAGCTTCCACTGGAACTTACACAATTGGCAACCAGACGTTTATTGTCTTATTGCAGCTTGTCTCTGTTCTGGACTTGCACAAACTGCGTTGCAATGCAATAATTTTCCTAAATGTAATTTATGTGAAAATATGAAGTCTGTAAATGGCCGTTGACACAGGCCAGAGACATTGAAGATGGATGCAAAGAGAAAAATACTGTAGCAGGCAGATAACTCTGTTCACACTGTTCATAATAAAATAACTATTGGTAGAAATTCTGAAATATTGATTTGGGGGTTTATATTAATGTGTTTCTGAGGGGAACTGATTGTCTTCTGAAAAGTTTACATGGTATTTTCTTTTCATCTCGTCTCCGTATAGTTAATATTAAAGCAGTGTTTCAGTGCAGCTCTGCTTTGTTTACAGCTTTAACCAAGAAAACACTGTATCTGGTGTTCCATGAGCTCCTCCTGCTGTCAGAGAGTAAATCTGCAATCTCATTCAGATTTTCTGCTGTTTGTTTCATTCAGGCATGTAGGACAGGTGCTGGTCATATAATTAGAATATCATCAAAAAGTTGATTTATTTCACTAATTCCATTCAAAAAGTGAAACGTGTATATTATATTCATTCATTCCACACAGACTAATATATTTCAAATGTTTATTTCTTTTAATTTTGATTATTATAATTGACAAATAAGGAAAATCCCAAATTCAGTATCTCAGAAAATTTGAATATTACTTTAGACTAATACAAAGAAAGGATTTTTAGAAATCTTGGACAACTGAAAAGTATGAACATGAAAAGTAAGAGCATGTACTGCACACAATACTTAATTGGGGCTCCTTTTGCCTGAATTATTGCAGCAATGCGGCGTGGCATGAAGTCGATCAGTCTGTGGCACTGCTCAGGTGTTATGAGAACCCAGATTGCTCTGATAGTGGCTCTTCTGCATTGTTGGGTCTGGCATGTCGCATCTTCCTCTTCACAATACCCCATAGATGTTCTATGGGGTTAAGGTCAGGCGAGTTTGCTGGCCAATTAAGAACAGGGATACCATGGTCCTTAAACCATTTACTGGTAGCTTTGGCACTGTGTGCAGGTGCCAAGACCTGTTGGAAAATGAAATCTGCATCTCCATAAAGTTGGTCAGCAGCAGGAAGCATAAGGTGCTCTAAAACTTCCTGGTATATGGCTGTGTTGACCTAGGACCTCAGAAAACACAGTTGACCAACACCAGTAGATGACATGGCACCCCAAACCATCACTGACTGTGGAAACTTTACACTGGACCTCAAGCTACGTGGATTGTGTGCCTCTCCTCTCTTTATCCAGACTCTGGGACCCTGATTTCCAAAGGAAATGCAAAATTTACTTTCATCAGAGAACATATCTTTGGACCACTCAGCAGCATTCCAGTCCTTTTTGGTTTTAGACGCTTCTGACGCTATCTAAGGAATGCGACAGCTGAAACCCATTTTCTGCATATTTCTGTGTGTAGTGGTTCTTGAAGCATCTCCAGCTGCAGACCATTCTATGTGAATTTTTCCCACATTTTTTAATGAGTTTTGTTTCACAATCTTCTCCAGGGTGCGGTTATCCCTATTGCTTCTTGTACACTTTTTTCAACCACATCTTTTCCTTCCCTTCACCTCTCTATTAATGTGCTTGGACACAGAGCTCTGTGAACAGCCAGCGTCTTTTACAATGACCTTTTGTGTCTTGCCCTCCTTGTCCAAGGTGTCAATGGTCATCTTTTGGACAACTGTCAAGTCAACAGTCATCCCCATGATTGTATAGCCTACAGAATTAGACTGAGAGACCATTTAAAGGCTTTGCAGGTGTTTTGAGTTAATTAGCTGATTAGAGTGTGGCACCAGGTGTCTTCAATATTGAACCTTTTCACAATATTCTAATTATCTGAGATACTGAATTTGGGATTTTCCTTAGTTGTCAGTTATAATCATCAAAATCGTAAAAAAAATTGGATATATATCAGTCTGTGTGTAATGAATGAATATAATATAAAATTTTCACTTTTTGAATGGAATTAGAACTTTTTGATGACATTCTAATTATATGACCAGCACCTGTATAATTTCTCAAGCTAGTCATCAGAACATTCTGTTTTGCTTCAAATTCAGTTATTATTAAATCAAATTATGTATATGAAATTATATAAATTAAAAAAAATTATATGTATATGAATTATATAACTAAAATTAAATAACTAATTAGTTACAGATTTAGGTTAAATAACGATGTTAGTTTTTATTTTTCTTATTATTAGGAAACAAATTAAAGAAAAAAAAACACATTCTACTGTTACTAATATTCTCTGTGTTGCTCAAAAACAAAATATATTGTGTTCATATATTTATTTTTATTATTTTTTTTTATTTTAACCCGGTCATTTTAAAATAACACATTTTAGAGCTGTAATGACAATACCATGATACCGTGATATTTTTGCTTAAGGTCATCATACCGTCAAAATGTCAGACCGGCCCATGCCGGTGTAATAAAAAAATGGATTTGGATTTTGAAAAGATTGTGAAGGCTTCCAAGACCAAATGATTTAGATTTTATATAAATTTACTAGGGTTTTACAATAGTAATAATAATTGTTGTGGTGTTGGCATTACATATTTTCTGTGCACCATCAAGCGTAACAAACGAAAATTAACGTAATATCACAAACCTTTTCATGAACATTGGTGTTGTTTCCTTCCAGTCCGTGAGCTGCATTCTGGACACAATGGGATTTATTAGTGTCAACAAGAACAGCAAATATGCAATCAACATATTCACAAAGATGGATAATATAAGTTGAAACTGGAAAAAAATGACCTGCAAAATGAAATCTATTATTGCCGTCACGAATATAGTGAAAATTAATTGAAAAGTGTTTATTGCGGCACAGGGGGAGTTCTAGACTATTTACAAGTGGGCTCACTGTAAGCCTCCATACTGTCATCTCAGTCCCTCTAAAACTATCTGAGCGATCAGGCCAGAGATGCTTCCTCAAGAAGTTTTATCATTCTCATGGGTTTTAAGGCTTGTCAGTTTAGCATTAAGTGATTTTAATCAATTCAAGTGCAAGATGGTATGAAAGATATCTCAATGCACTGTCATAGATCGCCTCAGTGCACGCACACACCTGAATCATACACATATGGCAAGCCAAAGTATTCATATATAGGGTTTGGTATCATTTAAATTTTATTGATTCTCATTCCAATTCTGCTTATCGATTGCGATTCCAATCGATTTCTATTTTCAATTCCAATAAGATAAAAAATCTAATATAAAAGTTAATCAAACATTTATTCTGTGTCTTTTTACAAAGCATTGTATTGCAGCTGAATAGCCTGAGAAAATATCAGCAGCATTCAGAATTTTGCAGCAAAAAGAACTACATTAATATAAATTAAAAATATAACTGTGTTAAAAATGTAGGAAACAGTAAATAATAAAATAGGAACAAACAAGGCATGCATTAATAGCATAAATATATACAACTGAACCAAATGTCATATACAGAAACTGTAATTAAAATTGTAAAAACATTCTGCATAGTTTTCTTTTCATAAATAAAATATATATTAATTAAAAGTTATTAAATACATTCAGTCAAGGTCAGTGAATGATTTTCTTTTGTTCTTTGATTAACATTAATGACAGGCAGTGTGTTTATAGGCTCCTGTCTCTTTAAAACCGAACACACGCAGTGCTAAAAATACTGTGCATGCGTTTTCCTTCTCATCTACGGAGCCCCGCACATGGCTTGCAGTCAAAAAAGTAGGCTAAATCGTGCGCACAATTTACTATTTCACGCCCTGAATTTATAAATTGTCCACACGACTTACTAATTAATTCCCTCGATTTGTTAAATCGCGTACATAATTTATAAATCGAGAGAATTAATTAGTAAATTGTGCGCAGGATTTAGCAAATCGAAAAAATGGGAAGATCCCTCCAGTGGATGAAGCTGTGGCTGCCCACCTGTGCCCACCTAGATGAAGCGGGGCACAGCTTGGCCACATTTAAGGAGTTGCCCTGCGCACTACTAAGGGCACTACCCAGGCTATCGGATGTTCGTTGGCCAGCTTTGTGGTATTGGAAAGCCACCTCTGGCTGAATATGACAAAGATCAAGATTGCAGATAAAACTGTTTTCCTCGACTCGCCTGTCTCCCCTGCTGGTCTCATCGGTCCCGCTATGGATGGGTTCACGGGTGCTTCACCGCTGCACAAAAAGGATGCGCATGTCCTTCACTCAGAGGTTAAATCAATGCTGGTGAAAAGGGCCATAGAAGTGGTCCCCCCAGCACAGAGCGAGTCAGGCTTCTACAGCCGGTACTTCATCATCCCCAAAAAGGATGGTGGTCTCAGACAGATCCTCGATTTAAGACATCTGAACCTTGCCCCGATGAAGCTTACATTCAGAATGATCACTATCAAGCAGATTCTCGTGCAAATATGAGGTTATTTTCCCTGGATTTGAAAGATGCTTTACTTACACATCCAGATAGCCCCCCATCACTGAGATTTGCTTTCAAGGGAGTGGCTTATCAATACACGGTCCATCCGTTCGGGCTGTCCCTGGCTCCCTGCACGAAGTGCATAGATGTGGCTTTCTCCCCTCTGAGACAAATGGGAGTTCGCATGCTGAATTACCTCGATTACTGGCTCATTTTGGCACAGTCATAGGCAGAGCTGGTGGCTCACAGATCCCTCCTCTTCAACCACCTAGACTGTTTGGGGCTCAGGATCAGTTTTTCCAAGAGTTCTTTGTCCCCAAGCCATCATATCACGTTCCTGGGGACAATTATTGACTCAACCCATATGAGAGCCATATTCTTGCACAGAGGTGTAAAGTACTTGAGTAAATGTACTTTGTTACTGTACTTAAATATTTTTGTACTGAGTATCAAAAATATAAGCAACTTTTACTTTCTACTCAACTACATTTTTGATTGATACTTGTACTCTTTACTCCACTACATTTGAACTGACACTTACTGTTACTCGCTACATTGTGTTTGTGGACGTCAAGTCAACTTTATTTGTCGTGGCTTATTTCATTTGTGTCATGCTGTGTTCACACCAAACGCGAATAGAGCATCTGGCGCGAATGATTTCAATGTTAAGTCAATGCAAAGGCGCGTTTACGCGCGTCTGGAGGCCTCGTGGCGAGAATGAAGGGGCTGCACTTTTCGTTCCATTGACTTCCATTCATACGCATGCGAATGCGTCAGACCGGAAACGCAGGCTCATGCGAAAATTTTCGCATTTCGCTGCGTTCGAAAGTTCAAGTTTGGTGAACTCTGACCTGCGAATTTGCATCATGTGAAGTCTTGTGTCCAGTAGATGATCAATACTGCGTGACCTCTCTGTACAGAAATAAAAAAATGAAGGAAGTGCTAATTTTAGCAGCATCCTATTTTATATAATACATATTTAAAAGATAATAAAAAAAGAAGCTGCATGGTTCACAGGAACAGGAACAGGAACAGATGGTACATTTAAATGAGGACACGTTCTATAATTTTTTTATTGTTAAGTGTGTATTTATAGAGAGAGAGAGACGGAGAGTACTATATAATAAGACGCTTTCGACGCCGTCGCAAAAGACACAGTACAAGCACAGATAAATCCATGTTGTGATAACTGAGGGGAAACCGTTATATCTTGCTCCCGCCCATATTCGCAGCGGCGTCCGAAATAATTTTGCACGTTCAAAGGCTAGTGTGACCGCACCTTGAGACGTTTAGCGCAGCGAGGAAGACGCGAATGACGCAAATTGAGCGTCTGGCACGATAGGCGTGTTACACGCGAATTGTTCTTATGTGCATTTATGTGTTTGACGCAAATTCACGTTTGCCGCCCAAGTTGGAAAATTTAAACTTTGGCGTCACTCATTCAACACGGAGGAACAACTGATGTTGTCAGTGAGCAGTCAACCGGAGCTTTATGACACAAGTATCACACACAAGTTCATATTTCAGGAATAAAAAGGACCTCACTTGGAAGAGTGTGTTGTAAATACATATTTAACTTTTGAGTCACGTACACGTTTACCGCTGTTTTTTTACAACTATTTCCCCCTTATATAGCCTACAGCTACTTTTCGCTAACAAGATAAAGTGTTTATTCAGAGAACGTGTGCAGGAAAAAGTGGAAAAGGCCCGAGTGCTCGATCAACATCAGCCATCTTGCAAACAGACAACCGCTAGTACTCACCCCTTCCACAAGAAGCGGATTTTGCCTCAGACGCGCGTCAATTTCGCTTCAAACTTTTGCTTTCTATGCACGTCTATTTCGCTCTAGACCCGCGAATGCATTCAAAATGTTCAAGCAGCAAACTAGACGCGGTAGACGCGAATTTGACGCTCTATTCGCATTTGGTGTGAACACAGCATAAGAGGCGATATCGCCATCTGCAGGTTATTGAAGGTACTGGATGTTATTTGCCTATATGTTCTACTCCGTTGTGAATGTGAATTAGCAGCCTGCCAAACGACAGGTGTTTCAAGTAAATTAGCAATGGCTGCAGCTACTGATGAATCCAAAGCCAGCACATAATGCAGTGCCAGCACTTATGATAACCAACCCTGGCCTTATTTGAAAGAAATGTTTTCATTTACCGGTGTACATAATGACTCTTACATAATGCAGTGTCTACTTTGTTTGCCACGAGCCATGAAAATAAGTGCTTTTAAGAGTTCATCATCAAATTTGAGGAAACACATTGAGGTAAGAGCCTATTTAGTGCCAATTTTATGTAGATTTAGCCAAATTAATATATATAGACCATGTTTGACTTTACAGTGGTATTGTAAGCATTGCAGTTTGTTAGCAATACCAAAAATTAATACAGTTACTCAAATAGTTAAACAAAAACACTGCAACAAATTTTTTGTGCATTGCGAATGAATGTAGTCACTGAAATCTAATGACCTATATGGGAAGTCTGCTAACCAAATATAAATTGTGCATCAGGTGTATTTAGCTGTGAATTTGTGATTATTTATCATTTAATTTATATGTATTTTACTAAGTTGAAATATAACACTGCACCTCGGTTTCATTTTTATTAGAGAAAACATCCAAACCACTTGAATAACAACTCAGAATTGACCTTGACCTCTCAGAAGAGAATATAAGCATAACTATGGAGCCCCTGACAAAACAACTCAACATTGGAGAGACCAAGTTAATTTCTCAAGCAACCGTTGATAAAGCTGTACTGAGATTCATTGTATGCGGTCTCCAACCTTTCAACATGGTTGAAAAAGATGAATTTAAGGGCCTGATTCGTGACTTGCAGCCTGACTCTACTGAATGGTCATGATCAACCATCTGTTCCAAGATGGGGTTAAATGCAGGAGAAAGCTGCAGGAGAAATGAAGAAAAGTTGAACAGAAGCCATGAGAATACATCTGTACAACCACCGATTGCTGGAGTTCAAGATGTCGCAGCTTTATAGGTATGACGGCGCACTGGATTGACCCAGACAATCTACACTGATGCTCTGCAGCACTTGCCTGTCGACAGTTAAAGGGGTCTCACATGTTTGATGTACTTTCTGCTACGATACATGAAATACACTCTGAATTTGAGATCCATGAGAAAGTTGTCTGTATAACAACAGAAAATGGATAAAGTTTTTTGAAAGCATTTCATTTCTATGGAGGTGAGAACATGGAAGACGAGGATGAATCTGACACTCAAGATGAGGAGAAATGTGAGGAGATTGAATATATTGAGGTTACTGAAATTCTAGCCATGGATGATCTTGAATTTCATTTGCCCAAGAACCAACGTTGTGATTGCCATCTTCTGAACCTGGTTTCCACCATGGATGTTGACACTGCTTAAATGGATGAAACATACAAAAGGTTATCAAGATCATCGTTCTCCAAATGTTGGGCCTTTTGGAACAAGAGTGGCCAGTCCAACAAAGCTGTAGAGATGATGGAAGAGAATTTGTAGTTTGCAGTTTATCCCCATGTGAGTACTGTTATAATGTAATGACTTTTCTTTCAGATAGTTTCTTTCAGAGACTTTATGCCTTTTTCCACCAGCAAAAGTGAATATTTGTATGCCATCAAGGCATCCTGAATTGTCAGATGAAATAATGGATATTTTCTTAATATTAATTCAAAAATGGGATACAGGAGGGGTAGCAACAAATCACTTCATATCAGTGCAAAATGTTCTATTATCCTATGATGTCTATAATGATTGAGTAGCATCTATATTTTGCAGTATTCAGATACTTTAAATAGTCTTAAACAAGGTTTTTCTTTTATAGGTTCACTCTTGCAGAAAAAGTCTTTATTGGGGAATATGTCACCACCATGGCCCCTGTTGCCAAAGTGATTAATATCTTGCAAGGAGAAACCAGGGGATGGCTTGTTCCAACTCTCAACATCATGGTTTCCAAACTAAATGAGCCAAGATATTCATGAAACCGTGCAAGAGACTGGTAGATGCAATCCTTGCAGGTGTGAACAAGTACTTTGGTGACATTCTCAATGATCCTGAGCTGATAGTGGCTGCAATCCTGCTTCCAAAGTTTAAAACCTATTGGACAACTGATGCTGCCATCCTCAAACTTGGTTTGTTGACAGGCATATAAAACTAAATGAAATGCAGTGATATGCTAATTAGTGCAGATTTGTTTGCAAACTGATTTTGGAACTAACAAACATTTAGATGAAATAATGGGTGTTCTAGTATTGCATATAATTTTTGGGACATTTGGGAATATTCTATTTACTTTTATCAGTAATGTGTGTTTTTTTTTTTTTTTTTTTTTTTTTGAGCTGTGGAATGCTGAGACAATATTTGAAACTGGATAAGTACACATGAGCTTTATATTTTTAAAAGAACTAAAAATGCTTTTGAATTAAATTGTTGAAGAAACATTACTAAATGTGTATTATATTGTAGGTCTTGACTTCATAAAGGGAAATATGGAGGAGACCTCTCAGCTTACAAG
Organism: Carassius auratus; assembly: GCF_003368295.1. Classification (NCBI taxonomy): domain Eukaryota; kingdom Metazoa; phylum Chordata; class Actinopteri; order Cypriniformes; family Cyprinidae; genus Carassius; species Carassius auratus. Next base: position 8,778,158 of record NC_039279.1, on the reverse strand, counting down.
TGATGCCACTTCTTCAGAGGAAGAGGATTTCTTCAAGCCATTGAAGTCATGCCAGGCACAACAAGGACCAGCAGTGCTTAATGGCTATTTGATGTGTGCTGTTGATGACATGGTTTTCCTTCCCACCTCTATAGAAGTTGTCATTAAGGCTCAACACTCCCCTACCTGCATCTGCTGCTTGTGAGGGACTCTTTAGCACTGCTGGCCTCATTTAAAGTCCAAAAAGAGCTAGAATAAATTCCAAGAACTTTGAAAACCAGCTATTGTTAAAGTTGAATGAAAATATTGCCCCTCTCTGAGACCGAGAGGTACATTATATCAAAGTTAACTCTGATTTGAATTTTTTGTCCATTTTACTGAAAATACCTTTTGTGAAAATGTTTTACTCATGCCTTTTTTTGAACACTTGAGTTTGACTTGGACAGACTTGTTTGATCTGTGTTTTGTTCTGCCATGTCGAAATATTGAGGTGTTTGATTTATTTTCAATATTAGGAGGTAAAACCTCAAAAATAAACTTTCTTGTTTTTCATTGACCTACAATATCTCTTTGTGTTGAGGACTAGTGCATCTTTGAGCCAACATTCAGTACGAGTAAAATACTTAAGTACTTAAGTCAAGCATGCTGTGGCCCACGACTGGCCCAGGCTCCTCCTTTATGCTTTTCCCTTGATAGATCTGATCCCCCAGGTCATCAGACGAATCAGGGAGGATACCCACAAGGTCCACCTAGTAGCCCCTCTGTGGAGGAGCCAACCATGGACCTGTTGCAGCTGTCACTAGCGGAGCCATGGCCAATCCCCTTGAGATGGGACCTCCTCTCTCAAGTGAACGGAATGATACGGCACCCCAGACGTGAGCTGTGAGCTCTCCATATATGGCCTCTATATGGGAGTTTGTAGACATCCCAGAGAGCATCATGAATACCATATTACAGGCTAGGGCTCCATCAACAAGGCACCTCTATAGCCTTAAATGGTAAGTTTTCACCTTCTGGTACACAGCCCAGGGTGAAGACCCGTTCAATGGTGACATATCTCAGACATTGTCCTTCCTCCAATACTTAATGGATAGGGGTCTTACTCCCTCTAGCCTTAAAGTCTATGTTGTGGCTATCGCAGCCTCTTATGCTCCTATAGCTGGGCAGTCCGTGGGTAAGAACAACTTGGTTGTTTGGTTTCTGAAGTAGTCCAGAAGGCTGAACCCTCCTTGCCCCTTCACAATCCCCACATGGGACCTATTTACGGTTCTTAGGGGCCTCAGAGAGCCACCCTTCAAACTGTTCAGACTGCAGACTTACGTTCTCTGTCACTGAACAGCTCTGCTAGTGGAGCTAGCATCAGTTAAGTGAGTTGGTAGACTTACAGGCACTCTCTATGAGCCCTTCTTGTCTTGAATTCAGGCCTGGCGACTCCAAGGCACAGGTATGTCCTGAAGGTTCTCTCCACTCCATACAGAGACCAGATTGTTGTTCTCTCTGCACTTCCTCCTTCTCAGGATGATCAGGAGTTTAACTTACTCTGCCCTGTCAGGGCCTTAAGAGCCTACATTGACCGTTCCGCCTAATTTCGACAGTCGGAACAGCTCTTTGTGTGCTTCGGAGGCCACACCAAAGGTCTTTCGGTCTCGAAGCCTAGGCTATCCAGATTGATAGTGGATGTGATAGCTCTCGCCTACTCGTCCTCTGGGCTCCAATGTCCGATAGGAGTTAAGGCACACTCCACAAGAAGCATGGCCTCCTCGTTTGCGTGGTCTACTAGTGTGTCTGTGAGTTGGCCGGCTGGGCCTCGCCGTACACGTTTGTCAGGTTCTACAACGTGGATATTCCTGCGCTACAAACGCAGGTCTTGTCAGCATAATCCCACCGTCATGGTTCGTTTTTGCTTGTTGTCCAGCCTGGGATCAACTGTGTCTGGGTCCTTGGTGTTAGCTTAAATCCCCTACATATTCTCAGGCACCTTGGCGCCAGAACTGTAGGAGGTCAGTAAGATGACTGCTGAAACTCCCTCCCCTGGTCTGGTATACTTTACATATTCGTTACAAGCCCTTCTCAGTGCTCTGGGCTACTACCCGGTCATCCTTCCTGATAGCACGGCATGATTGTATTGTCCCTGTAGCATCTTAGCCTAAACAGCTTACGATGCTGTCACGACCGGTGATACAAGGATACACGGTGAGAGATTCAATTGTGGTTACGTCTTTATTTAAGGGGCAATCCAAAGAGAATAAACAGTCCAGGCAGGGGTCGATACCAAACAAAACCAAATCAAGAATAAACAAAACATGAATTAGACAAGGACACAAGGCTAGGGCACGATGACTGACGGACATGAATTAACAAGGACTCCGTGACACATACTAAGACAGACCGGGTTAAATACACAGGGAGAGACAAACGCTAATGGGGAAATGACTGAGTGCAATGATTAATAACCAGTGACAGCTGGGTGCAATGATTTAGGCAGAGACGTGAGGAATGTGGTTAATGAAGTGACAGACACCATGGGAAAAGAGGACATCTAGTGGATACCCAGGGAACACAACCCAGACACTGTGACAGGACTTTTCCCCGTAGTGTATTAGCCTAACAGTTTACAATGCAGTACTTGTTCCGTATCTAAGGGAACCGAGGTTATGTTAGTAACAAAGTACATAATTTTCTTGTGTTCTCGACATAAAGTCGTTATAACAAGAAAACAACTGGTTATGTCGAGATAATGAGAAAATTAAGTCGTTATAATGAGAAAATAACTTATGTCGACATCACGAGAAAATTATGTAGTTAAAAATAATAATAATGCATGGCCGCTTAGAACTAAAGTACATCTGTCTTAAAAAACGTAAAAGATATTTTATTTTTACATTAAGTCGAGGCGATTGTCCACGCTGCTGGTGTCACCACATTCTTGACAAAGATCTGGCGCGCTGCTTAAGTTACTGCAGAAGGATTATAGGAATACATTGTTTTAAATGTATTTTAATGTTATTGGTTTTATTGTAGCAGCATGTTTGTAATGTTTAATCGCCAATCAGTCTACATCTGACGCCCATTTTTGTTATGATAAACACACTTTAAAAAAGTTTTCTGTGACTCCAAAGCACACGTCAAGAATGTGCGTTTTTTTTATAATAAACAAATCTCACAACAACGATGTGCATTAAGATGCAATCTGCACATTTCCAACACACGTTTTCCAAGACCCCAATGTGCAGATTAAGAATGCGCTTTATGGCAATTCACACATAGAAGGGATGCATGTTTGCTGTTCGCTTTTGACTGGTCATTGTGCAATCAGATGCACGACCAGGCGTATAAGAATCAATAGTGTAGCCAGGAAACACAATGTGGGTGGGCCCAGAGAAAATCAGATGGGCCTACCCTAAAATGCATCTGTTATCAAAATAGGCCAACACAACTACACCTGCTTGAATACATCACCCTTTTAATCAGAGCATAAGCCTGAAATTATGTCATCATATAGTTATGTTTTTAACACTGCTTAAGAAGAGCATCAGCATGGGGGCCAAACCACACACACAAATGATAGTGTTTAGTGCTCCGTACTGTTCACATCCCCTCAAAATTTATATGTTATAAAAATTATGGGAGACACATCCCTCTCATATTCTATGACCGTGGGCATGCATCACAAAACTACCTTCTCTTCATCATTATATTGCAAACAAGAATCAAGAAAAAATACAATGTGTTTTTATAGGTCAAGTATTATAATAATTGCAACAAAATACACGGCTACCTTGTAAGGGAACTGACTGAGTGGTCCTGACTGACAGCTACGATGTCTTCACTAAATTATATTCAGTGATAATATTATGATGTAAATGTTCTTTATATATGTAAATGTTGCCTTTTATAATTTATTCGCTGTTTGAATAACAGTGGAAAAATAAAATAATGAAATCATTTGTAGCTCACAAATGTTTTTATTGAACTGATTACGTTAAACACAAATTCAGTAGCGGCTCCTGAATTTAGGTGGGGCAAAATTCTGGGTCATAGTGCTATTTTATAATAAACTCAAGAAAGCTAAATGTCTTTATAGTATTGTTTGGCAGAGATATAATGTCCTAGTGTTATTCAGCCTGTGGACGGCAAGTTAATGTTGACTGACGGGCTCAAAGTACACATATCACACTGTCAAAATAGGGGTACTATAGGGGTACTGTAGGAGTCCATTTCTGTCCCCCAAGGTACAATCTACACTAACGTACCCCTTAGGGCTTATTATTGGACCTCAAGATACATGTATGTACCTTTTTGAGGGTCAATAAAGGTACATATATATTCCCAAGCCTGTGCCAAGGGTACAAAAACTGAGGGTAAAGCCCCAGTGACAAGCCATTGTATCCCTAAAGTTACAGTTATGTACTTTATTTTCTGAGAGTGCATGTTTTGAATGTTTAAATTTATATATATATATATATATATATACACACACAAATTTAAACATTGAAATACTGAACAGAAATTGGAGACTGAAAAATGTAAAAATCCCCAGACAATGCAACTTAAATGATATCGTCTCAGAATGTTTATTTAGAATGTTATTGTAGGAATTTAAGTAAGCAAACGAATATCATGTTTCATCTCAAAACGAGCATTAAACAAACAAAACATTTAGCTGTATATTATAGTTTCGATATATAGTTTTTTTTTTTTTTTTTTTTTTTTTTTTACGTGAGAACATTTAAATTTAAGGATTAACACTTTCATAAAATGTAAACACTAGGAAACACATAGGAAAAACAGAAATGACAATTACTTACTGATCTGATGCAAATATTTAAAGCTGAAGCTGACTGATGTCGTCTTGGTCTGGAGCAGAGGATGACACGGGAATAGATTTTCAAATCTCTCCCGTCCCAGTCCAAAAAAAAAAAAAAAAAAAAATCCCGTCCCTTCCCGTTTCAACCCCGGAAGAATGACTCCCTCCCACTCCTGTGTTGTATTTTTTGTTGTCGTTGTTTTTTTTTTGTTTGTTTTTTTTGGCCGGGATTTGTCATAGCAAAAAATAAATATGTTTAAAAATACAGTACAGATCACAACATGCCTACTTTAGTTAAATAAATTCAAAATTTAATTATTTTATTTTTTATTTTATTGAGCTGAAAGCCATCTTAAACGCACACTGCACTTCGCACACATTAAATGATGTCATCCATGCTAACTCAGACGTTTTTTATTTTATTTTATTTTTTATTAAATTTTTTTTTTTTTCATTTGAATGTAGACATTTCACTCTCCTTAGATTTATTTTTCATACATAGAGTTTTGAAGTTTGTAGCTCAAGATCACATGACCGAGACAGCAGAAAACGCATCTTTGCTTTTATTATTTTACAGAAACACAACATTTTTGTTGTTATTCTGAGTGAACACAAATAAACGTATACAGATATTACACTAATATTAGTCTAACAGACTTACCCTGGAGTTGGTTCACCCTCCACCTATGCTGAATCATTTTAAGCGGTTACTCAGTCAGCAAAACAAACAAGAACACAGACACAACTGTACCAAATGAAGCGGGCAGTCAACTACAAAGAACTGAAACAAAAGACTACATTTTGAGTCCTGTGAACAAGTGACCATTCACACCGAAACGGTTTTAAGTTGTTCACTTGTTTTTCACTAGCCTATATGCAGGGGCACTGCACAAGATCCCGGGCCCTATGCATAGGCAGTTCTAATGGGCCCCCCTCCCCTTAAAAATATATATTCCAGGCTTTTCAAGGGCCCTTTCTTCCTTTGGGTCCCTGGTAATCAGTACTGGTTTTACCCCCAGTCCGACGCCCTTGCCTATATGAACATACGCTAGTCTTTGACCAGTCGTTTAAAGGGTTCAATTTACATTCTGCTTTTGCATTGCTTTTTAAAGGTTCATGAGAATTTGCCAGTGATTTATAGCAAAAATGATTATACATGGCTATATTTAAATAAAAATTGCCGTGCTGACTATGGTTCCTTCCCTGCCCTTTAGGGAAGTCATGGCCTTGTGGTTAGAGAGTTTGACTCCTAACCCTAAGGTTGTTGGTTCGAGTCTCGAGCAGACAAAACCATGACTTAGTTGCCCTTGAGCAAGGCACCGATCCCCCCTCCCTGCCTCCCTGGGTGCTGTTAATGCATAAATGGCTGCCCACTGCTCTGGGTGTGTGTTCACAGTGTGTTTGTGTGTGTGTGTTCACTGCTCTGTGTGTTTGCACTTTGGATGGGTTAAATGCAGAGCACGAATTCTGAGTATGGGTCACCGTACTTGACAGTATGTCACTTCACTTCATAAACAGATTCCTCACAGCTATGTATATGTGTATATACATATTCACGACATACCCTGCATACATACATACAAGCATACATATATATATAAAGGAGGCTTGCTTAAGATCCTCTTCTGGCCCCATTTTTCTGATGACAGGTCCACATACAATTATTTTAAGAAAGACTACTTTTTAATAAAAGCTGTACTGTCGAATAAATACTATGTTCAGTTAGACTTAAATTACAGGTGTGTTCTCAGTACAGTAGGGCAGTTCAATAAGACATATTGTGACCTGTATTTTATGTTTTATTATTATATATGTATAATCATTCAGAGCTTCCATAAAAATAAAACGATTAACAAGTGCATAGACATTACCCACACATAAACACTGATATAGCCTAATAAATATCTTGTTGTAGTCATCTTATTAATGGTTACAGGATTAACAGACAACACTCGGAGAAATAATTTGTGTCAAAACACATACTGTTACTTGCATACATGAAAGTAGACAAGCTTAGATACATTATAATAATCACTGAGCCACATAAAATATGCATAGATAAATTATATAAATGAATAAAGAGAGACATTAGTGTAGCAATCATTTTGAGGGACTAATGGGAATCACTTTTAATAGCTCTCATTAAGTGGTTCCAGCCCACAAAGGTGTTGATTCGTCTGAATGGAAAGGTCACGATAAGAAGTAGCTTTTGACTGGGATCCAAAGAATCAGTTGTTAAGGTATAAATGTTCAAACAGAAGCGCAAAATGAAAGATGATCTTTTAAATCTACTCTGCTGTTAGAAGTGGCTCTGCTCTTTAGGAGACCATATGCTTATAACTCCCCTGCCATCCAGCAGGGCAAAGAAAGGGTACAGCTTCTCACGAAAATGTCCAGTGAAGGTGTAGATGTGTGATTTGTTCTCTGCATTGTAGAACGAAATCTGTCCCTCCTCGTAATCGATGTATATTCCCATCTTTCGGGGCACCAGCAGCAGTGGGAGTGTTGTTTCGGGATTGGTGCATGCGAAAAACTGTCGTGTGCTGCGCCACAGGACCCAGTAACCAGTAGAGGGATTCATTGGAAAGCGGCCATGCCTTTTTGATGAAGCGGTTGTCACTCCAACTTTCCAATAACCATTGTTTGCAAATTCCACTTCCCAGTAATGACGGCCCATCATGTAGCCCTCCCAGCCTAGGACACAGGGCAAGCTATCAAATCGCTGAGGGCTGAAAGGCAGATTGGCCTCTGTTTGACCCTCCTGGACTTTCTTGTGGTCATCAGAGAGCTGCAGCCAAGGTTGGTTGGTCATAGGATCAAGAGTTACATCAGCTATTTGACAGAAAGATGTGAAGGCATTAGGACTAATGCATTTAACACTTTGTTAAAGCTGGAGTGTGGTGTTATTTCTTTTTTTCAGGAGACGTGGGTATGGGTCATATTTAAATATTATATAAACTTACCTTTTGAACTCAAAATCCAGTTCCATACTGAAAAATAAGAGAAAAATATTGTAGACTTTGTTTAGACAACACATTTTAATAATCAACTGATTAGCTTAGCAACTTAATCATCTTTCTTTAGAAACTTAATCATTTTCTCAATATTTTTTTCCTCTTTTGGCAAGTCATAGAAATGCTATCATTTTTTAATATCTCAAATGTTCTCCATGGGAGAAATAAAAGTAATAAAAGTAATAGTTTTTATAAAAGCAATAGTTACCTGAATTAGGGATGTATCGTGGCATGCCTGTTTGACAAAAAAAAAAAAAAAAAAAATCCTTACAAAATCAGTATTAATATACTTTGTGTATTAATACTTTTCAGTGTACTTTTCAGCTTTATTCACATAAGGTTAGATTTTGGATCCCTCACCAGCTTTCCAGGTGCGTTGTTTAGCTGAAAGCCATAGATGAGGAACCATGCCCTGAAATAAATATAAAAAACATGAATTAGCAGCAAGCAATTTTAATAAAGGTATCTTATGAAACACCCTCTTATACTGTACATTAGGATTAAAACTACATGATGTATGATGTATTTACAGACTTTGTTGTTTGAAGTAACTTATGATTTTGAAATCATTCTGAAATTCTTTTTATCACTTTTAAACAAACAATTAGATATAATGTTTCTCTGTCACTGTTCATACAGTACATAATAAAAGTCTCTCAAAGATTATAATAAATGGTCAACTTGCTGTAAACCAATGCTGCCCAATTGCTCTTTGCTCGTAAACAGCCTGAGTGAAACCTCTTTTTTTTTTTCATCCATGTATTTATCAGCACTATCTCTAAAGCAATTTATTTTTATAGCCTCACACTTGCCCCTGATAAGAAAATATAAAATATATTGCATCCTCTATCACAGGAATGGAACTATTGTATATATGTGAACAAGCGATATTGTTTGTACCCCTAATAAAATAAAGTTTTGCAATACTGACAAAATATTAGTCTCTGGTTTTCATTCATATAAGCACCATTTCCTCATTTAAATGGCACCACTTTCCAAAACATTCCCAGTATTACACGACACCACTTCCCAAGCACAAATAGTGACAGAAGTGCATTCATAGCCATCTAACCTTGCCGTCTTCTTTCAGCAGACTCCAAGTGATGAACTCCAGCAGTGGCATGAGGGAAACCAGCTTCTTCTTCTTCAGCCCCAGGAGACGTAACAGCCGTGCCAGTTCATCTCCCAACACTCCAGAGCTCTGCATTTCGACAGAAAGAACAAATATAACATACTTTGCATCACTTCTGATGATCTTATCCATTAGGCTAGTTAAATGTAAATGCACGGAATATTAAAGTGCCATTTTACAAGACAAACTAATTCCACAAAAGCAGAAAACCATGACTGGACTTAGGACAACTTAATGTTTTTGTGACAAATGGATAAGAGATCTGATAATATAGATATGCATGCTGTCCCACCTCTGACACACTCTGAATCTCTTTGGCCCACTGCGTGATCCTCTCATGTACAGCCTCACTCTGATCTTTATCCTCCTTCGTGTCCACCTCTTGATCAGTCCTCTCCTTTATCCACGGATGCTTTTCAGACAGCTGGGTTGACACAGGAACAAAGAAAGCTCAGTTTGAGCAAGCCATCATATATGATGAACAGAACCCTACGATTGAGACTTTTGTCTTTTTTCGTATAGTCATTTTCACCTTGTCTACACTTTGAAGCTCGCTGGCCCACTGCAGAATAAGCTTTCGACTCTCTTCAAGACTGCGCTCAGTTCTGGGGTCTGTCTGACGCTCTGCTTGTCTGCTGCACCCTTCACCAGGATCATCCTCGTTCTGTAAATCACAGACACACATTTATGGATTATTAGACGATATTAGATATTAGCAGTTGATTTTGGATATTTGATTTGGCATGCTCTCTTCCTCTATTTTTACATTTCCCATCATCTAATGCTCACTTCATCTTTAAATACACTGAAAATAAAATTACACTTTAAATGTAATTTTTAGCAAATTTCTAAATGAATATCTATACTGTAAATTATAAAGGTGGGATACCTAAATTTACTTAAAGCATTTAAAAGGATTTTTAGTTAGTGTTTTATCATTTGTTTATTTAAAACTAAATAATAAAGATATTATTTTCATATTGTCTGTTTATTGTTTATAGACCATACCATGACTACAAACACTGAATTATCAATATTGGCCTAAAATCTGTGTATCCTTAAACTCTTTCTTCTTTTGCCATCTCCAGATGCATTTTTTGTTTTTGATGTCAGAGACAAACTGTTTATTAAATATTTCCAGGCATCATATTCAATGCCCTTGCAAGGCCTTTCTCTCTGAAACTTCGAAACAGCCATATTAATGTAGACAAATTGATAATGTATTTGAAAATAAATAAATGTTATATTACAGACATTAAAAAAATTACTTTCTTTTATGCTGTTATATAAAAAGAAATAAAAATAACTGAAATATTATTTGAAAACTGTTCACCACATACATAGTGTGATAAGGCCCAGAATATCACATGAAGAATTACTATGTTATTGATATAGGTGTGTTATTGGTTATCCTGGGCAAACATAAATTTATCATCTAGCATCATACATTTCTCACGTGGCAACACTAATCATATGATAGCATGGATAATAAAAGACATTGATTGCCACTGAGTTTGCACGCGAGGAGAGAGAGGAGTTTCCCAAGAAACTGCTACTTAGGCTGTGAAACACATTTTCCTCTTTATATAAATAAATACATTTACATGTGCGAGCCTGGTCTTAAGTTGCGAAAGTATATTTTTAGCAATAGGCAAAAAAATACATTGAATGGGTCAAAATTATAAATTTTTCTTTTATGCTAAAAATCATTAGGATATTAATCAAAGATCATGATCTATTAAGATATTTTGTAAATTTCCTACTGTAAATACATCAAAGCATAATTTTTGATTAGTAATATGCATTGCTAAAAATTTATTTGGACAACTTTAAAGACGATTTTCTAAGTACTATTATTATTATTTTCATCTTCACATTATATTCTATTTTCAAATAGTTGTATCTCGGCCAAATATTGTCCGATCCTATTAAACCATACATCAATGGAAAGCTTATTTATTCAGTTTTTAGATAATTTTTGACACTTAAGACTGGTTTTGTGGTCCGGGGTCAAATATATGCGTAAATATTTATATATATATATGTTTTTTTTTATAGTATACTGGTAGTAAATAGTAAATAATCCATGGCCTACCTTGCAGACTTGTGCCACCTGTTGCTTCCAGTGGTTTATGAATCTGATGCACTCATCCAGGCTCCGGAGATCTTTCAGGCCTTGCTGACGTTGCCTTTGCTGGAAACAAACACATAATAATTACCAAGAGTGTGGTGTACAAGTTATTGTGATCATGGCTGAACATTGATCCACTTTAACATCTGTGAGTCAGTTAGTAATACCTGTGAACGGGTAGAAAATCCACTACTGTTCTTGAAGGTGGGGGCAGAACTGTGGACCTGAATATCTTTCTCTGATACTGTCCAGCGCACGGCCCCAACAGAGTTACTCTGCTTCTGGAGCACTGCGGGCAAAGTGGAAAAGAAATATTACTTTTGAATGACTGTGGTTCCAGTTTGAAATGAATGTAATGTGTTACAGTTAAACAGAAACACAAGCATGCACTACAGACAGCTCTTCTTGTGTTATATTAGGAAAGAGAAAGAGAACATGTATAAGAGCCATACTGTTGTCCTTCAGGATGCTCTTCAGAGTCTTTGTCTGTTCACCTATACAAGAGACATATTTAAAAAAGTTTTTTTTTTTAGATGGATGTATTTTTATTTTTAATGCAAATTAACTTAAGTGTTATTATATTTGACTAAAAATCACTAAATCTGGATGATGATGAAAAGCATAATAATAATCATTATTAAAATATTCCTGTTGATCATAGGCTTGATTCCCAAGGAATGCATGAACTCATAAATAGATTGAATGCAAAATAAGACATAATTGACATAATAAAGCTATGCATGACACTCAAATGAGACTTACCCATGATGAAGTGTTGGGGAGGCAAGTGAACACTGAGGGTGTCTGGCAAAACTGAACGTTGGCGCTCTGTCATCCCTATTTTAAGCTGCCTGCATTCTGAACTTTGGACCTGATTATTACTGTCATGACTGTATGAGGTGGAGAGCAGCTACGTGCTGAGATATGGTCTTTCCCGGCAATGATTCAGAGAGCAGTCAAAATGGCATGATGCCAAAAAAGAAGAGTGAATACACTCACACATTGCATTGTCATGCATTAGCTATCATGCCACATGTGCATTTACTGATTCACTGAACACTCTCTAACAGATTGTATGTGGAGTTGTTCATCAGATTAACCTTTTGCATAATACTCAAAGATCTCACATTTTGTTAGCATCATTCCTCTGCATGTTTTTTTTTTTTTTTTTTTTTTGATGGTTATATGACTGTAAAAGGGTTGTATAACTATCCAAAAATGAATGCTATCCACATGTGAGAGAGTTCAGTATTATAAAAGTATGATAATTTGATCCACTGAACGGAGCAATTTTGCTCACTTTAAATTCCCGAAAAGCCAATAGAGTAAGTTCCTGCATGATATTCATTTGATGACAGTTCATATAAATCATTTCTAATTGGTGTTTGGTCACAAGCAAGTATTGGTATTATCACAGCCAAACATGTAATGATGCTTGACCTTTCTGAGGGGAATTGTTGATTATTGCAGCTGCTGAAGACACAGCTACAACATTATTAACAATGTTTTCACACCGTAAAATTCCATAAGGGTGAGATGGAAAGATTTGGAAATTATTTTGGTGGTAATTGACATTTTCCAACTTTTAACTTGTGACTCTTGAAACTGTCCACGTTCCCCATGTTTAGTTGAATTTTTCGTGTTAACCAAAAAATGATTTGAATGAATAAACTTTATTGCTTCAGTTAAACTGAATTTGATTTGAGGTAGCAAGCAGGATGCAGAATTGTACTTAGTATTTTAATTTAAATAGAATTAAAACATAACTACAAAAAAAAAAAATCATAGAACGATTATAAGCTCTTTCAACTTATTTAAATAAACACAGTTAAACTTGCACACAATGTGTTTTATACACAAACATTTAATTTCTAAAAAGCCACGAGAAGACATTTATACTTATTTGACATTTAAATTTCATTATATGTAATTTAATTTCTAGAATTGGGGGGGGGGGGTTAAAAGTGTTTAACTTATATTATATTGTTAAATTGCTTGATGTCAATACTTATCTTATAAAGTTATATAAAGTTTTATAAATACAATTTTGATGGCTGTGTTAATGTGGCAGCATTGAACAAAAAAATAAATAAAACATCTATGTCTAAAGAAAATCATGATAAAAAAGACATCATAACAAGCGGGCAAGGATTCCCATGGACTGTATCTGCCGTATCAGTGTAATCTTATCTTTTCTGTCTAGAGGGGAATTCCAGGGTTTTGTTGCTATTGCACTTCTGAGAAATAATCCTAGGATTGTCTCCTGTTTTTGCATATATGCTTTTTTATTGCCATGCATATTGCCATACACAAAATGAGTAAAAATAAAAAAGGAAGCAGGCTGTGAAATTGTGCGTTGGCTTGAAAATGGTTAGTAGCATTATAATGATTTTAAGTAGAAGTAGTATCTACTCAGGGGTTTATCAATATGAAGGCTGCAAAATAGTTTTGACTTCTCAATCAAAATAGGGGAAAATAGTTAAAAGCTCTTTTAAATTTGTATTAATCAATATAAACATCTTTTAAAAGCCATAAAAATGTGGTAACAGACAAATAGTAAAGCCTCTCTCACTCATATGCATTTTTTACCGTCAACCCTCAACGAATAAAAGCTGATCTTATTTGATAAAACAGTAATTTGTTTATAATGTAGTATCTCTGTGGCCTTATTTAAGTGCATTACAGCTGGTTGAATACAGTTTATGCGGTTGAAATGCAGTTTAATTCCAGTTTTGAAAAAACTGTTTAAAGATAACAGTCTCTCTGCCTTGTGGTAAAATCTCCACCTGTAAGACAAAAACATTTATAGATTACAGATGGTCTAGGATCTATTTATGAAGTGAGGAATGGTGTTATAATTTATTTTGCCTTATTTCTCAAAAGACTAAACAAAGACAATGAGCATAGAATAGTAAACCCTAGAATACTTTTGTAAACCACTGGGAAGATCGTATGCTGCATTCAGTTGAAGATATTTGGCATTTCTAATTGAAAATCACTCACCCTCATTATAATCAGAATTGTACGTGTACATAACTTTCAGCACCAAGAGGAAGTCAAATCTGTTTAAGCGGTCAAACTAAGCCAGGCACAACAGCATTAGCTGACCTGTGTTTTCATCTTGGCGTAATTCATTTGCTGAATGAAGTCATCTGCCATTTTCAGAGCTGCCCTCTTCTCTTCTGCATTGGCTCCCATTCCTGCCAAGGAAGAAAAGAAAAAAACATTTTACAACAATTTACTTTCAATGAAATACTTCTTTCAAATTGTGTGTATCCATGTATGTACACTATATTCAAACATTCAAAAGTTTGGGGTCTGTAAGATGTTTTTCATCTTTTTTTTTTTTTTTTTTTTTGCTTACCAGGGCTGCGTTTATTTAATCAAAATACAGTAAAAGCGGTAATACTGTGAAATTTTACTATAATTTAAAATAGTAGTATTCTTCTGTAATATATAGAAAAATGCAAATTATCTCTGTGAATGCATAGCTAAATTTTCAGCAGCATTACTTCTTCAGTGACACGAGTCAATGTTATGATTTGATACTCAAGAAACATTTATTGTTGAAAACAGTTTTATTTCTTTATTCATTTTTGTGAAAATTGTGAGACTTTTTTTGAGAATTATTTGATGAATAGAAAGTTAAAAAAAACTTTTTGTAACAATGTAGAAGTTTTTACTGTCACTCTTAATAAGCTGAAAGGATCTGTGCTGAATAAAAGTTATTAATAAAAAAAATAATAATAATAAATAAAATAAAACCAGACACATACAGGCCAAACAAAACTATTTTAGCTGCATTTCTAAGTTATTGTGATAAACATGTACAATTTTCATACCTTTCCAAACAAAGATTTTTCCATTGGCCCCACTGTCCAGGATAAAACAGTCATCACGTCCCAGCAAGTCCTTGGCAAATGGACTTTTCTCTGACACCTTGGTCAACTTCATCGACCCTGTTGCATCTGAGACCTAAGAATTAAAAAAATGTAATCATACTGGATGCACATGAAATGGAATGACAATGTATGTTTTTTTTAGACCTTTAAGGAATTTTCATCCATTATAAGTATGGATGAAATACCTAAAGGCTAGGATTCATTCTAACATACACATGTAGTCTTGGTACCTTGTAGAGGGAGGCAATATTGGATGCATCTGCTTGGCTGTCCTCCTCTGGAGTGCTTTCTTTCAGCTCTGGCATTGGACCAAGAACCTTTGGACATTTTAATACATAATTATATAATAATTTTAATACAAAAACATAAAACACTGACACTGCTTCTGTGTCCAAACCTCTTCATTTTAAACAGCCTTAATGAGCATTATATATTTATAGCACATTTGTAAGCTAAGCTTTTAAAAACTGTCTCCGGCCACCAATATTTGAATGATTCAGAAAGGATTAATCACTGTGTCTGGTCTGAGATTTGGATATGAAGATATAGGTTAGAATCGTGACATTTTTTGGTAGCATTACAGCGCCCAACGAGTGTCCTTTAGCACCATTTGTTGTTTCCTTATGAGTACTGAGGGGGTTTTTAGACAAGGAAACTTTGACAGACAATGTAATATAACCAGTGACTGAATTGGGAAGTGTAAAGCGGAAGAATCACAGAAGGGCAGAGTTCAACAATAGTTTTTGTTGTTGTTGTTGTTGCCAAAATACACGGGCATTGTTGTTACCTGTAGCATTTCCTGAGTCTCGTCTCCCTCACTGATGTTAGTGATCTGGGCTTTGCCGTGTCTCTCTGTGTCTCTGATCAGAGCGGCGATCTCCCTCACCTTCTGCTTCTCAAACATGTTTGCCTGAGATCCTATCCATGACACAATCGTCTGCGCAGAATCAAAAGATTTAGATATTCATTTCAGACGAAAGCTACATGGTTTGAAATATTATTACAATTTAACTGTAATTTTACTGTTCCTGTAGCTCAAGTGGTAGAGCATTGCTTTGTCAAGTGCAAAGTTGGCGGTTCGGTTCCCCGGGAACACATGATAGGTCAAAATTAATAGCCTGAATCCATTGTAAGTCGCTTTGGATAAAAGTGTCTGCTAAATGCATAAATCGAATTGAATTTAATGTAACTGTTATAACTGTATAATGTAATGTTTTTGAAAATTTCATTTATTCCAGTAATGGGAAAGCTACATTTTCAGCTATTACTCCAACGTGATAGATCCCTCAAAAATCATTCTGATTTGCTCATTTGGTGATCAAGACACATTATCATTTACTAATCATCATCAGTGTTGAAGGCGCTTGATATTTTTGTGGAAACGGTACCAAATGTTTTCCAGGTAATTTTGACGAACAGAAAATTCAAAAGATCAGTATGTATTTGAAACATTTTATGAAATTATAGCGGTCACTTTTGATCAATTTAATGCATTCTTGCCTAATGTTCAATGTAAAAAGTAAAATGTTACTGATTCCGAACTTTTGAACGGAAGTGTACGCTGTACTGTGTATAGTCGAGAGACATACACAAATACACACACCTCGCCCAGGTCGAGTATGAAGCAGTCCCCTTTGTTAAAGCTCTTCCAGCTCAAATCCACTTCTTTGGCTCTGATGTTACGCTTCCCTTTGATTTGGTATAACCTCTGAACGGGTCCAGATCCAGACTAGCTTTTTCTGAAGCCAGACTCCACACCTCCCTCCTGTAGAAACAAAAGAGTGGGACTATACAAAAACCACAAGCACTCTTTCATTTAATTATGCATACAGTATAACTAGTACAATAAGTTTATTTTTATATCAAGTCTGTTTGTATACATGGCTCTCTCAGAAAAAAAAAAAGATAGAAAACTGTCCTTGAGGCAGTTCCCTTTCAAACGGTTACATATTATGTACACTTAACATGTACCTTTAAGTTAGTATTTTGTACTGTATGCTAACAACATTATCTCATATCTCACCTTGTAGCTGACACCTCGGGGGAAGAGGTTCATGAACTCTGGGGACTCATAGCCTTGAACCTGTCTGTGCTGGACCGGATCTCCACCCAGGAAGTTATCCAGCTGGGTAGCCAACATGGCACAAGCTACCTGCTCATCACGGGATGATTTTTCTCCTAAACCGGAGAAAGAAGATGATGTATATTCAACCTTTCCAACAGAATATGGAATTTGCATGTGCTATATAGTTTAAAAACTTCATCTTTTAATGCCAGTAAAAAAGTCAGCAAAAACAGATAAGAGAAAGCAATTAGGCTTAACAGCTCAACATTCCGTCAACATGGTTGCTCCTGGAAACGCTGTGTGTGTTAACAATAGTGCAATATTGCACAGTTCAGCCCTCCTACGCAAACACATCCTCTATCTGCACAATTAGATTTTGAGCAACAGTTATTCGGTCGGATATACCAGATGTTGAGCTGTTTGACCTAAGTGAAAAGCAGTGTGTGGTAGTTCTAGGCGATTAACCACATTTTATTTTCAAGCACGATTTTGGCTTTCAACGATTATGTTGAAAAGATAATCAGTAAACAATGATTATTGTGCTGCATTCTGTTTCACAATGATACTCTTGTTCTGTCTCATGTTAAACCAAGCGCCACCCTCTCCTTTACACTGGTGAGCTTTTGCACATTCCTAAATGTTTAGTAGTTTTCAGCAGGTTATGGAAGTGCCTTACAACATACTGTAAATTATTTTATTTTGAACTAGTTTTATATGATTTTATTGTGATTTATATTTTTTTATTGATTGTCCACCCATGATGATTTTTAATTCGGTTTTCAGTTGAATTATACTTAAGATTTAAGGAAATATGATTTTAAAAGACAATATTTTTCTAGAGTCTAATTTGTGAATATTTATTTATTTATTTAACATTGATTGTGTTTCTTTTTCAACACAAGTATATTTCAAGTGTTCTTTAATTCAATAAAAGCATGATGTGTCCAAAAATACAAAAAAAACAATTGGCCTGTAAAACAACCATGATCTCAATAATAATTTAAATCAAGATATTTTTTTTTTTTTTTTTTACCTTAAATAGATCCCTAAATCAAAATTCTGTCATCGTTTATTCACACTCAAGTTGTTCCAAGTTTCTTTTGAGGAGCACAAAAGATATTCTGAAAAATAATAGGTATAATGTAACCAAACAGTTGACGGTAGCCATTGACTTCCATAATATGGAAAAAAATACTGTCAACTGTTTGGTTACCAACATTCTTCAGAATATCTTCTTTTGAGCTTAACAAAAGAAAGAAACTCATACAAGCTTGGAACACCTTGAGGGTGAGTAAATGACAGAATTGTTGTTTTTTGATGAACTATCCCTTTAATTAAGCAGCCTTCTGGTTTGTGGCATAGCCAAAAAAAATTATGCATGGCACTATGTACATCATCATACTTCAAGAGGTCTGTGGATGTTTAGAGCATGGTGGTACATGTAGAAGGTTCATGAATGAATAATATGGTGGGGTTAGGAACTGACAAAAGCTATTCTGAGTAAAGAAGAGATGAGGGTGTTTTTGATGAGGCATGGCTAACAAGAAGGCACGGGAGAAGATGGCTCATCATGCTGACATCCAACTTTGTGTAACCTAAAGCACCGGATACACCATAAGACAATAGACCTAACTGAAGTGCTGTCACTGGCCTGCTGAAACATTAATAGGCTATGAAAATACCCACCCATGCCTTTTTCCTCTGGGAAAAATCCTCTCTCTCATTATTTCTTTCTTTTAACTTGCTGTTTAGAATTTTTACAATTATGATATCACAGTACACCTGTACTAGTGTTTGTGTAGTCTTCTTCTTTGTTTTGATAACATGTACAAAACTGAATAATAAATATAAATATTTATTCATGTGAAATAAAAGATTTGTAACGATTTTTATTAATGCATATTTTCCCCCATAAAACACCATTCATAATGATAATGTCTTTCAAGCTTCAAATGTAACAAAAATATTTATTTAAATCAGAGTCTAAGGATGAAAGTATTCTGAAGACTCTGAAACAAACATAAATAAACAAATAAAAAAATGAATTAATAAAGACTCTTGAAGTCATTGGCATGTTAAATAAATTGTTTTTAACCCACATCTTCTGTCCCTTTAAAATCATCAACATCAACCAAAAACAATTAAATAAATAATCATGATAATAAATAAATAGAACCATATTTTGTTACATGTGAAATTATTATTAAAAGTGCAATGCTGAACTTAAATACTGAAAGTGTCTTTCAGACAGCACAGATGTAAGTGACAAGATGAACAAACAGAGAAAATCAGTAGCTATCTCACCAATCCACATGTGGAGGTCTGCTCCCTGGTCACCTCGGTTATCCAGCACAAGGTAGGAGTCACCGTTGAAGAAAGCCCCCACCTCAGCTTGGGCCAGAGGAACAGCCTTCATCTTCTCCACTCGCCAACATCTCAGTCCCGGCTGCCTGACCTCATCCCCAAACTGTCCCGGAGCGGCCTGAAATGGGAGCATTCTGCAGAGAAACACATAGAGTGGCGAGGAGGGACAATCAAAAAAAAAAAAGAACAACAGATAAATAAAGTCCCCAAAAAGACTACAGTTAGCAGACATCTGATTTCAGATTCTTTTATGTGTTTATTTGGCATGGTAGAAATAAACCAATCAGTCTAATTAGGATGCTATTGTGATGTTCTGACACTGACAGGAGCTGCATTACTTCACTCTTATGTAAAGAAGAAGCCTAAAAGGTCATCTTATGTCACTCGAAGACATGCCATAGTGGTTCCCAAACTTTTTTCAGCATGCACCCCTTTCTAGTGTTTGGCACCTGTCAAGCACCCCCCAACACCTTACTCTGGTTAGATTTCACATTTTTAATTGCAATAACTAAATACAAATATTCACTGTAAATTAGAAAACATAATAATAATAAAAGATCACTTCCTTTTTTTGTGAGATGGATGGGCCTGCATGTTTGCACACAGATCATATACATTAAATATATATGATATATACATATAAATATTTAATTTCTTTAAAGCCTGTCTTTAACCTGGATTCACGAAACATTCTTAAGAAGAAATTTCTTCTCAACTTCCATTTTCTTATTTTTTAATTTTAGAAAAAACCTAAGGATATTTTGTATTCCCAAAAAAATTCATCTTAAGAATATACTTATTTTTTCTTAAGATTGTTGAAGATAATCTTCTTAAATTTAGGACAGCCCCAGACTTGTCTTAAATCCAAATAATAATAATTATTTAATGAATTTATTGGGTTATTTGAAATTAATTGTTATATTTTAACATTACAGCAACAGCTAGGAGGACTAGAGATGTGCACAAGTTTTCTGAAGGGACAGCGATGATGTAAACATGATCGCTCATGATTAGCCTGTGTGTGACGCTGCTTTTTGCTGACTTCAAAACTCATTA
Organism: Carassius auratus; assembly: GCF_003368295.1. Classification (NCBI taxonomy): domain Eukaryota; kingdom Metazoa; phylum Chordata; class Actinopteri; order Cypriniformes; family Cyprinidae; genus Carassius; species Carassius auratus. The sequence goes on along the minus strand of NC_039279.1, from coordinate 8,757,708 downwards.
GCAACCCTGAAACGAGTCAGGGTTAATTTTAGCTTATTAATACATCATCTTTGGCAATATTCGGTGCATATGAGTGCGCAGGATGCATTTGCTGTAGAAGCGCGGACTAAAATACCGGAAGCGTTCACTCAGATGAAAGTGCAAAAACACGACACAAAAATTAATGAAACAGCTTAAGACAGGCTATTTTAAAAGTAAAAGTTAAAAAGTTAAAAGTAACTGTTCAAAAACAGGCCGCATTAAAAACATGAAGCTGAACGCCATTCAAAGTCGCAACAAAAATATACAGTCTGGTGCGTGCTTATGATCATGATTATTAGGGTAATCTACAGGAGTGAGTTTAGCAGCAACATGTATTTATTCAGATAACGGCTGTCAATTTCTTAGAAATTAACAGCCGAAAAAAAAGAAAAAAAAAATTAAGATGTTCTTAGGAATATATTTGAGAACGTTTTAATATTTTAATTTATTTCTTAAGAAGATTTTTGTGAATCCGGCCCCAGGTGTCCATTCTGTTGAATGTAGTAAGTGAAAAAATGAACGAATTATCAGTTAGCACCTAATATGAACTAAAAGAACAGGGCGGGGCTATTGTGACACAAGTGCTTGTAAAATGAAATTATATCAATTGTAATTTATACAGTAATGTAGTGTGTAATGTGAAATGTGAAATTTTATTTCCTAATAAAACCTTTTCATGTAAAGTTTACCTCAGTTAAATACATAAAAAATAATAAAGAGCGATCTTTGCACGCACCCCAGTTTGGGAACCACTGCAATAGAGTGATTCAGACACGTCCAGTTTTACAATGCCAAAGAATCTGCTCACATATTCACTGTTGTGAACACGGATAAAATAAACAGCTATGAGAGAGTTGAATGACACTGCTCCACCCTCCTTATCTGTTCATTCGGTGCCACATTTTCTGTTTAGTCACCATTTTGGAATGCCACCTCATAAACTACAAGGAAGCACTAGCAGGGAATCACTCCCTCATAAATATTATGTTTCGGTTTTAGCATAACCTAGTTCATCACTTTATGATAGGTTTCAAAGAATGTATAAGAAATTCTATATTTCAAATACAGTCAGTTAGCAATTGCCATTTATAGAGAAGATAGAGGATGTAATGAGTTGTAAAAAAAAAGGTCAGTGTGGAAAGAAGTGAGCTAGACGGTTTGTCATCAGACCCTTTTCAAAATGATCATATGTAGAGCACGTAGAGCCTTTGGTTAACCTGCTTGTGTGAGAGCCATACATTAAGCAATTAATCTGATTAGACAGAAGGTTTATGTGCCCTCCATGTCACAAACATGTCTTGACTTCATTGAGTGCCTTACACCTCACCCTCACATTACAGCAAGGTTTAAAGCAGGAACTAATACTGGCTTCTCATGTAAGCAGACGTGAAAGTGTCTCAGTTTAAGCAAAGTGGTCAGAAGTGTGTATGACACGCACAACTACAGTGAGTCATGCAAACCCAGAGGGCAAAGAACATGCAAGCTGGCACACACACACACACACACACACACACCGACCCACAAGCTTCACAAATAATAATAACTGAGCATGATAAGGGCCTGATCCCCTTTACTGTCTGATTTGAAACAGGATGCAACACCCATTCATTAACAAAATTACAGACATGGATCTAATGATCCCTTTCCGTGGTCATTGCCTTTCAGAATAAGCGTAAGTAACTCGAGTCATAACCTCTATGAAAAAAAGAAAAGAAAAATTATTAGTGCCGTCAAATGATTAATCACAATCCAAAACAAAAAAAATTGTTTACATAATGTGTGTGTGTATGTTTTATGTGTATATAAAAACACAAACACACACACACACACACACACACACACACACACACATATATATATATATATATAATTTATACTATATATAAATATTTTTTTTGAAACAAAACATTTTTCTTAAATATAGGTTTTTGTATTTATATATACAGTACACACACATTATGTTAACAAAATCTTTTATTTTGGATGCGATCAATCGTGAATAATCATTTGACAGCACTAATTATTTTACATTATATAGTATTTTATATTTTTCATATTATAGAGATTATTTCAAACAAAATATTGTGTCCAAAATCACATACTAACACCTTGCCCGAATATTCTCTACTATTTGGTAGGCAAAAAACAGTACACGAAAAGAGTTTTGTGTCTGAATTTATATTAGAAACGCAGGCGAAAAGTACCCCGATGATTTACTACTTCTGACGAGATTCTGAAGTTTGCATCCAGCGGAGCATTTACAAACCCCTGAGGCCACATGAGAAGATTTGTGAATAGCAGAGAAGCAACACACCCAAAAGTAACATGGCAATGACAACATGGTGGATGTAGCATGTCCGGATTTCATTCATACTAAACACAATCATCGCAAACTTCTTAACAAATGTAGTACCAATTCAGACAGCATGCAAATGTGGACACAGCTTTAGTGTAGGTACGTACGATTTAAGCATAACTAATTTGTGACTGTTAAAAAACATGTTATATAAAGTATGTATGCGTTTAGTATGAATGTAATCCAGATGTACTACATCCACCATGCTGCAAGTGCAAAGTTGTCTATTAAATGCGCTCTTCAGTCTAGTGTTTTATGAATGCTACTAATTCGGGCATAGTAATTTAACGCACTGCTTTTCGTTTACTATAGAGAGGTAGTGTGCAGGATTGTTTTCAGACATGTTTCCTAAACACTCCTCCCATTTTCTTTTGGTCAACAAACAAATAATGCTGCCCCCTCTGCCACACCATTGGTTGACTGACTGATATTGTGAGCTGGGAGTGAATCAAACAGCTTCAGTGTTACACTTCTACTGTAAATCAACCTTCAAATGGTTTTCTTGTAGTTGTCGCAATGTACACAAAGATTTTAGCATTTTAGCACTGAAAAGAATACACACTTTCGCTTTAAATAGTGATCACCCATATTGGGACACAATATTGGAAATATTAGTATACGGTCTACTACAAAACAATATGAAATATGACAAACATACAGGTACAGCGCAGGATAGTGGAATGAGTTCCCATGCGCGTAATGTGAAGACAGGGATGACAACAGAAGCTCATAGTGTCCCTTGGTAAGTAAAGAATGCACTCAATGCTACGAAACACACTTGTCCACTTAACTGTAAAACCCCGTTGGCCTGCTCCAGCATGCTTTCTGAGCCCAGCTCCATTCTGCCTGTTCCAGTGTGTGTGAATTTACCTGGTCTGGTTAGCTTATATGTGTCCAGTAACTGGACACGGGGGAATAATCTGAGCGGCCCTGCTGAGTATGGCCCACAGCGAGAAGAGTCGGGTTGCCTGACAATTGCTAAGCACTAGCGTGATCATTACTGCAAGCCACCATCCATCTTTCCTCCATTCATCAGAGGGAGTCGATGGAAAAACTGTTTAAAACATGGCTTTTGTTTCTAAGACAAAAAGTTGAATTTTTCAGCTGTTGTGAACCAGCGGTAGAATCCTACGCAAAACTATTACCAAGTCAAGACGTTAAATGTCATTTATTAGTTTTGACACCATTTTTGAGGTGTCATCTAATTAATTAGTTTACTTTGTATTAAAAGCTCTTTAATCATTTTCGATGAATTGTATGCTGACAATGGGAGCTTTGCATAGTGGCTCATAAATTACAAAACAAATGCAAATGACCAGTTAATGTAGACCAAAAATGGTTAGTTTCCAAAAATATATGAACCAATGGTAGAACCAAATGCAAAACAATTACCAAGTCAAGACAGTTATTCACTTACAATAAAAATTTGAACTATTGTTTACCAAATTTAAAAATTATTATTATTATTTTTTATTTTGTGGCTCATGCAACACTTTTTTTTTATATAAAAATCTTTAATAATTCTTAAAATGTATGGTAACAATATGAGCTTGGCCAAGTGCCTCATAAATAAATAAAAAAATTTTTTTTATAAATACGCAAAAGAAAAACACAATGCCTGGTCAGCGTAACATTATTACATAACAGAGAAAACAATGATAAGAAAGCAGTTAAATAAGAAAAGTGAGATGAAAAACAGATAAAGAGATTGATAAGGCAAACCGATAAATAATCTATATAGATAGAGCCTATATCTTTCATGCAAGTAGATCGTAAACAGATAAATTGCAAGAGACAATGGTGGAGCCATAAAAATATTTTTTTCTTAGAAGGAGCTGCAATCGAGGTGTTATCATGTAACAATCACTCAATGGAGGGTTTGTTTGGTGTACAAGAAAACACAAGCTATTTCTGTATAAATGCATTTCTTTTTAGATGCTCACCAAGTTCCTTATTTTAAAAATTCAGAGTCAAGGTCAAGATGTGCAAAATATTCGACTTACCTTTATGTTTTAAACGTTAATAAGCAGCATTTCTAAACAAACACATTTTTAAATTTGAGTGCACATTTACTTAAGAAAAAAATAAGCTAGATGTGAGCCTAAGGACAAAGGTGTGGAGCTGTGGGAGTTTCTCTCTTAAAGCTCTCTCTGCTTTAAGTTGCTTTGCTCTAAAATGAATCTGGCCTAATTTCGAGGGTTATGCATGTATAATTTGGTGAGTTTCTGAGCAGTTTTACAGTGCTTACCTTGCAGCTGTTGAAGTTGGAGAACCCTACGGTTTCAAGAAAGAAAGGAAGAGGATTTGAGAGGAGAGAAAATGTGTACAAAATAACTTCCTGCATTAGTTCTGGCCCAGCCCCCTTGAATACACCCCTGCCTAAACTAACAGATGTCAAAAACTGAGGGGGAAAAGGCAAAGGCACAGAGAGTGACATTCACAGATTTGTTAATAGTCCCAACAAATGCATGGCCTGTTGTGACTAAATTTGACTGCAGGAAGACCTGGACTATGTGGACTGAAAGAGTAGAAAATATCTCAAAATCACATCTAGTCAAAGAGGTTTCTCGGTTTCTCTTGTTATATACACACACAGGTCACACCCAGTCAGTCACAAAGCATTCCTGATAATGTCAGGGCTTGCCCGTGGACACAAAAGAAGTGAACGTAATAGATAGCCCATAGTCATAACTTAAAACATGCAGCTAGGCTACACACTCCGTAGCTGTAACTGACTGCATTCACTCAGGAAATCCTGAGGCTAGACTGCGGTTTCAGTTGTTTATTAAAAACAAGAACCTGTAAGGTATAAAACATCTGTAAGATTGGCTCAGGTACCTCGGAACAAGAGGCATGTGTATATGTAAAGAAATACTCAAATTGCACACTTTCATTTAGAAATTCAAAATGATACATTTGGTAAACGAGCATAAAAAATAAAAAAAATCAAGCAGTGCACTTATGGAGATCTCTCTTCCTAAATGTTCGACAGGCTATAAAACAGAAGTTCATCCTAAACACACAGCCTGTTGTGTAACACAAGTAACGTGACACCAAATTTAAGTGAACAATGACATGCAATTCATCAAATTCAATGACATTGTGCTACAAGATCCAGTACTTTGCAGAAGTATCTTAGAGCACAATGTCGTATTGAAATGAATGACGATTGAACGAATGAATGATGATTGTAAGAAAACTAGGTCTAAACCATACACCGAACAGCCATGCTAAAAAAAATACAAAATGAACAATAGTTTAGTCAAACTTTTTATTTTTCAAGTCAAAAAACAAACAAAACATACAGAGAATGAAGTATCATTTTGATGTCTATACAGTGGCAATTTCTTTTAATTTAAATTCTCTTTTCGTCACAAACCCGACCCAGTTATTACTCAAACTCAAGAAAACCCTGTCTTTTCCATTTATGCTTCCATGCACACACACTTGCACACTCACACACACCGTAACTGGGAGCCTGGGTATAGAGTATTAACTGGACTTGTTTGAAAGATCCATGAAACTGAAGCAAACAAGGGCATTAAAGAGACAGTCACGTGAGACCTAAGGCCTTAAAACTAAATCCGAAATGTGCAAGAGAATTAAAGTATTTTACAAGTCAACAAAACCTGCAACTACCACTGTCCGGTTGGAAGAGTAAGTTGAGGGAACCGCAGTAGCCACTTGCGATCAGGTTTTAAAAAGGTAGCACTCAAAAAGATAGAAATGGCTCAAAACGGCTTCTGTCGCCCTCTACTGTTCAAGACGACAATTCGGAATCAGCCAATGAAATTTAGATTAACAAATGACCACAAGGTCTGGGGCAGAATGACGTCAGATATGAAACAGTGCATGTTTGAAAGGAAACAAACCAAACTGCACTCCCCCACCCCCCTCGCACTTAATCCAAAAAGCAAAGCTGACCCAACGACACTGAAGCCAGCACAAGAAAAACTGTGTACAATAAATGCATTTCCTCTGAAATTCACATAAGATATCATCAGGTATAATTATGCAAATAATCAAAACAAACAAAAAAAAATTACACACTTATATTATATTAAAGGTTTAAGTGCTGAGGACAAGGAAGGACTCATTAGATCTGAACCAAGGTGGGTTTAAAAGTGTATCTTACGTAAAGCCGTGCTCCAACCTCACTCAGACTAAAAAGAAAAATAAGACCAAAAATGTAGCAACTTCACACTCCACTGTGCACTCAGAGGTGGAAGACTGCTGCCACTTTTTATTTTTGCAGTTTTTTGAAAGAGTAAATTACTGGGCAGATGCTGGTGAAGGATAAGGCTTGCATCTTTTGGGGACAATTGAGTAGAAGTTGATGCCTCAAATCAAGCATCCATTCCCTCTCTCTGATTCTTAAAGAGGGCGATCACTATACAACACTTAACCATGCCATGGGCTGGCATACATCAGATTACAGTATTAAATTAAGACATTTTTAATCTGCACAAAGTGTGTCGGCTTTCTTTAACACGTTTGTAATAAACAGCCATTTTGAACCTCCTGCTTCTTTGGAAATAACAAGTGAACTCAAATTAGACAGAAAACCAACATTAATATTTAAACAGTTCTAAGTTCTGACCTGGAATAATGAATCAAAACCGCGAGCAAGCACTTATTTACACAGAGGAAGAAACAAAAAGCTGTAAAATGTGTGAAAGGTTAGTTTCTCCCCCTTTCTATTAACGTTATAGATATTTAGCAAGGTTTCATTTGAAACGTTTCCGTTACAATCCACTGTTTTCTGTTTGAAGGCTTTTGGCAATTCTTCTTAGATTTCCTTTACATCCAACACTGAATTTTTGAAAGAATTAAGGGAGATCGAAATTACTGCAGTCAATCTCCCGCATCTTTCCACCAATTTTGAGTAATGGTTCTCCCATTAAACTTAGAGCGACCAAAGTAGTCAATACAAAGACAGCCTTGTTTGGCTTGTAGTTCAAACCTCTGACACAACAAATGCAACCACTGAAGCCCATTTAGTGAGGCCATTTAAGAATGGTTCAAGAAGTCCAAAAGAGAAAAATCAAAAAGGAGGATGTCACATGTGGGTTCCCGGTCTCCTCAGCCTTCCCTGTGAACCACAACAACCCCAGCTGAGTGGCTTTCCTTCAGTCTTTATCCCAGGGTCAGTGTGCCAATCAGGGAAGAGGGACAAACCCAGACGCCAACCAGCTTTAATTATTTTCTTCATCGCTGTCGTCAGGGCTGATGGCTGGGCTGTAGGTTGGAGAGGTGGGGCTGTAGCCGGGAGAAGTGGGGCTGTAGGTTGAACCCTTTGGACTAGTTGGAGAGTAGGTAGGGGATGTGGGTGAGTATTTGGGAGAAGTTGGAGAGTAAGTCGGAGAGGTGGGGGAATATTTGGGACTGGTTGGGGTGTAGGTAGGAGAAGTTGGAGAGTAAGTAGGGGAAGTGGGGCTGTACTTGGGAGTAGTTGGGGAGTAGGTTGGAGAAGTGGGACTGTATTTGGGCGAAGTGGGAGAGTACTTTGGGGAAGTGGGTGAATATTTTGGGGATGTTGGGGTATATTCGGGAGAGCTGGGACTGTAGGAGGGAGAGGTGGGAGTGTATTTTGGAGAGGTGGGAGAGTAGGATGGAGAGCTGGGACTGTAAGAGGGCGAGCTTGGGGTGTAGGTGGGAGACTGCGGGGTGTAACGTGGACTGGATGGAGAATAGGACGGCGAAGTTGGGGAGTAAGAAGGAGATGTGGGGGAATAATTCGGACTGGTTGGGGTGTAATTGGGAGAGGTGGGAGAGTAGGAAGGTGAGGTGGGGCTGTAAGATGGAGAGGTTGGAGAGTAACTTGGCGACGTGGGCGTATAGTTGGGCGAAGTGGGACTGTAGCTCGGAGATGTTGGAGAATAGGACGGGGAGGTTGGAGAGTAGCTTGGAGAGGTGGGAGAGTAAGACGGGGAGGTCGGGGAATAAGATGGAGAAGTTGGGGAATAAGATGGAGACGTGGGGCTGTAACTCGGTGAGGTTGGGCTGTAGCTGGGGGACGTAGGGCTATAGCTGGGGGATGTTGGCGAGTAAGACGGCGAAGTCGGGGAGTAAGACGGCGAAGTTGGAGAGTAAGACGGCGAAGTCGGAGAGTAGCTTGGAGATGTTGGAGAATAAGACGGCGAAGTCGGAGAGTAGGAGGGTGATGTGGGCGAGTAGGACGGAGATGTGGGGCTGTAGTTCGGACTGGTGGGAGAATAAGATGGCGAAGTTGGAGAGTATGATGGCGAAGTCGGAGAGTAACCAGGGCTCTGCGGGGTGTATCCACCAGGAGAACGAGGCTCGTAGGCAGGAGAAGTTGGAGAGTAATTCGGAGACAAGGCTCCTGAAGAGAAAAATGGAAAGGGTTGCATTAGTGGCCTGTTTGGTTTGCAACCTACTAATACAACCAAGCAAACATAAGAACATTATTATTAAAAACAGAACAAGACCAAAATAGACAGTGAAGTAACCTGGTGAGGGGATATAAGGGCTAGCTGGTCCAGGGGATCCAGGAGAACCAGGAGTGGGAGACCAGGCAGGAGAATAGCCAGGCGAGAAGCCGCTGGCATCAGATGCAGCGCTGGGAGAGAAGCCTGCAGCACCTGGTGTCATTCCACTTCCTGTAAGGGAAAAAGAACAGGGCACGAATTGAAAAAAGGGAAACGAACAAGAAAATGCGCTGTAAATAAGGGTGGCAGTAAAACAAAACCGTATGTAGTATTTATTCACTCACCAACACTGGGAGACCAGGCACCATATGCAGGAGTGGCTCCTGTGTTCCAGGGAGTCATGGCAGGTGACATGCCACTCATGGGGCTGGGGGCAGAGCCAAAGAACATACCCGTGGCTGTGGTGGGAAAAGCAATGATTAACCAAAGGTTTAAATATGGGGACAAAAAACAATGTTTAAGCATTCAAAAAGAGAAAGCAAGTGTGGCTTACGTCCTGCAACACTGATACCAGGGATATTGGTGGGAATCTCCATGCCATACTTGCACTTCTCAGCATCCAATAGCAGATCAAAGCAACCAGTGCCTGCAGGAGCCAGCTGTCCCAGCATGATATTCTCAGACACTCCTTTCATTGGGTCACATTCACCATGAGATGAGGCTTCCATCAACACATCCACCTACAGAAGGAACAACATTTTTAAACAATTCTTTAAAAGATCAACCTAAATACCATTTTAAAACACTAAAGAGTCTCACCGTCTCTTCAAAAGAGCACTTCATCAGCGGACCAGTGTCCTGCCTGTTGATACCGTGACGAGTGATGGCCATCAAGTGACCCCTGCAGGTCATCGTGTCACACAGCAAAGCAAGATGGCGGTAGTTAACGTAAGAACCGTCGAAAGAGATGACATGGTACAACTCTCTTTCCAGAGCCTTACGCACAGCCTCAATACCAAGAACCTGCAATTGAAGAGCAGACATTTCTGAATTTGATCGAAGGACTGATAGCACATACTTTACACAAGCTATAAAATGATTCTTACAGTGAAAATCTCCACGATGTCGTTGGAGGTGGTTCTGACAGGGTCCACGTCCTTCTCACTGAGGACCCTCATAAGACTGACTCCATCCGTTTCCAAGATCCACTCTTGCAAGGCTTTAAACTCTCCCTCTTCTGTAATGATGATTTTCTTCTTGTTGTCAGTCTGTGGTAGATGCATGTACACCTACAAGGGCAGAGAGAATGAGAAATTAAACTCCAATCTCATGGTCATCTAAAATTTCAGTTGGACACCAATTAGCACTCCCTATTACCCAGGAGCATTTAAGTGCCATGTGCCTTTTTTGATGGGCTGTCAGGTTTACTAAAAGTGAAGTTAAATACTGGCAAAAGGAGGATGAAAAATACCTTGCTGATCTGTTCGATGCCTTGCAGTGTCATGTCTGTCAGCATGTTGGATTCGATGCAGCGAAGGAAGACATCGTCATCCATCTTATCCACTACCTCCTCATCCTGGGCACAAGATTCAACAATTATAATTCAATACCGAGAGGAGAGGCCAGTAACGAGCTCACCAGTAAAAATTCTAATTACGTCTTGAAACTTGTTTTCGTCACTGTTCATGATGCGGATTCGCAAAACCAGTTTCTCAGCATTGTCATCATTGAAGATGCAATTGAGGTCATCCCCAAATCCTAGAAGACAGACAAAGATTAGAGTTAGAAAATTACCCATCACCTCGGCGTCCATGCTGTTTGCCATTTTAAGTGTTGTATTAACATGAATTTATTCAGTGATAATCTCAAGCCCACCTGCATTGATCTTCTCTGCAATCTGCTCCATAGTCAGTTTACGGTCAGTCATGTGTTTGCGGTCAAGTTCTATACGCAGCAGCCAGGGTGAAATGCGGGTCACATCGAAGTCAGGCATCTCATAGTACACGTTAACCCACTCCTGATCCTCAGTCACCACAGTGTTCTGAGGGTTGGGGTCATAATAGATGGCTGTGTTGGCAGTGACTTTGCGCAGGGTTGTGTGCTCCAACCGACACAGGATATCTTTGGCCCTCTCTGCATCACGGGCTGCTTGGCCCAGGAGAAAGACGGTCAAGGAGGGGGTCTTGGGACGCTTGGAGATGTTGATAAGCTCTTTGAGTCGAGGGACACCGAGTGTGACATTTTTGGCGGACACACCGGCGTAGTGGAATGTATTCAGGGTCATCTGAGTAGCAGGCTCTCCCAGAGACTGGGCAGCCAGAGCTCCTACCATCTCACCAGGGTGAGCCTGAGAAAAACAGTAAGAAAGTGTCCAGCTTCAGGCAATGAGACAACTTGATAAATGGATAAAAGATATTACTCTGAGCAAGCATTCCTTACAATGGACTGGTTAAATTTGGTCTCGATTTCTCCCAGCAGCCAATCAAAAGCCTCTGTACTAAGCCGGAACTCCTCAGTCATTCGCTTGGAGCACAGGGTGGAGCGCAGGTGGATGTTGAAGAGCAGAGTGGCGTTCTCCTGGGCTTGCCTGCTTAACTGGTCTTCACCATTTACGATCACCAGCTTCTTACTCAAGTCATAAACTCCTGCATAAAACCAGAGCAAATATTAATGTGCGATCATTACAAGGCAACACGCTTACAGCTCATTCCAATAATACCACAACAAAAGGGTGGTGCCATGACTATGACAAGTCATTTCTTCAGTCAACACCTAAAGACGTAAACGTGGGCTTTATAATCAGCTTGCACAGGTCTGCCACAAGACAGTGGTAAGCTATAGGGATCAATCGTCAGCAGGCTTTATCTAATCTTTATTTAGCTGGGAGACCCGCTCAAACGCAGAAAGTCTTAAGATGTTTAAAGCAGTGCATACAGTGTGCATGTCAAAATAAGATAAAATAAAAGCTAGTTAAAAATACCTAACTAACATCCCTTTACAGGCTCAAAGTACAAACAAATGTGTTTAACCCACCTTCCACTACCCGTGCTGGGTTGAGGTCAGTCGGTGTTCGAGGATTGATGCGGAAGATCTTCTGAGCATTCCAGATCATTCTGGCCAAATTGCACGGTAGTACCACCTATGGAAAAAAAACACAGCAGTATGGGTCTATGGATATTCTATAGAAGTGTTCAAATACAGTGATATGAATGCATTTCATTTGATACAGTTGTAACAGAATGAGGATAATCCCATCCTAAGAGCATATGGATATTGATGGCGCTTTAAAGGGTGCTCTTAAGGGTCAGACCTTGCTGTCTCCCGTGGGGAAAATAGCCCTCAAGATCTCTCGGTCTTCCCTCATCTTCTCAAACTCTCTCTCAAGAGAACTCTGGACGTGGGCATTGGTCAACACATCTTTCACCACATCTTCCTGAAGAGTGCGGCGGAGAGCTCGTTCATTGGTGTAGTCAAACTTGAACCTGTGCAATTAAAGAAAGAGGCAAGAAAGTTGAAATCTGTCTTGAAAACAGTAGATGGACACAAATTAAACTTTAATGAACACAAAAGCACTCACTTCTTCTCAAAGGCTTTGTTGGATGGCTTGAGGGTAGCCATGTTTTGGAACTCGACAGCCTCTCCTGCCAGTCCATCCTCTCCATACCTCAGCTGGACAACTTGGTTAATAGAGTTTCTGACTGTAGCATCATACTTTACCATTACAGACTCCATAGACTTGATCAGACGACGCTGAATATAACCTGAAGGAACGAGAAGAAATTCAAAACTCATGAAGACAAATTCAGCCACAAATCCGATGACAATTTGACATCTCACTTAGAGACTAGAAATATGTATTATGATTTGAAGTTCAGACTACATTTAGTATTAGCCCTCAATAGCTGCTCAGTCCATGCGTGTTCATTACCTGTCTCAGCAGTTTTGACAGCTGTGTCGATCAGACCCTCTCTGCCTCCCATGGCGTGAAAGAAAAACTCAGTTGGTGTGAGACCGGCCAGATAGGAGTTTTCTACGAAGCCTCTACTTTCTGGACCATAGTCATCCTTAATGAAGTGAGGGAGGGTGCGGTGCTTGAAACCGAAGGGGATTCGCTTACCCTCTACGTTCTGCTGCCCCACCACAGCAATAACCTTCATAGAAGATGAGGAAGAACGAATACAGAGACTGTGAAAAACTGAACACATTTACATGCACACTGAGATTAATGCCATCTGGGATTATATTAAAGGTGCTGTATGTAGGATTGACACAGTGGTTGAACTAGGTATTGCAGGTCAAAATATTGGAAAGGGTTCTTTTTTTCTTTTTTTTTTTTTCACCCGGCCCCTCCTCCTCAGACTTGATGTTAACTTGGCATGTTTCTTAAATATCTGCAAACATATTATGGTATTTTTATGCTTTAGTAGAGTCAAAAACTTACATACAGCACCTTTAAACCATCAGTGTGGAAAAGGCAGCAACTTGCTTTTGAACTATTTTAAGATTTAAACACCATCTACTGTCTTCTCTCACCTGAGAAATGTTAATTTTAGAGCCTTTTGAACCAGCCACCACCATGGATTTGAAATTGTTGTACTCAGACAATGACTTCTGGGCAGAGGATCCAGTCTTGTCTCGAGCATCGTTCAAGATGCGGTTGACCTGGTTCTCAAAGGTCTGTCTCAGAGTGTTACCTGGGGTGGGCTCCAACTCGTTGTTGTGGGCTTTCTCAATGACCTGTGAGAAAGAAATCATCATGCACAACTGCACTCATGTACGAAAGCACTGATCGGTAATATTTCTAAAACCCTAATGATGTCAACTCACCTCTATCACATCCTGTTTGGCTTTCTTAATCGTGTTCTGAATGTCCTGATATGTCGCCTTATCGGCAATGGAGTCTCCAATACCAATAGAGTGACCTGAAGCAGACAAGATACATTTACTAAATATTTGCACATACTTTTAAACATTTAATTAATCGGGATTGTAGTGCAAATTTAGTCAGTAAAGCCGGTTCTGTGATAAGCAGTAAATCTCTAAACACCTGCTTTCAGGTGGAACTGCATTTATTGCACAGTTGTAGTTCTCTGACAAGCTGTGCAAAATCGAATTCGTAAACGCAGACGATATGAAAGTGACATGACATTCAGTCAAGTATGGTGACCCATACAAAAAATTTGTGCTCTGCATTTAACCCATCCAAAGTTCACACACACACTGTGAACACACCTGGAGCAGCGGGCAGCCATTTATGCTGCGGCGCCTGGGGAGCAGTTGGGGGATCGGTGCCTTGCTCAAGGGGCACCTAAGTCGTGGTAATGCCAGCCCGAGATTCGAACCCACAACCCTATGGTTTAGGAGTCAAACTCTAACCACTAGCCCACGACTTTCCCAAATTAATTGTAGAATTATGAAATTGATGAAATCATTCACGATAATGACAGCTGTTTGATTATCAGGGGAGGGGAACGTTGATCCTGGAGGGATCAAACACCTGAACAAGCTAATCAAGGTCTTGAATCATCTGTTTATTCAGGTGCAGTGATATTTGCATATGCAGCGGGAGAGCGCCCTATGGCCTTTGGATGGATATTTACTGTTGATCACAGAACCGTACTTCACAGAAAGATACGCATGACAATCGCAGCTTCTGTCAAATCGTGATTTATTGCCTTTTGCGATTTCATTTCGATTAATTGTGCAGCACTATTTCTGTTCATTTTCAATCCTGATTTTTTTTACCCTCAATGAGCAGCCAGTTGTTGACAACAGTCTGGATGTTGGAATAGAAGAGTCGTGTGATGTCATGGCCCATCTCAAGGTAGGAGATGTGGACCAGAGAGCCAGCTGAGGTTCCCAATGACTTCTTACACAGGATGCCCATGATCAGCTCACCGTTCTCCACAATCACCTGCAAAATGAATTGAAATGAGAACAAAATTGCATAAACGATGTCCATATTTGAGCTGCACTACTGCACCTTAGTGTCTCCAGGGGAGATGTGTTTATAAGGGCCGCTGTCCTCTTCATCAGGGTGAGTGCTGTGTGTGCGAATGGCATTGATGTGCCCAGGGATGATCAGGCTGAAGATCTGTTTGCCAGTCCAGAGAGGTCGAGGCTTCAAGATAGCAGGTTGGGGGACTTTGCCATCCCATGTGGAGAGGAACATGAGAAGGTTCATCACCTCACCCTAACACAAAATGATTTATTAGTACCTGCACACCCTAACAGCTCATCACATTCAATTTTATCCCACAGCTTTGTATACGTACCCTCTCTAAGAACACATCTCTCTTGGTAAACTTGCGCACAGCTGTCAGGGTGTCCTGCACTATACCCATGACGGGTCTGTTGGACTGTGGTGTGACGATCATACGAGGCACCATGGCCAGCTCCTGGATCTCAGCACGGGTCTCCAGAGACTGTGGCAAGTGCAGGTTCATCTCATCGCCGTCAAAGTCAGCATTGTATGGGGTTGTCACACTAAAAGTGAAAGGAATTTCTTCTTTAAATGCGTTTGAAATCTTCGTGAAGTCAAAAAGCATTATGTTAAAAGGTGTTAAATATGACCATTAACTTTCTGTACCTTAGTAACAATTTCAGCAATTATAACTGATGATACAGTACACCAATTCAATAAAGTGCCTATCCACGAATCAATCCATAAACAATGTGCTGGATCAAGTCATAGAAATCCAGTGTACCTAAGGTTGAGTCGAAATGTCGACCATGGCAAGATTCGCACTCTGTGGCCCATCATAGACATTTTGTGCAGCGTAGGCTGTCTGTTGAACACAATAATGTCTCCATCACACATGTGCCGTTCAACCTAGAAAGAAAAATAAATTAGATTTTAAATCCAAAAATGACATTGCATTCAACAAACAAGCTGAAAAGACTGTCAAAACTGACTTTGTATCCAATCTGAAGGTGAAGGTCACTTGGCTTAGGGTGGAATCGCAGGTCAATTCTGTCCCCGTTGTCTCGGATGATATATTTGGCTCCAGGGTACTGACTGTTACCTCTCCTAACAAGCTCTTGAAGTCTGTACAGTTAAGGGGGGGCAGAGTTACAGAGACCTCTCAGAAGACACTAAAATATTTTGTAAGTGAGATGTGTATTCACACAGAGATAAAAACTGCTATTACTACCTGTCAATGTTAAAGGGCGTGACGATCTCGGGGAAGGTCATGTTTGCGGCGATGGAGCGGGGCACCCCAACCTGGTCGATCTGCAAGTTGGGGTCCGGCGTGATGACAGTTCGGGCAGAGAAGTCTACACGCTTCCCCATCAGATTACCTCGGACACGTCCTTCCTTACCCTTTAGCCTCTGCTTGATAGATTTTAGTGGACGACCAGACTTTTGCATTGCCTGAAACAAGAGCATATGAGAGCAAAGTCTTCATTGATCACTTCATTGATTCCCCACTCGACATAATTACAGATTAAATATCAATCATGTTTTAACTGGCTGCAACGACATATGTAGCAGTTTTATTTTGCGTGTACACTTTTTACAAATGCATTTTATTATAATTTGAAAATTTCTAACAACGATAATGATTGATAAATTATACTTAAAAATTAAAAGATTACTACTATTATTTTGATCATATTTTTATTAATACTACTAATACTACGACTATAGATTATCATGCAATTGTTGCTTCTTCCAGTAGCATGGATTCAGATCTTCTAAAGTACAGTGTAAGTCTTACCCTAGGTAGACCTGGCAGTTCATTGTCTACCATGGTGGCCACGTGGAACTGAAGCAGCTTGACATCCTCTGCTATAACATGCGCTGCAGCTCCACTCTGCTCATTTCGCTTCAGCTGGTTATTGATCTTCACAATGTCAGCCAACTTGTGTGTTAAATCATCCTAGTGGAAATTAAGAGAACATTTGAAACAATCTAACAGCTATCGGAACCATGCAATACATCAGAGTCCTTTCCCACTGTTTAATAAGAAATGCTAACCTGGTTTCTAGCAGAGCCCTGCATGACCACAGCTGGTCTCACAGCAAGAGGGGGCACGGGCAACACTGTGACGATCATCCACTCAGGACGGGAGAATTTGGGGTCCATGCCCAAGATCAGATCCTCTTCATCTGATATGCGTTTGAAGATCTCATGCACACGTTCTGGACTGAGGAGGATCTTCTTCTCCTGTGAGTCTTCATTCACATGCTTCCACTCCGCATACAGCTCCAGGCCAGAGCGACGGATGCGTGGCTGGTACCTGCCACAGCCCCCATGACCCTTGAGATGTGCAAGTAAAAAATCAGTTTTAAAACTTCCAGAGCAAGCTTTAAATGCAGCGGAGAACATTTAAAATTGCCCTGTGTGCTCCGAGAACTTTAGGTCTGTACCTTCTCTTTGGTCAGGTCTTCTTCTGTATCCTGCTGCTCAACTCCAAATTTGTTGTCCATCTCCTCTCCACCCTCACAAATGTTTTTGCCTTTACAGAGGTCATAGACGTGAGTCAGACGCTTACGCGGCTGCCCCTTCGACTTGGTCAAGATGTCTTTGATTTTTGGATTGTTCTGGGTAAAACAAAATTAGAAATTAAAACAAACTACAGAACAATTTGACCAAAGGATCTAAATCAGAAGAACCATGGAAGAAGGAATATTTTGACAGAAATAAATCACGAATGAAAGGCAAATTGAAAACAGCATACCGCGTCCACAAGCAGTTTTGAACAGAAGAAACAGACACAGCGGAGGACCTTCATTATCTTTGTGATGAAGCCAACATGGAACACTGGCTTTGCCAGCTCAATGTGACCGAAATGACCAGGACACTCAGTCATGTTACCTAAACCACGACAAGCAAAACAAGCAGAGGTTTGAAATTACTGGAGTAAGACACAAGAAAAAGCTTTAATTGTTTAATACCAACCAAAAATGGATGAAAATCTGTTTATGAACATACCTGCACATGTCTGGCATCTGCCTGATCTCTCAATTACCCCTTGCCGGGGGTCCATAAGGCCCCCTAGTTTAGGGCGCCCTCCTTCTGTAGTCTCAGGGTACTTGATGCCCCCTTCAGTAACGGACAACCGTTTCTGAAAATAACGGAAATGCCATTAAACTGTCTCACATTCACAACAGCAGGAAAACATTGGTACAATGAATACATTCTCAAGTAAAGCTTTAAAAATTAGTTTGCAACAAGCAATTATTTAGATGTCACCTGGAAAATTAAGTTTTTTTTTTTTACATTCTAAATGTAAACGAGTTATCATCTATAACGGGGTTTTACCACAAGTGCAACATACAATAACCAGCAAACGAGGTGTCAGAGATTGCTAAAGTCTGCATTCATATAAAAGATCAAATATAAATTGAAAACAATTGAAAGCTCTGAAGAATGACGACATTACTGAATAAAAATCAATTGTTTTTTTAAATCGCTCTTTAAAAGCATCACATCAACTCAAATGTGTTCTTTGCTCGTCATTTATTTCAAAACATAGTGCACTTTATGAACTGCACGTATTTGAGTATTTTAAATAAGTGAAAGCATGCATATAAAAGTTCACATTTTATTTGCCAGTAAGGTAGACATTAGGGAACAATGTGGCAAATTGGGGAGAAACTCTGGGTCTGCCATGTGACTTCACAATTGTCAAATAAAATAAACAAACAATAAAGAGAACAAGTTCAATTTCCACACATTTAAAACAAGGCTTCCAGTGTCTTGTTGCTAATTGTTAAAGCAGGACTCTTGTGTAGTGCATCTTCGACTTTCAACTAAACACATGCTCTTACTGAGGAACAAGTGGCTAGCCGGCTAAGTTAGCAAAATACATGTTCACAAAAGACACTGTATGTTAATACTTGTATTTAATATGATTTTAACACGATGATGATTTGAGTAATACAACAATACTCAAAGAATTAAGAGAATACCCCCACCCAAGAGCAAAACCTACAAGTTCATCAGGGCTGAGGACGCCGAATTGCACTCTCTTGATGAGGCGCAATGGGCATGCGCTGTCGCTGGAAGGCGGTCCGTGCATCCTGTCTATTCAAAGAGACGCGTCCTCCCCCGGCACGCCGCTTTGTAAGAAGGAACACCTCTGAAACGCCACCAAGACTCTCCTGGCACCCAATGGTGTCCGGAACTTGTCCGATGGCGGTTTCCCAATGACCACCGTGTCTTGCTATTCAATGTGCTTTTTAAATTTGTGTTTATATACTAGCTATTGTAGCTACCAGCAAACCCCTTCCCTTTCCCTGATCTACACTCCAGTGCGCTCTAAGCGCATCTGAGTGAAAACTGCTCTCACACGGCTTTATATAGACTGAACGCTTTGCTACAGGTCTACACAGTCTACTTGGCAGGGGCTGAACAGTCAGAGGGCGGGTTCTGGATTGATTTTTCTGTGCACTTATTGGCCGCGGGACTGCATCTTATGAATAATTAATTAAAATCGACGTATAACCAATAAGATTGTGCGCTTTTGTTTCCGCGAATCCTATACAGGTGGAGGCGGGACAAACCATATGAAGAGATTCCATAGGACCGTATAAACCAAGGGAGGATCCGTAGACACTTTAAACATTAATATTAAATAACTTTCGTCAATATGAAACGTTATTCGCCAAACATGTTATTAATATTCATGAGGAGAGAGCTTTTGCCCAATTGCAACCAACGCTTGATGGCGGTAAAATAACTTTCTTACTGCCCGCCTTCTTTACGAGCATTGCCGATTTTAGCCGACTGATATTTTTTCACCCTCTGAGCAAAAATAAAAAAAACCTGTGCTGTTCCGTCCGTCTCGCTCTGGATCAGCTAAGACTGTTGGAAAAGAAGCTCTTGTAAGAGGCCTACACCTACCGTCGAGGATTAACACATTATTTACGTTTTAAATACGATTTGTATGTAATTCAAATTAGTAACTTGCTTTTATTTTGTAAGCTTATTAACATCCTTCGGACTATTTTTTATGATTTCCTTACTTTATTTGTGTTCTACGGGAAAATGCAAGAATCCACGAGGTCGATTAGAAACAATGGCGGGACGGCATGCGCTTTTTTCGGTATGATCCGCTGGAAACTCCGCTGAAAGCCTGCGGCTTCGGACAGTGCTTTATAAATTAAAATAAACATTCGAGAGACGTTGTTATTTTAAACATTTGATGTTTTTGTAACAATTTTAAGAATTATTACGTTATTGTAGCTCAATGTAAAATAAAAAGAATAGACTTCTACATCCAGGCCATTGTGTTCTACAAAAAGGCGCTAGCCTAAGTTTTCTTGTTACCGATATTCATATAAATAATCGCAAATCCAATGTTTCGTAAACGGTTTAATTTGATTATATCATATTGTTTGTTGTTGTCGCTAGTGTAGAGTGTAGTTATGAATTTGTAGTAATGTTACATAGCGACTTCTAGTGAGCTTTTGCTTGTTAGCCGCCATTCTTTGTGGAATGGGAACATTAACGGCACCCGTTTAAAGTGATTTTCTTTGAAATATTAGTTTACACCGTCAAAATATTAGTGTATATATTTGTGTAATTGAGTACATAGGTTTATATCAGGGCAAATCAACATTCGGATACATATTTATAGATTGAGTACATTGTAGTTTACAGTGTAGAGAGATGGTTGTAAAAAAAAAAAAACTTTTTAAGTTGTTTTTATAGGTTCAGTCACATTTTATACTTGATGTAACGTTAGTCTCTTTGTTACATATTGATATAGACACCAGAAATATATCAGACAGTCGTTTACACGAACAATCACGACTTTGATCGATTTTTGCTATTAAAAAAAGCTATTTTCGTTGATCTTGGTCCTGTCCTGGTCCTGTATGGTTTCAGACGTAGATGTGACTTTTTAACCGATCATGTGTTAGTTATATCACGTTCATGTTAGCCTGTTAGCATTGAGCTTGGATGGCTGTGAATCTATGTACATTTAAAAAATACTGAGGTTCTCTAACTTTTGAATTGGTTTCAGATTATTCAATAACACGGATTTCTTAGCACAAAAAGATGACTTATAGCTGAAAAGACTTTGTTTATAAGGGTTGTGTCTATAAGGCTAATCGGATAATGGAGTAAGAGCTTGGTTGTAAGCTAATGTATCAAACCCAAATCGACTTCCGTGAAACCACATGTATCGGGAAAATTGGCTTTGCGGACGGTTTGTTTTATATCAATATGAGCTATTGTTTCTGGAAACGGCTTTAAACCGGTTTTAAGTCCCGATACAGTTACATTCAAAACGTCAGTGTTCTTGAATGTGGATGTTGTGTCGAAGTCTGAATCGGGTCTCCCCTCTTAAATCAGAACCTTGCTTAGAGTAAGACCAAATGGATGTGTATTTTTAAGGCATCATGTCGTATTACGGCGGGTACAGTGGCGGAGAGAGGAAATAATATGGAGTCGGGTGCTTGTGTACTTGGGCGGGTTTACAGGGCAGAAGGGAAGCGGAGTTGCGTAATGCCAATGCCTGAAGTGAAACGAGCCTCAGCTAGATAACCTTAACATTAGCCTTACGTTCACTTTGAAAACCGTCCACAAAAACTAATTAATTTTGACAGTTTTCAAGGCAGTACCGTTCTCTCTCTCTCTCTCTCTCTCTCTCTGTGTGTGTGTATGTATGTGTATATATATATATATATATATATATATATATATATATATATATATATATATATATATATATATATATATATATATATATATATATAATGGTCATTTACTTGGGTCGGTGCAACAAGAAAGCTTTTTACTGCACACTGTGCTTTACAGTACCAGTGTTGAATATCTCATTTACATTTGTAACCAAGTTAAGATTAAAAGGGATTATATGCTGCGATTTAAATTTTTTCTTGCTCTTTGGAGTGAATGCACAAGCTCTTGGTGCATAAACAAGGTCTGTAAAGTTGGAAAGACTACAAAGAGAGATTCTTTATAGAAGTTAAATCAAATGCTAAAATGCCCCCCCCCCCCATGTCTACTTCACAATGTGGTAAGATTTGCATAATGCAGCCCAAAATTTCACGCAATGTAAGGAGGAATGACTTTTAGTGCGCTTTCACAATAACACTTTTGGTGCGCATCCGTATTCGATTGACGTCAGAGTTCGGTTCGTTTGGATGATGTGAACACTGTCTTCCGAACTTGGGTGGGCGCCGCGAAACTCGGGTTCTGACCAGGCAAGCGAACCAAGTGTGAAAGCACCATTATTCTCACTGCAGTATAGCTGCCGCCATTGTAAAAGTGAAATTACTTCGTTTAGCCTTTCAAAAGAGGACACAACTTGAAATCAGTGGTTAAGTTACATTACATTTGTTACATAAGTTACGTGTTCCAGAACAGTTCAACCCGAACATTCAGATGTTTGAAGGGCATTTTATGAAGGAAGAGGACTGTTTCTTGAGAGAGTAGTCTACAATGCTAGTTTTAAAGGGGTCCTATGATGTTTTTAAAAAAAAAAAAGTTTTTATTTTGTTTATTTGGTGTAACAGAATATGTTGACATGCTTTAATGTTCAAAAAACGCGTTATTTTTCAAATACTGTATATTATAGTAGGTCCTCTATGCCCCGCCTCTCTCCAACACGTAGTTTTCTACAGAGTCCCACCCACTGACAAGCGCAGTCTGCACTGATTGGCCAACTGATCCAGTGCATTGTGATTGGCCAAACACCGCAAGCACACGTCGGAAATGTAATGCCCCTTTCCATGATTGCATGCTTCATCTTTTAAAAAAAAATGTTAAAGAAAAACATCAAAACATCAATAAAGTAATTTACTGATACCCTTGAAAAAACACATGCATTTCCAATGTCAACAGTCAGAATTTAAATGCAAAAAAGTGCCCAATATAAGTGATAGGAAAAGGCAACATAATTAGGTATTTCACACTTGTTTATGCACACGAGTCAAAACTATGTTGTCATTCATTGATGCATACTGTATGATAATCCAACAATAATAATCGCTATCTGAATCCATGAGTTTTATCACTAAGGTGATAAGTTAATGTGTTTTTACAGAGGTCCACATTAGAAACAATTACCGTTTGAATCAGGCTTAAGTCTTTCATAAAGTTCATACTGTAAAACATTAAAGATCTTTGCAAAGTCAAAACTAACAAGTCCAGCAGCTTTCAAGGATATACCAATCTGGACTGTTAAAAAAGATGATATAAAAGACAGGATCATTATTTATATATATATATATATATATATATATATATATATATATATATATATATATATATATATATGTATGTGTGTGTGTGTGTATATATGTATATATTTATAGATTAATAGATTTTGATTAAATAATTTCACTCTGCTCTTATTTTGGCATTGCAGTGATATTAGAGTCTTTGTCTCATTTCTCCCTCAACAGGTGTAATTTATGTTTTGAGATTTAAAACACTCTCCCACTCTTTATCATGTAACTTATATTTAGGCATTATGATAACTCATACAGTTCATAGATTTAAAATTAGATCCGTTATCGCGCTAAAAACCCTTCACTCATGAATCATCATGTCTGTCTGCAGATCCCTAGTGATTGGCTAAAAGTATGACCTTGATGTCAACATCAGCATTAGCACCTCTGCACTGCAGTGTCCAATCTGGCAACACTGTTAGGGATGTAACATTTCCGTCACAAGCTTGAGGTATTCGGCCTATCACAACGCCCTGGACAGCTGGCCAATCAGAGCACACCTCAGTTTTCAGAACAATGAGCTTTGTAAAAATTCAAGGAGTTTCAGAAAGGCGGAGCATAGAGGAGAAACATTATGTGGAAAATGTATTTTTATTTATTTTAATCTTAAGCCGCATAAACCTGTTGCATTACACCAAATACACAAAATAATGTTATTTTTAGCAACATAATATGAGCCCTCTTAATTGTTGAAGGGATAATTCACTCAAAAACAAAAGTTCTATAATTTATGTTGTTTTAAACCTGTATGACCTTCTTCTATGGAGCACAAAATAATTTAAATTTTAGAGGTTGATATGAATAAAAAGACACGCTAACATTAACTCTACCTTGGTTACGACTCTTTTGTAGTTTGAAGATAAATCACATATTTGAAATGCTGTGAAAGTGAATACATGTGTGAGCTGTCACTGTCACTTTAAATAAGTTGTATTGGACAATGTCAGATTGGGAAGGTTTGCTTTTAAGTGGCTTATTGCGTTTTAGTGAACGTAGATTTTCATCAACACACATTTGGACACATTTATATCACATAGCTTAACGCTGACTGTTTTCAATGATTCTGATGTAACATTCATGTATTATGTGTAAATAAAGTATATTTGCAGTGTATTCAAATGTTTGGTTTCAGTTTTTTAAAGCCTACCTACTTTTTCTGTTTACTTTAAATTTTATGTGCCTATATTAAGTAAATCAAACTCTAAAATAACATGTTAACTATTTTATGTTAACATGTTTAACATTATGTTAATTATTTAAATCAGCCATTGCTAAATATTTTGTGTGTTTATGAGAGAAGTGCTGTTCAGGTGGTCTTAAATGGATTTCAAACCGAGCTGTAGCACCACCTTGTGGCAGATACAAAAAAAAAAAAATCAGTTGTGCTTACTTTACTAGTTTAGACCATAGATTGTACAGTAAGTTTAGACTCACTCACTAGAATACTTAAACTACAGCCTGCGTTGAAAAAAATAGTGGCCTGTGCGTTTTAAACTGTAAAGCCTAATCACTAACTGTTTTATAGCTTAAAAAAAAAAAAAAACTTTATAAAGGTTCTGTGGAATTTAACACGGTGGACCAAAATATAGTCTTTGTCAAGCTGGAACCTAAAAGGCAAGACTTTAACAAGTAACATTTTTTATTCAAACAACAGTTTGCCATTTTTACACATGGTTCCTTCAGGGAAACATACAGACATTTCCGAGCACTTTTTCTTTTAAAATAAACAATTAACAAGATTGTATTAAATAACAATGGCCACACACAATAAATATTCCAGTGCTATTGCAGAAATTGGAGCCAAAATATAATCTCACTTTGTTACAAAACAAGAAATTAATAACAAAGGCTTACCAAATATTAGCCAAATTTTCATAAAATACATGGTGTTATTAGATTATCTCCTGTACATTTTTTTCTTGATGTAGCTATTAATTATATATGTTCAAATGTTACATTAAGATTTTGTTACAGTCAATGCAAAAGAGATGCTGAGAAACTAGTCAAGCTCCAGATCAGAGGAGAGTCATGACCACTAGATGGAAGCTTTGAGTGCAACAGACACTGCTGAACGCTCCTGTTCCTGTTACTTCAGTGTCTGGATCTTCCTCTTCCAAGCGGAAGCCACAATCAATGCTTTGATCAGGAGCTCTCAGGGAAACCCTGTTGTTCCAGTTTAGTAATCACAAGGCTCCGTAAGTAAGCTGCTTTGGCTAAAAAAAGAAAAAGAAAAAAAGCACATTTACCAAGGCAATCTAATGATAGGTTTTTAAGATGGTAATGACTGTGAATGGTAAAGTAAGTTTTACAAAATTAAGCTCACCAAGCAAAAATGTTTCTAAGCTTATATTTTAATCATCAAAATGTTCTATTATGTAAGACCAGTGAGAATTAACACAACATATCATTATGATGACTATGAAAGAGAAAATGTTAAATTTCAAATATTGGGACACACGAAAAAGCAAATAAAATGGAGTGCTAAAATCATTAGACTGAATGGCACTTGTCACAAAAAGTATTGGTCTCTGATTATCCCAAACACTGATCGTCCCAAGCCTGGATTGCAGAAATTTCAACTACGTTCCGGCAGACGGGGAATGGTTGAAACATGGGGTGAGTTGTAACACTGCAAGTTGTAAGTTCACCACTTAGAAACTGAAATTACGTTCCTACATAAACACAGTAGAGGATACACTCCTAAACGTTCCATATGGAAGTTTTCGCAGTGATGTCACATATAAGAACCATTTTCGGTTCCCCAAAGAACCAACAAATGCTTAACATTTTCGCTTTCCACAAAAAATATTAAGAACCAAGTCAGCATATTAGAATAATTTATGAAGCATCGTGTGACACTAAAAACTGCAGTATGGCTACTGAAAATTAAACTTTGCCATTAGAAATAAATTATATTTTAAGGTATGTTAAAATAGAAAACAGTTATTTGAAATTTTATTAGTTATACACATTTGTTTTTGATCAACTAAATGCAAACTTGGAAGAAGAGGCTTCTTAAAAAAAAAAAAAAAATCATCCTGCATGCATACAATGCATCGACACCCTTTCTCTAATTTAACCTTCTTAAAGGGACAGTTCATCAAAAAAGACAATTTTGTTGTGTTGTTCCAAATCTCTAAAACTTGGTAGAACACAGAGATAGATATTAAATAAAAATATCTCAGTAGTTTTCTTGTCCATTTGATAAAACTCAATGTTGTTTTGGGACCCCTTTTAATTTTCATTGTATGGACAATAACCAGTTGAAACATTTCTCATTTCTATTTTCTCATTTCTTTCTTCTGCTGAACACAAAATTATTTGATATACTTTGAATAATGTGGGTATCTATTTTCTGGTCCCCACTGATTCCATAGTACTTTTTCCCCATACTGCGGAAGTCACTGGGGGCCAACAACTGTTTGATTAGTCTACTCGAGTTATTCTAAAACTTTTTTTAGGGGTTCAAGCACGTTGTGCACACTCGCTACTCAGACACAAAGACTTGCCCCAATCGGTCAAGAGGGGGCGCTACAGCGATCAAAAACGCAAAAGCATTCATAACTACAAGCCAAACTCAGTCCTGGAGGGCCAGTGTGAGTTTAGCTCCAACTTGCCTCAACACACCTGCCTGGAAGTTTCTAGTATGACTAGTAAGAACCTGATTAGCTGGTTAATCGGGATTGGAGCTAAACTCTTCAGGACACCGGACAGAGTTTGGGCGCCCCTGTACTAACTGTTTGTTATAGACTCAGGTGTCTTTTATCATTGGAATCCTTGGCTCAAAACTAATAGTTTTTCACTCAACCTCAGTAAAAACATCGCAGCACAATTCTCTGGACTCTCTAGATCTCTTAATTCTAAAAAACAAATGTTGAATAAAAGCATCAGAGTACCACTAATGGGCTGTTTCAGCTCCATAATATATTACTCTTTCCCAGGTTTGCTTTTGAATTCATATATATATATATATATATATATATATATATATATATATATATATATATATATATATATATATATATATATAAATATATATATATACATTATTAAATCACTATTATAACATTATACATCAAATTTCATAAAAGTTTACCAATTGATTTATACTGAGGAATACATTTTTTGCGATTATGCCATATTATGATTACAATAAATCAGTTTTATAAAGAGGAGACATTCAGTAAGCATTTTGTTTCCTCAGATATTTTACATCTCTATATCTACAACAAAATGTGTTTATACCTTTGTGAGAAACAAGACAAGGGAGTCCATTATCACTATATGTATCTGCTTTATCTATATAATGTTAATACAGATAAAATTTCTTAAAGTCAAGGGAGACGTATATAATATTAAAACCACAACTGAGATATTATTTAGTTTAAGCTTATAGCATAAATGCTTATCCCTATATAAATACATTTAAAATGGAAATAATGCAATTTTGGGGCTGTTTAGAAACAGAACGAATTCAAGAGGGTGTCACTATCACACCAAGCTCCGGCTCCTCACTGACTCAGCCCTCACATTTTCTAATCGCACACATGAACCCTTGTCACAAAGCATCAATACCACTACAAAGCACACATGCACAGTATTTACTGTTTAGCCTTGTCAAGAGAACACGGACTCTCTTACCTGGAAACTTACCTTGGGAAACCAACCGTAAGCACCTCTGATGCTGTCTCCTTTTTCCGAGTCGAATCTAAGTCATCTCCTGGTCCACTCATTTCAACTGCTCCTGTGTGTGTGTGTGTGTGTGTGTGTGTGTCTGTGTGCTCTTAGATCATACTGTAAGACACATTCACAGTTACATTCAAGTCAATATTCATCCTACCATACTAACAGTCATTCCTCACCTGCACTGTGTTGATTTCAATGAATTTACCATTGGCTGTACCTAATCCTGTGTATCGTGACAGAGGGATTGAATAAAATAAAAAAATACAGGAAAACACAGCAATGGAAGCATTCAGCAATTCGCAATCTCTGGAATTTAATGTGCTTGGAAGATGAATATGAGAATATGACCCCGGAAATCATCCAAGTGTACAAAGTAACAACATGGTGCTCAGACTTGAGTGTGGTGAGACTAAGTATATATATATATATATATATATATATATATATATATATATATATATATATATATATATATATATAATCATCTGAGCAGTTACAAATATTTTGGCTACACAAACAGCAAATTGTTAATGAAAAAATATGTCTTGTAAATTTAAAACAGGGATGAACTAAGAATGGCAGCATTTTCAGAAGCATCAATAATTTGCAGGAAACAGGAACTATATATTTAAAATCATACATTAATAATATGGAAAAACTATCAAAATTAAAATAAAAAAAAAGGTTAATGGATAATAAAAGAAAAATGTTAAAATAAAAATAAATTAGAACAATGACAATGCAATAGTCATAACAGCAGTAAGTATTTAAGTAAAAGCCACCTAAACAAACTTTGATAAATATGAATAAAAGAAAAGATTCTGGGTTGTCATACTAATCTCATGTAAACACTGATTATTTGTACTCTGACAGCAAAACTAACAACATTAGAGGGTTAACTTGGCTTTTCATTCATCTGCCCACTGCCATATTTGTTATCCAGTCCTCCCATTGCAGGCGGACATTTGACAGCCCCCTCTTCCCCAAAACTCCCCAGGAGTCTGTGTGTGGCTGACTCCAGATGTCCCAGCCTCTTTTGTTACCGTGGAGATTCAGCTGGCCACTGCCTTCTCATTAGTGTCTGCTGATCCATATGTCATGTTAAAGAAGGCCTTTGATCAGCAGCGAGCAGGGGAGCATTTGAGCCACCTATTTTCACAGCAGACAAAGATTAGAGGCAATCAAATGACAAATACAATAATTTAGAATATGAAAAAGCGTGTTTACAAAGCTGAATCGCTTATTCAAGACGACAATTTGTGAAGACCACCTCTGTCTGATTTTTTTTAAAACAAGAAATGAGAAGTTACAACACAATTTAACTCATATAAATGTATTATAACTGAATGCATAATCCTTGAACATTTGCTATCACACTGACTTTGATTTGAACTGAGATCTTATCCCAAAGGTACCTTAAATCAAGACATACTTCCTTTTAAAGAACTCAATTTCCTTATTGATACCGAGTGATAAAACATCCATTGTCTACATATCTTGGCATGTTTTCTGGACACCATGCTCTTAATATTGACTGTGGTGAAATATCTTGGATTTCGAACTCTACATATGAGTTTCTTATGTCCATGTTCCAGTTCCCAAACAGCTTATAGTGTTACTTTGCGGTAATCCTTACTGAAGACGTTACCCAAACTATAATAAAAATAAAAAAAAATAAACATAGCAAGAAACAAATAATTTAAAATGAGAAAATACAAGCATGTGAACTGAAAGTTCTATAATCAAGCTCACTGTAAGAACCACGCAGAAGTGTGAGAAAAGTGACAAAGTTCCAACAAGTCGGAGAGATCATAAGAACAACACCCCTTCCAAACCAAGTTCCCATGGAGACAAGTGGGCTGGCATACAATAGAAAAGAAAAAGAAGGAGTGCGAAAGAGAAAGGAAAAATAGAGAGAAGGACCGAGAGGCACAGGGGAAAGGAACGTAGGATGGGGGTATAATGAGCTGTTCAGCAGAAATTTAGGCATGAAAAAGTGGACAGAAGAGGACAGAATTCAATATGAAGCCTCATTCTCCTTATCCTGTTGCCCTGCTCTCTCCGCAGGTCCAAAATTATTTTGGAATGTCAAGTTTTAAATAGTTTTTCAAACACAATGCTGTTTTTAAACAGGTGGTTCCTGCACTTTTCAGTAGCTATAGATAGATTAGGAATTGAGAGCAAGATCGATCCATCCAACAAATACCAGACGGACTGATTCAGCAAACGAAGGCAGGGCAAAAAGTTTGCAGAGGTTTTATTTCTTTGCTCCACGTAATGGCGAGAAGGCCAAATCTTTCAAATCGCTTCTTGCCATAAACGTCCTCCTCTTTAGTCAGGGAAGTAGAGCGAGGATAAAATGGAAACCAAAGTGCATGTCCATGCCCTTCTCTTTGATCTCTCTTTTGGCTACCTCACTTAAAGAGTTTCACCCAAGTATTGTCTGGCGTCTCTCTCTCTCACTTTTCCCTGCTCCTACTCTTTATCTCTTTCCCTGTCTCTATGGCCAAGCTTTTTTTTTCTGTTGGCATGGCTCCTGTTTGTTTTCAGCCATTTTGGGGACTGGCAGTGCACGTAACAAACTGCTTAAATGGCGTCCTCTCACTCGCTCATTCTCTCCCTTACTCCCGCTCTCCCTCCCTTCCTTGCTATCATCAGGCTTGGTGTATGTAGAGTAGAGAGTGTGCATGGTTAAAGTGTGTGTCTAATGAACAAAAACAAATTTGAATATAAAGAGAATTGAAATTAAAATGAGGCTGGGAGGTGGGTGTGGGTGAGTAAGGGTGTACCCCTGAAAAAAAAGAAGCAAAAACAGCCCAGAATCATGTGTCAGTGGCAAACTGAAGTGTGAGAGAGCGAGTGAGCGGGTGAGGGAAGGAGAGATAGAGCGGCAGAAGGAGGGGAGAGTCAGAGTGCGAGAGAGTCGTTTCTGCCCTCTACATAGCGCTGCCTGTGTGCACGCGCTCGTCTTTCCCTGTGTTCTCTCTCTCTCTCACTCATACACGCACACAGGAACACACAGACCAGGACACAGAGACCAAGGGAGGGAGAGTGAGAGAGTGAGAGAGAGAACACATCGCAGCCGAGATGCAGCAGAAGGTTTTTCGAGGTACGTTGTCTTGTGTGCTTGCGTAGCAGAGAATGGGAGTGAGAAGGAGAGACTTTTTCCTCTTATCTATCTCTCTGTCTTCACCTCTTCCTGCTTCTTGCATTTCTATGCCACTCTCATATCATATCGATGGTGTTTTGGTTCTGTGTAGACACCAGAAATGAGTGTGCGTGTGGGTTTGTGTGCGCGCTAATCAAGGCCTGTCTCCCTTATCCTCGGCTGTTGTGGCTGAACCACGCAGTTCTTTTTCAGGGCTGGTGAGTCGCTGATTAAAGTAGAATCAGAATAAAGCTTCAGACTTTTTTGCGTTCTCTTATCATAGTTTCTGTTCTGCTAGATCTGGATACTTTATGATGTGGCAAGTTCATATCTGATTATCTCAGTAGCGAAGGACATGTTTTTAGAATTAACGATCAAGTGGCATCTTGGAATATGGAGCCAGTCATTTTCCTAAAAACAGCATCTACCCGTGTTTTCGTAAGGTGTATGTTATTAGATTTTATAACATGCACATGCACTTTTTTTAACAGTTTATATTTACACTGTATTTTGCTGTACTGCATAGTTGGAAGTACACTATTAAAAACCCCTGCAAGGCCAAAGGGTCAGAGGTCGTTAGAAGCCAGTTGTATGGTCTTTTTGAAGTGAGTTGCATATACACTAGAAATTAAATTGAATTTCCTGTCGCTGCTTAAGGGTTCATGTCAGCTAGCATGGGATATTTTCTATTCAAACTTACACATGTTAGCATAAAGAATCTTGGCATATTGTAGTGACAAGGGCATCAGATAAGAATGGAAACATGGCAGTGCTGCTCACTTTCCTAACCAAACTGAAGCATTATAGAAGCAGCTTCAGGCATGATCTAAAGGAAATGGCTTCAGCCAGGTCACTAGCAGGGTTTTTCACTCTGTCTGTGATGGCAATTTTCTTCAAGTTTTGCTCTACTTAGAATATTGTCCTTGATCATATTACAGCAACAGATTTCTGGGAATCACTTGATGAGTTTAAACCCAGCGGACCATGTCAAACTCAGCATGTAACAAGGGCAGACTCGCTAGAGCATGCTTCATGACAAATCACCAAGATACCATAAATTGCTTAGAGGGGAAAGCAAGGAGCGAGGAAATCTTACCGTGGACGCAACCTTGGACCATCCGTCTCCATCTCCCAATTGCTTCCCACTTTTTTCTCCAAACCAGCCCACTCCTCCTTTTTGCTCTTTTCCCTACTCCTCATCTCTCCTCTGGCTGCCTCCACCATGTTTTTGGCAGGGGGTTGTGCAGAGTTCAGAAACTTGCAACATCCCCCTTTTCATAGTCTGCCTCACCCCGGTGGGCCCCGTCACGGCGATACTGAAACAGGCGGCCTTCACTCATTACTCTCTCCCACTACCATTCAGTCCATGGTCTCTTTCAGTGGCCCAGCTAAATGCGAGACCTTTAGCTCATTACCCATCTTCTTCCGAGACTCTTCTCAGTTCCTAACCCACCCGTGACCGCATTATAAAGCAAGTCATCTCGTGTGCTTAAATTGAAAATCTTTACCTCGATGACTAGCATGCACTTCATGTTCCAGCTGATGACATGGTTCTGACACTCGTTTTCAATTTCCTCCATTTGGTAGAAAGTCAGTTTGTTAACCTTTATTTAATACACTCGACATTATATTTTATAGTGCAAGATCCAACACCTTAATACTTCAGCTCTAACTCTTTCAGTTGAACGCATGCTCAAGTAGAGTGGCAGTCAGAGGGGGGAGGCAAAGGCCCTGTCACGCTTGGCCAGCCTCTAGCACCAGGGACTGTTTGTTGAGAGGCAGCGTGTGCGTCATATGTGAAGAGAAAAGGAGGGTGAGAGGGAGAGATAAATAGGGACAGACGTACAGAGAAAACGAGGGGGTGGCAGATGTGTTTGTCCATTCCCAATGTGAATGCCATGTAAAACTGTGTCATTCTTAGGCCTTATTTCATGCCATAGCAGCCACAGCCACAACAAGTGCTGGACAGGTTTGAATAATATTCAACTCTTCCTGTCTAATTGTACTCTAACATAACATCTATTATTATACAGGTCTTCTGCTATTCATCCTTTGCACACTTTCAGCAGCTGCATATGTGGTATGATGGGTAACGTTAGCTGTAAAGCCACTTGTTTACAGACCGACCGGTTCATATGTGCCTGCACGCCTGCAAATGTATTTGTGTGTTGAGAGGAGAGTGTATGTGCGTGTGCATAAAGCTTGTTGACTGCTTGTGTGTGTATGTGTGTGTGTTTCTGTGCATGTTTAACTGTGTGTTTGTGGCTGTTCCTGTCTCCAGGCCTGGATCTTGCTTTCTTCCCCACCTCTCTCTGTCTCTCTCTCTCTCTACTGCTCTCCCTCCTCCTCTCTTTCTCTCTCTGCAATAACAGTGCTGACCTAGTTTCAGTGCGTTCAGGGCTGCTTGTGGAATTTTACAGAGGCCTGCCTGCCTGCCTGCCTGGCTAAAACGCAGGCAGAAAACCATGACTGGGGATTTTCTCTGGTGTCGCATCATTAGTGATAACTAAGAATGTTAACTAGCATCTACGGTAGATTTTGGTATAAAAGTTTAAGCAAAAAAAGAAGTCATTAAATGAGCAACTAATGAGGGTATATGAACACAACAACACTGTGGACTATTAATTCTCAGACTGCTAATGAAAAACTCATTGACAGTACTCATCACATGGTCTTTTGCTTTAAATGCTATAAAGTGTAGTAAAAAAGAGTGATAGAGAGAGAGAGAGAGAGAGAGAGAGAGAGATCAGCATCAGGAACACACAATGCTTCGGTTCAAAAGGTCATCTATATTTTGGTACCTTTTCAGTCTAGGCATATCTGGAGCACTTTGACTATAAATAACACTCTGTTGGGGAAATCTTAATTAAATTCTAGCAGTCTTCAATTAGGTGAAGGGAATGCTGTGACTCAGTGGGGTTAATTGCTGAGATTGTTTCCACATTTTCAGATTTTGCCATGCCAAATTTGAAAACTAAGATGATTGCAACCAACCTTGTCTGACTAAGTTGCCTGTGTATAATAATCATAATGTATTGCTTATTTATTGCTAGCCTGTATTTTATAGGCAGTAAGTCTGTTTTAAATTCTAGCATGCTGATTTGCCACCACACAATGCACACTTTTTGTAATGTGTTTTTCGTCAGAATAATACTACTAGATTCTCTGGTTTGTGGTTGTCTAAAATCTACAATGGTTCCTGTAATTAAAACAGAATATTTGAACTATTTTTTATGTATTTATTTTTTGCAGGGTCAAGAGCGGGACCATGGTGTCAGGGGAGGATAGCTGGGACCCTCTCCACACCTGCACTGCATACTTGGAGCTGAATGTGCAATGCATGACAATCCTTGATCTGACACTTCTGGTTTTCACCATCCTTCAACTGTCAACTTCTGCACTGAAGACATAGCTAGAACAGACACTCTTTAAAGCATTTTCCGGGACCTTGCTGGACTGCAGAAACATATTTTGACTGTCTAGTGCTCTGTTTTAGGCCAACTATAGCCTTGGAGAGAATCTCAGAGGACTTGTACAAGGATCCAATGAAACACAGAAATAAACACATGAGAGGAGACAGGATGGGTGAGGGCACGGAGGAGGCGGACAGTGCCAAAACTACGAGGATATCGCTCAGTTTTCCCCTCAGTGCTGGACTGCCTAGCTTTTCTTCACAGAAGCACTGCTCCTCATCCCATCCCACTTCTTCCAATGACGTCCATGGCAGAGATGGCTCAAATGGTACAGCGTGGATAGGGGAAGCATTTAGAGACAAACAATTATCGAAAACGTCAACAAAAACTGACCGCCTGCCATGTGCTTCCTCTTCCTTCCCTGTTGATCTAACTGCTCCAGTCAGTAAGAACTGCAAGTCATCTTTGTCCTTTTCTGTTGATGGTAGTGGTTCCAGATACCCAACATCTCCCTTACAACACTCTAACAAAATTGACTATTCAAAAGAGACAGCTGGGGTTATCCTCAATAATGGATACAAAGAGCATTCGACAACAGAAACAGCACACATCCTTTTCAACCTCAGCGCAAGAGCCTACCAGGACCAAAGTGTGAAGGATCCAGAGAGTTCAAAAGGCAAAAAACGCAAGGCAAACAGCCTCCATGTTGAACTGAGCCTTCCTCTCCCTAGCATTAACCCTCACTCGTCTTCATCAACCCCTCCTCCTCCTCCTTCACCCTCGTCTGTCTCTCTAACTTCCTCCCCCTTGACTATCCCCACGCCATCTTTCCATAACTCCTTTAGGGCAGTGCCGAAGCCAGAACTACTGTGCGGGGTGTGCCACCGTCTGTTCAGCACTGCCTCGTCCCTCACTGTCCACATGCGTCTCCATCGGGGGGGACGAGTACTCAGCTGCCGCCACTGTGGCAAAGCCTTCATCCATAATAAAAGACTGCAATCCCATGAGGCCACCTGCAGGCAAGGGCTGCCAGCTTTTCCAGTGCCACCCAAAGTAGAGCCCCTGGAGGAGGGTGAAGTGGAGGGAGAGAGAGCAGATGAGGCTGCAGAGCCAGAACAGCTTGGACAAGAAGCAAGGCCTGGCCGACCCATAAAGAAAGTGCGAGACCTTCACGCTCATCATGCTGAAACATTGACTTGCAGCGATACCCTGGAGGAAGAGGATCACTTTGTAAAAGTGGTGGATGGACATATCATTTACTTTTGCTCTGTGTGTGAACGCTCTTACATGACTTTGTCCAGCCTAAAGCGACACTCCAATGTGCATTCATGGCGACGGAAGTACCCCTGTCACTACTGTGATAAGGTTTTTGCTCTGGCTGAGTACCGCACCAAACATGAAGTGTGGCACACAGGTGAAAGGCGCTACCAGTGCATCTTTTGCTGGGAGGCATTTCCTACTTACTACAACCTTAAAACACACCAAAAGGCATTCCACGGTATCAATCCTGGCTTGATCTCAAGTGAAAAAACAGTCAATGGTGGCTACAAGCAGAAGGTCAATGCCCTTAAACTGTATCGCCTGCTGCCCATGCGATCTCTAAAGCGACCTTACAAAACATACAGTCAGCCAATGGCTGATGGATTACTCACTTCTGATTCATCAGTTACCCTGCCTTTATCTATAGACAGCAGCCTCCCACAACCTCTGGACACTAAGAAATTAGAGTCTTTCCTGAAAGATCTTCAAACCCCAGAAATCAAGACTGAGCCAGAGGGATTACCTATCAGGGTGGGAGTTGAGCAGGGTAAAAAAATCGCTTCTCCTCAAAAAGACATGACATTAAAAGCAAGAGAGACAGAGGGCTCAGATTTATGGCAGTCAGGTAGTAACAGTGGCAAAAGCAAAACTCAAAAGTGCCCAGAAGGAGCTGTCTCTTCAGTCATTGCATTTGCGCACAGCAAACCCTCGGTCATCATGCACAGTGCTGCAGTCTCTTCCTCTGTCATTGTTCACAGAAACAAGATGGACTCTGTGGAGAGAAAAAGAAGTCCAGAAAATCATCTAATGACAAAAACCGGTCAAAAAAAGATTAAAAAACATAGCCAGAGAGAGCACACAGAGGCATACAGGGAATGGGATGCTGTCAGTGTAGACCCAGAGCCCTTGAAAATGAGACATCCAACAAAGAAACATCAAAAGGGACGAAAAGTTCACAATAAAACAGAGTCAAGTAAGACAATACCTTTAGCAATGGGATCAGAAGTCAAAGGCAGCGGTCCACTTTGTCAGATTACTGTGCGCATAGGGGAAGAGGCCATTGTCAAACGGAGCATCTCTGAAACAGATCTAAGGAGGGACAAAAGCCCTACACGCAGCAAACCCAAAAAGAGTAACCTCTCACAAGAAGATGAGAGAGAGCAGCGGCACACCAACCATCACCAACGTAAACACCGTAACTCCAGTCAGGAAAGAAAGGAGGTAGAGTCCAAATGGAAAACCCCTAAACTAAAAGGCAAGGTGAGGAAATACTTCTTCCGGCAGGAGGTCAGGGAGGACAGAAATGACCATGATGTGGAGGACAACCTATGGAGGCCTTACTATTCTTACAAACCCAAGCGAAAAGCCCTTCATATGCAAGGGGCTAAAGCTTGGAAGCGCAAATTGCACTACAAACGATCTCTGAGGCCTATGAGGAGAGCTGAAAGACTCATGAAAAACCTGAATAAAGAAATTGAGGTTAAAGATGCAGATGAGGGAGAGGAGAGGCGACAGCAAGTAAAGAAAGAACGGAGAGAAGTCTGTGAATCACAGAAAACTGAAGTCAAAAATATGTCACACACTTGTCCTGTCTCTTCAATAACAGAACAGAAAGAAAAAGAAAAGGGAACTAATGGAAAGCCTGATCTTCCTCTCCCTTCGTCTGTCCCTCAGGCTCCAAACAACCATCAAAACACAGTGTCCTCTATCATCAAACAACAATGGTCAGAAGATCAGGCTTCTGAGTGTGGAACATGTGGACGCTGGTTCTCCAGCCCTAGGAAACGAGACAAACATGAGTTGACACATCTATTTGAGTTTGTGTGCATGCTTTGCAGAGCTCCATTCTCCTCACAGTCCAAACTAGAGGAACATCAGAGAACTCAGCATCCCAAAAACAAGCCCCTGTCTGCTTCTACTTTCTTCACCTCTCAGTCATTAAGAAATGAGGTAGAAATTAAAGCAGATGATAATGGAGCGAATGGAAGTTCCATAGAGAAAGGCAGCCCAGTTCGCTTGGGCAGGAGGCCTTTGATCAAGTATACATGCTCACAATGTGATAAGGTCTGCAAAACCTCTGCTGCACTTAACTGCCACCTCAAGCGACATGAGTTAGGCAGTCCAACCAAGGTTGAAGACACACATGAAAAGCAAGATATGCCAAGTTGCACACCTTCTGCAGTAGAAACTACACCAGGCAAAGGTTTAGACACCAACTGTGAGAAAGTACAGCCCGTGTCTGTCATATATTACTCCAAACCAGACTGTAAAATCACTGACAACCAACTGGGTGAGAAGATGGAAGAACACCAAAGAGTCAGAAATTGTGAAAGCCCCAAAGTGGCAAACAATGAAAAAGTCCACAGTCCACTGTGTGCACAGTTTTCCCAAGTTATGCACAGCCCCACTTTAGAAAGGTTTAACGTCATCTCTCCTAACCTCCCTAGTGTACTAGTAATGAATGGTGCAGAGTGCCTAGACTACAGGACACCAGAGAAACGGAATTTAGACACACTAGATCAGCAGAAAAGAAGCCCAACACCAAGCGACAGGCAAATCCAAGTTTCTCAAATGCTGACAGAGCCCCAGATTAGAAGAGAAACAACTCCATCTGGACCCATATCACTAAAAGCAGGCAGAGGTTATGTGTTTAGAGAAGGTGACAATATTCCAAATGAAGATTTCAGTGATTTACAAGATGCTCAGGATTTAAGACTCTTTCCTCAATCCAGCAGCCAAGCCCAAGATTTATCCATGCCAACAATACTGGCAAAAAAGAAGGAGCTTGTTCAACAGATTAAACATCCATCCAACATTTCAAAGGAACAGTCTTGTAATGAGGTGTCGTTGCTAGTACCCAAAGAGGAACCACTCAGTCCTATACCATCTCCTACATGCTCTGTCATTCAAACCACTCCAAAAGGAACTTCTCAAAGGTATTCAAAGTCACCTTGTCACTCTCCAGGACCATTGGACCTACAGTTGCGGCCACAGGTGGAGCAAAGCCAATTATACAGAGGAAGGCACAACACAGAAAAACAGGGTCTTATATTGCCAGCAAATTCTGCTGGGATGAGTGATAATTCTTCGTGCCACAATCTGCTACATCCTCAAGTGCCCAGAGCAGAGCCTGAATCAAAGGACAACACCTCTGTCACTCCTACAGAACACCACAGAGGCTCGGGCTACCCTGTACAGGAGCTTACTCTTCCCTTGGTCATACCTGGAGGGTACTGCTCTGGTAAGAAACAGGAGGAGCAAATCCTGATGTCTTACCCTGCTGGACCCCTGCCCTTTCCACCACTTGGGAAGATGGTACCACACTCTGACTCCACTAAAATGCCCTTTTACCCTGACCCCTATCACCTACTGTATGGCCCACAGCTACTGCCATACCCATATAACCTTGCTGCCCTTCCAATGGCTCTAAATATGATGTCATCAGGGGATAAAGAGCCCTTACCCTTCTTTCCTTTTTTCAATTATGCCGCTGCTGCTGCCCCTTTAACAGGCACAGTGCCCCATCCTTTAGTGGTGAATCCCAGCCTATACAACAGTGGCGGCAGCAGTAGCACAAAGCAGGACAACCCATAAGTGAGTACAAAATGGCAGCAAGGGAATATCTGTGGAAGAGCAGTGGAGGCCATTTTGGGTGGAAAATATGTTTTTCTGTTTGTTAACTGAACACTCTTGCACAGCTCTTACTTCTCTTTTGTAAAGCAGTAAATGCATAGACATACATAGGAATCAAACATGGTGGAAAGATGGACAGGTGTCTTGATGACAAGAGGAAAGGATATAAGGGGGTAAAGAACAATAGATATAACGCCCCCTTCAGGCACTGCCAAGATGCACCTCCAACACACCACTACTTTGCCTCTAGTGTTGTTAGAGCTTGGAAATCTTATTAGGGATAACATATGAACAATGATCAATAACAGCTAACAGGATATGTGTTTTGCTAAATTAATTCTGTCTGCTTCCCATAATAGGGACAGTATAACAACAGTAATGATAATAATAGTTGTGTTAATTATGCTTCTTATAGTAATACAAGGGTGGCTTATTACTGAAAGCAAAATGCTATTCCTGACAAGGCTCAACATACTCAACACACAGACACACAGGGAAGATGCAGTAGCAGTTTGTGTGTGCGTGTGTGTGTGTGTGTGTGTGTGTGTATGCATGGGTGTGTATAGTGTGCAATTTTATATAGAGGTAATGCATGGAGACTTTGGGGTAGCTCATAGTGTCATATCTTACAACATCGGTACTCCAGTCATGTGTTTTTCAGTATTTCGGCTTTATGTGTGCCTGCAAGTTTGTGTAAGCCTATTTGTGGGGTGTGTTGGGGGTGTAGGCATGCACATTTAAAATAATTTGTGCTGCATCAGCCTTGGTCAGTTTTATGGAAGTTCACATAAAAGCATCATTCCTGAAAAAACGGCTATAATCTTAATAGGTCAGTAAATAGAAATCATAGATGAAGTTCTTCTTTCGTAAGTCATAGCATAGCAACTTGATGGTGTAGCTACATGTCATATGGATTCAAAATATTATTACGTGATGCCTTCACTAACCAGGATCATCATGACAAGGTCAAATGTATGGTGATATAGAATCCACTCTATATTTGATCGTGCTATGTCTAGGGACAGATTGTGTTTCGCATAGTTTGGTTTGTAGGATGTTGGTATTAATCCTTGATCATTTGTGTAATAAGTCTGTGTACTTCCAGTACTCCTGCCAACTCTGTTTCATCTCTTCCAACAACATACGTTCCTTCATGTCTGTGGCCTTCTCCTCCCCACTGCCCCCTGGTGTCCACCAAAGTCACTCCATTCACTTGACTGAATTTGAAACTCAACAGAGAGGGAGAAACCAAGTGAGACAAACAGACAACGATACAGAGTGAGAGCATGAGCAAAATTGGGAGAAAAGTGGAGAAAAACGCAACTTGGCAGTGCGTTACAACATAAATGCAGCTTCCCTTATAAAGAACGCTCGTAAGAGGCAGTAGTTTGTGAATGTTATTTTTAGGAAAACATAATCTACTACAAGCGAGCCACCATTTTTTCGGTTAGCAGATTCTCTCTCCGCAGCAGAGAAAAGAGAGGGAGGGGACGTCAGTCAGTCCTGACGCCCCTGCAGGACCTGCACTATGGGACTTATAGCACTGGAGTAGCTAAAGCACTCCCTTGTACTTTCTTGTTTGTTTTTGTTTTTTATTCACTATATTATTTGTTTGATTTACATAATTTTCCTTTTTTGGTAGTGTGAAAAGGCTTGTACTTGAAACTCATTCAAGTACACAAGAATATGAATGTAATTTAGTCATGAGGTTAAAAATAAAGAAAAATCGTAGATCATTTCTGTACACTGACTTGAAAAATAACAAGTAATATTGAACCGCTATGAGGTATTCATATATACATACATAAATATATCTATATACAGTAGTCTTAGGGACATGTCAAGGAAGTTGGATTCAATATAACCACAACGCATGAGCAACAATTGCTTCTTCAGTATCTTCTGGTGTTGTCACAAAACTCAATTTTCCTCCATACGTGGTTCTTCATTTTCTCCTGCTTTTTTTCTCTGGAGGCATGTCCTCACAAAACTTTTTTTCAACACAAACGAAATTTCAAATCTAAAACCAAAAAGAGATACTACTATGTTGCCTTATTTCTTTTCCCCAAGCATTAAGAAAGCTTTTCAAATACCACCCTTCCATCTCCAAGTCTTTTTCATTCCAACACCCTCTTCCCGGTCTACTCTCCATATTTTATCTTCTCCCTTTGAAATAAGTGTGAAACTGTGCAATGTAGCCGCAGCACTGTTCATTTCCTGAGAGTAAAACACAATGCAATGAACGGTTGTGGATCATGTAGCTTCACTCGAGTATGAGTACAAGCCTTTTGTTTGCATTGTAAAAGTGTGTGTGTGTGTGAGAGAGAAAGGATGTGTGGTGGTAAAGGAAAAGGAAACCAAAACAAGGTCTATCTCCCTTGATTGCTACCAACAAACTTGTGTTTGATTTTGGACCTCTTATTTTTGCTGTATTTCCTTCACCATGACAACATTTTTACATGAATTCTAAAAGTGTGTAAATGATTGAATTGAGTCAAACACTTAATAATGTTAAATTTGTGTAAACGAATGTA
Organism: Carassius auratus; assembly: GCF_003368295.1. Taxonomy (NCBI): domain Eukaryota; kingdom Metazoa; phylum Chordata; class Actinopteri; order Cypriniformes; family Cyprinidae; genus Carassius; species Carassius auratus. Next base: position 8,716,057 of record NC_039279.1, on the reverse strand, counting down.
AAAAAAAAAAAAAAAAAGGTAACAATCATATGTTGAGAGGGTCACATAAAAAACTGATAATTATTTTCAGCGAACTAATAACATTGGCTTTTTAAAAAAATATATTATTTTTAAGCCTGGCTTGGTTTAAATATTGGCCCACATAGCAATTGCTAAATTCTGAATCAGTAACCAAAAAAGAAAAAGACTAAATCTAAAATTCTGATGTTTACATACGAGATGCCTTTACATTTTTTATTTAAATAAGCTATTAAGAATATGCACATAATCTGAACGCACCTTACAAAGAAAAAAATTGTCATTACATTTTCTATAAAACGTTCTATTTAAGTACTGCTTTGAGGAACAACATAATGAGTTACAATTTATGTTCTTATGTTTTTTTCCATCAGCAGACATTCAATGAAATTCAGTGGATAGTGACTGTGTGGGCTACTACTACTACTACTAGTCCTATTTTAGAAAAAAAAGGGGCTATTTATCGGTCAGCATCTGGAAAGACTACTGAATATTTGCACAGACTTAAAAAAAAAGATTTAAAATATTTTAGAAATTTAGCTTTTTGGGGACATGTGTGTTGAAATAATCCCAGATCTGTCCAGTATGTTTGGTTTTGAACAATACCCGAACTACAACCAAATTAGCATCATCCTGGTCCACCCAGAACAAGGACCCTTTGGAGGCTTCAAATGTCAATCAAAGAGACTGAAATCTACCAGCTGCATATGTTCTGCACTTGGTCATAGTTGTAGGCATGTGACTAAATTGTCTGGTATTTTTGTGACGATGTTATATTGTGCCATTGTTTTAGAGGTCCACGTTATATTTGGGCAGTTTCCGAGAAGTGAAATGTTTGAAAACTTTATTTGTGTCTTCTTGTTGACTTTGTGACCGTTTAATACAAAGGTCTGTTGGCACACATTGCCGATTCAAGTCTACAATCAACAGTTAATTTCTTTGCTCTTGTTCTCTTTACTCCCTCTGTCCACGCTACAACCATACAAATAAAGTATTAACCTGATGATGTGCAAAATATCTTTTATCTTCATCATTAATATGCAATGTCGGCAATGTGTTTAAATGTTTAAAGCAAAATAAACTTGACTTTTTTTACCCTGTCAGGAAAAAATCCTACCCTTTGAGGTACACCAGCTTGTCACTGGAGCAGTACCCTCAAAGAGATTGCATATTAGTGTTTTTTTTAATAAGGGTGCATATTAGTAGTACCCTTAAGCTACTAATATTATGTGACCTTTATGGGTAGGCCCCACTGACAAGCTTAAGGTATCATTGTATTACATTTTTTTCTGACACTGGAATCATTTACTGATTGTTGGATGTATGGCCAGGTTTTCCTGCTCTTTGGTACTGGCCATGGAATTGGGAAAGTCTACCTATCAAATAATTAAACAAAATGGTAGAACTTTTCCAAAACTAATTTGACCTCTTTTCATAGTAATTGTTAGCTTTAGTCTGAATATATATATATATATATATATATATATATATATATATATATATATATATATATATATATATATATATATATATATATATATATATATATACTTTTATTTTAGCATTCTAACATGTTTACACAAAAAACAACAACAAAAAAAGCCCCCTACGCCTCACTAGTCATACATCAAGGTTTCAATGTAATAGACGAACAAACATCAGTTACCTTTCAAAGTTCATGTCATGTAATCAGACTGAGTGCTAGGTCGAAGATGGCAAGTGAAATCTTCAAAAAAACAAAACAAAAAAACTCTATTTGTTAAAAATTATATATAAATTACATTTTTGCCCTATGAGTTTGGTATTTTTTATTTATTTATTATTATACACTAAAAGGGTTCCTCTAAGACTCATACTGCATTAAGCTATGCCTTTAAGAAGGTTCCTCATTTGCCACTCAAAATCATTTTTACTAACCTAAGAAATGACAGTATCCATTTAATCAAGACAATTGATTTGCATAAGGTAGTTTGTGCCAGAAAATGATAGTGTTTAGCTTTTGATAGTTCTGACCATAAAATGTCTCTCTACTATTTTTTTTTTTTACATTCTGAACTTTTTAAGTAGTCCAAAAAAAATTTCTGAAAAGTAACAAAAGTCAGACATTTATATAATTTATATTTATCTTATCTATTCCTAAAGGATACATTAGTATTTTGTTGTACTAGGTGTCCCTAAAGGTAACATTTTTGAATTTCTTTTTCTAACAGTGTACTCTACAACGATTCAGTCATTCATTTTTTTTTTTCATTTTGTTCCCAACTTTCACCCACTTCATGTTTTGATTCATTAAACACCATAGCACAAACAAATAACTGAATGCCAATTAGGCTAGTGTAATAGTACACTCGTGAAAAGAATCACCATGTTATCAGCATACACAAGACTTGTACACTAAAAACAAAACAAACAAGATCAATATTTTCCAGTGCTGTGATGTCGAAATCCTCATTCTCTGGTCTTCAGGGGAAGCTGTGTGCCAGACTGGAGTTTACTCACTCCTCAGAGAAAGAGAGAGAGAGGTAGTCTGATGGAAGTAGGCTAAACCAAAGTCCATTCCCTTTTGTATCTACTCATCTTCTAAGCTCTGGAGTTGAAAGAGAATGAACTATCTAAAGGAAGTGGTCATAGTACTGGTAGGCCTGTACCTGATTCTGCTGTGCAGGAGAGCGTCAGGTGATCAGGTGAGTATGAGATCTCGAAATGACAGGTCTAAAATTTCTTTTTTAACTAGAGTTTCACAAGTCATAAGAGACATATACTCACAAAGGCCTTTTGTGTTTTACTAGGCAGTTATGTTGAGAAAGTAGTGCTTGTTAAATATAATATGCAAGCATAAACTGCAGAAGCAATTGTTTCCATGCAGCTGAATCAACAGAAATGAAAAGGTAAAGGCTAAAGTTGACAGCACAGATATGAATGATGATTCTGTGTACTGAGGCTTGCTTGCTTGATGCACTTCACCTATTTTACACTGAAAAATGAAATGAAAGTTCATGAGTTCGTATAATACAAAAGAAAATAAACTCGCTTTGCCTTTTAAAAAACAGTATTGCCCCTCTTTTTAATATCTTGTGAAACTCCAGCTACAAAAAGACTTTTCTTTAAGTTTATTTCAACATTTGAAAGTTAATTTGGATAAAATGTCATGTAATATATTATCTAATACAAATATTAAAGCTAAAATTATTCAAGTCAATTTCGTTGTTTAGATATTTCATTGACAATATTTGTATAATGTGGTTTTTTTTTATCACATAAACTGAAAATGTTAGTTATTTCCATTAAATTTGATAAAAACTGATGTTTTATTATTCATTAACATTTCTTTATTCATCGTATGACATTTAAAGGATTACACAATTATGTTTGATTGATTTTTTTTAATTTAATTAATGCATAAATATAAAAAATTGGATTATATACTTTTTGAGTGTATTTACTAAAAAATAGAGAATATATAAAGTTTATGAAAAACATCTAAGCTCCTTCTTGTGATAATTTTTTTTTTTCTATTTAGAAAAAAATATCCTGAACCAGTATTGGCATGCTAAATGAAATCATTTTGGTATAACAGTGCCTATGCATCTGCTAACATGTCCAAATTCTACATTTTTAAATATATTACAGCTTGGAAACAACTTTAGCTGACAAATTCGTTGCACAGTTAGCACATTTGCCTCTGAATTCGCTGAACCCTGGTTGCACACTTGCCCGGGGCAGCAGTATTTACACTGGCAGCTTGTCTGGGGATATCGCAGATGCATGTGTTTACTTAGCCTTTAGCGAGAGTGCGAGAGATAGGTCTAAACGTAATCGGAGCATTCTTGGCTGCTTTATGATTGTTGTATGATGTCAAAACCATTTTCTGATTTTTGGGATGAAAGATCCAGATATCCAAGAGAGTCATCAATCTTGCACACAGACAGTCCAAATGGACTCCCGTAATGCAGATGAGCGCAAATCTCTCTGACATCACGAGGTGAGTTGACTCAATTTGGCTTTGCTTTCTAAATTGTAATTTCTAGGCATTTAATTGCGATAGCTACTCATCGTGCATCACTGTGAGATGTCTTACCTCGCACATACAGCATCAGATCTTTCTTTGAGTTTCGGACCCTTGATCCAGAGGGGGCTGTCTTTTATGGAGACACCAAAGAAGGACGGGACTGGTTTGTGCTTTCACTGCGTGATGGCATACCTGAAATGCAAATTGGGAAGGCAGACATCTTAGTGAGCGTAAAGGGAGGTCGCAAACTCAATGATGGAGCCTGGCACTTGGTAAAATCTCTTTATCTTTTCTTAATCTCTACTGATTTCTCTGAAGCCTGATAGCAATTAAAACAACAAACCTATGTCTATGCTCCTATAAAGACCACAGTTGAAAAGTGTGGGGCTGTATGTTTTTTTTTTACACTTTTGAAAGAAGTCTTTTATGCTATGGCTGCATTTATTTGTTCAAAAATACACAGTAATATTGTGAAATATTATTACAGTTTAAAATAATTGTTTTCTATTGTAATATATTTTCAAATGCAATTCATTCCTGTGAAGGTAAAGCTGAATTCTCATCTCCCGTTACTTGTATCTTTACTGTGACATGATCCTTCAGAAATCATTCTAATAAGCTAATTTGACTCTTTACTTATATTATCAATGTAAACTTCCGTTCTTGCTGAATAAAAGTATTAATTTCTTTAAAAATGTCTTACTGACCCCAAACATTTGAAAGGTAGTGTATATATATATATATATATATATATATATATATATATATATATATATATATATGTATATATAAAGAAAATAAAACACATTTTTTAGCATTCTTTTTTGGTTTCGGACAGCTGGAGTTGCGCAATGAAGGCAAATTTGTGGTGCTAGAGGTAAACAACAAGGTTGAGCTTGTAGTCGGCCTCCATTCTAAACTAACGGAAGACGACCTATCAGGAACAATACGTCTCGCTCTTGGTGGCATGCTGGTGGACAAACGAAAGCTCTTCCATCTAGTACGTTTACTTGTATTTGTAGAACATTTTAACTGAAAAGTGATAAATAACTACTCATCGAATTGACTGGCCACATTAAATATAATTTCCTTTATTTTATTCCTCAGTTTGAGCCAAAAATAGATGCTTGTATAAGAGAAGGCCATTGGTTAAATCTCAACGCTACCTGGGATACAGACGAAACATGGGAACCCCGGCCCTGCTTCTCCGAGATCAAGAAAGGGAGCTATTTTCCAGGAACTGGAGTGGCTATGTTTAATACATCTGGTGAGCGAAAAGTCATACATGTTTAAACTTGCATTGCAGATTGGATGACATTATCCTTCCATGTACATATCCTAACAGATCTTCCTGGACTTAAGACAGAAGAGGCCGGTATTACAGTGGAGGTCTTCGGATCCTGGACTGGGACAACGCTGAGTCTCCAAAGCACAGGATTTGAGTATGTTTTGGGAGAGTTAGAAGGGAATAAAGATGTCAAGGTATGTACAGAGTAAAAAAATTATAATTTGTATCATTAATGAAATGCTATTAACATTTATATGATGACGCTGCTGATGATTATTACAAAAAATCTGAGTTATATTAACATCAAGTCTTTTGTTTTAAAGTACACAGGTCTATTACAAGCAATCTTGTTATAAAATGTATTGGTAACACTTTGCAATAAGGTTCCTTTTAATAACATTACATTAGTTAGTAACACGAACTTATAATGAAAAATAAAGCATTTCTTAATCTTTCATTTATTAATCAAAGTTAATGTTTTAACATTTACTAATACTTTATAAAAAATCTAAAAGAGTACCTGTTAATATTATTTAATGGTCCTGAGGTGACAAAATAACAATGGAAAGTTATATATTTTTCTAATAAAAAGAAACAAGGATTAATAAATACTGCAATAGATGCTTTGCTTAATGCTAGTGGATTTTAGCTGATGCATCAACTAATGTTAACTAATGGGACCCTATTGTAAAGTGTAGCCCATGTATCTGCACTGTAACAGAAGGAGCAGTTGGGCCTGAAAGAGGAATCGGAAAGTGTTGTCCTTCCCCGTGAACCTGCAACACTTACTCTCACCATACTGAAACATTCACTTGTGGTAAACAGCGTATCAGAGCTTGAAAAGGAAAGTCTGGACTTTTTCTCCATGTGGAAAAAGGGGATGCTACTGACTTTTGGGGGAGTGCCAGGTAAATTTGCGAGGTGGAAGTAAGCAAGAATTTCCATGCTGATGTTCTCCATTCACCAACACCCTATATTCAGTGTTAAATTCTGTATGTTTCACTTGTTTCTGTCAAACAGACAACTTTTTTGTATTGAACAAATTCTTCTACTTCTACTTCTACTGCTTTAGTTAATTCACTGAACCTTTTTTTTTTTTTTTTCAGGTGACAGCGAGAAGGCAAAAAGCACACATTACCTTCGTGGGTGTCTGGAGAAAATCCTTGTCCAAGGCCAGGTCATTGATCTTGATCGGGCATTGTACAAACACACTGCAGTGTCTTCTCACAGCTGTCCTACAGAAGCAATGAATGAACTCACTTAATAGACTCACTTTAGCAATCTAAACTCTATATATATATCTGTCATAGGAAGGCATATTTAAAAATGCTCCATGTTCAGCTGACCCAAAACCTCAAAAAAGTACTGATGGGCTGTAATGTTACAGTGAGCAATGAAATACATCGGAAATGCAATGATACATCTTTCCAGTACATTAATGATTGTAAAAGGTAACTCTGTTTACAAACACATCTTAAAGGGAACAATTTTGAATGAAAATCTTTGTCAACAAAATAAATCATGATCAATTAAATTATGTGTTGCTTTATTAATGTATCACTCCATGAAGTAAATACAAAAATATGCAGGTTATGTAAAACAAACAAACAATTAATCATTAATATTAATCTATCTATCTATCTATCTATCTATCTATCTATCTATCTATCTATCTATCTATCTATCTATCTATCTATCTATCTATCTATCTATCTATCTATCTATCTATCTATCTATCTATCTATCTATCTATCTATCTATCTATCTACCTACCTACCTACCTACCTACCTACCTACCTACCTATCTATCTATCTATCTATCTATATATACCAAAACAATTTCACCATCAGAATATATATATATATATATATATATATATATATATATATATATATATATATATATATACACACACACACACACACACACACACACACACACACACACACACACACATATATATATATATATATATATATATATATATATATATATATATATATATATATATGTGTGTGTGTGTGTGTGTGTGTGTATATATATATATATATATATATATATATATATATATATATATATATTCTGATGGTGAAATTGTTTTGGTAGGTCATAATACTTTAAAGATTTATATAAATGATTATTTTTTGTCTATGTTCATATTTATCACAGTTAAACACATAATACTTCATAATGTAAGTTCATATTTTAAGATTTTTGAGTTTATGACAGCAATTAAAAAAAATATAATAATCAACCTCTGGAACACAGTAATTGTTTATTTATTTGACATATTTATATATTTTAAACATGACCTTTATGCAACAAAAACGACTAAATAAATAAATACAATTCTGGAACACATAATGTCAAGTTCATCTAATGTTTTTGGCTACATGAGCTTCATACATCAGTTGTTATGCACTTTTCTCTGTAATCCGATGCCATCTAGAGGACTTTTTAAGTATAGCTCCCACAAATAACAAATATCAGTAATAGATTAATCAGGTTTGTGTTTAAATTATTTTCCTTAGGTAAAAAACAAACAAACAAAAAACCTTTTTTGTTCAGTTAGTAGAGTTGTTAAAGTCATCATATAATGGAGTTCTTCGTGTGAGTGCTGACTGAGTATTTATTTGTCTGTATTTATCCACATATTACCTACCTCCAGCACATTTATCCAGTTTTATCGGTTCAAGCACGGTTGTTGTATTCTATTTACACTTAAACTTATAATTATGTCAATAAATATGCCCAATGCCAATGGTGAATTGCCCACAAGCGACACTCCACTGTCGCAAAACGACGCTCGGTGTCGTGCACCGCGCCGCCCGTGCGAAGATGGCGGCTGAGTTGCATCCGCGCAGCGGAAAACTGATCGGTTTGTCGAACTCCAACCGAACCGCTCAACGGAACCAGCCGGTACAGGAATTCAATCACGGCCTGGTCCTCAGTCGGGAGCCGCTGAGGGACCGCGATGTCTTCACTGTCCGCATCGACAAGAAGGTAAACAAGCATATCCCACCAGAGTGAGAGAGAGATTGAGAGAGAGAGAGAGAGAGAGAGAGAGAGAGAGAGAGATTGAGAGATTGAGAGAGAGAGAGAGAGAGAGAGAGAGAGAGAGATTGAGAGAGAGAGAGAGAGAGAGAGAGAGAGAGAGATTGAGAGATTGAGAGATTGAGAGAGAGAGAGAGAAAGAGAAAGAAAAGGGTGGGAGTGTGTGTCAGCTCGTCTGCAGTGGTCCATTACTGTCCTCTTGTTCACAGGTCATGCGTGTTGTTTAGGTTTAGGTGTGTGGAAGTCTCAGGATGCGCGTGTGCTGCGGGTTTTGCAGTGATCTGTCATGATCTGTCAGGGCTGTTGATGTTAGGATGCTGCTCTGCTTGGCTATTCCTGAACTGCGAGGGGGTTAACGAGATAAATCTCATCTGATCTGAACTGTCTGCATATATACACAAAGTATATTTTGGGGAATTACTACAGAAATACTACATTATGTTCCACTGGAAGCCGAAGTAAACATGATTTTGACTCATTTCAGTGAATCGATTCTTTTGAATTCACTGATTAGTTCAGTGACCATCTCAAGTCTTTTCGCGTGTCGTGAGTCATTCATTCATTATTCAGTCAGCCAAGGGATTCGTTCAAAACGCTTGCTCATTTGTGACTGTGGGAGAAGGGGACAACAATTTTGCCTCCGGTTCCATCAGTTGTAGTAGCGGTCTTGACATGATTCATTATTGCATTTTGTGTGTACAAATCTAAGATTGCATAAGCGACAAACACATCTTCCCTACAAATTACAATGAATTTATATTTTTCTTCTTTATGTCAGTTGACAAAAGTAGTAGCCTAGATCTATACATGAATTGTTTTATGTATTAATTATAATAATGCCTTTTTCAGTTTGCGCATGAACAAGGTATCTTAATTTAGTTTCCAGCTTGTGTTTTCATAAAGCCCTGGCTTCAAAATTCAAGGTTTTCATAATTAATTTGAAATTTGTTTTTGCAATGTATAAGCTATGATTTTAATGTTGGATATAATAAAACTATAGGAGATTTAATTTTCATTCAAGGGAAAACAATTATGGTTTCATTTTCATTCAAATGGCTTTGACTACTGGCTTAGGATGATGTTACATATTAAAACCCTGTTGTTGTTTTTCAAATTGGATCAATGTATGATAATTGAATTATCATGTGGCACTGAACAGACAGCAAGGATTTCTGGGAAATTAAGTACAAGCCAATGCTAGTAAACAAAGAAACACATTGTATCTCATTCACTAAACGTATTTGTTTACACTCAAAACTGAAAACTTGCGTACGAGCAAATCATGATTCACCAATAGCTTTTGTAAAAATTTTTTTTTTAATTAACAGAAAAATGTGGGAACAACCAAAACCACACTTTTGCATAAAGCACATAGACCGCATCAGAAATCACATCGTTGGTAGCTAATTGTTTTGAATACATAATTAGTTTGTGACCATTAATAAAAGCATGTTCTGTATAGCAAGAATTTAATATGGACGTACTACATTCACCATGTTGTCATTGTCATGTGACAGTTGTGTTGCTGTTTACAAATCCTCTCCTTCGGCTTCATGGGATAGTAAAGTGTCCATGGAACGCACACTTCTGAGTCTCACCCTAAGTAGTAGGTCATCTGGGAACTTTTAGCCTACTGCTTTATAAATACTGTCAATTTGGACATACTACTCTTTCCACATACTGTTTTTTTTTTTGCCTACTATATAGCACAGATCTACTTTCGGCTGCAGCCAATTCAGATGAAATTTTATACATAAATATTTAATCTTGAATATATTTCATCATATACAGTGAAAAGGTTTGCGTTATACTTTGAGCTGTGAGAATGAGAGACAGTAATCCGTGTCTGTCTTAAAATGGTTTTGAGGATGGCACATGCTGTCAGTTTTTTTTTTTTTCAAATTCATGTGCCTACATTGTGTTATATTTTTTAATGAGATCTTCTCTTAGAAAAATGTGAAAAAATCCATGCAATTACTAGTGTATGTTACTTATGATGATTATTCAAATCATGGTACCGGTTGCAATTTTATGATGGTCTGTGTCTGATGTTTAAAAGAAATGACTTTCAGTTTTATGTAGAAACTGAAGCTTGAGAGAGGAAGAGCACAGCACAACAATATTATTCCTATAGTGTTCCCTGATATTATTCCAGTTTCCTGTATTTTTTCCTATCACTTCTAGACAGAGGGGAAAAAGACAATGAACAGATTGCTGGTCACTTATGTAACCAGATTAGAGAAAATAACTTTATCACATTCTCAGCCTGCCTTAACCCAGATAGACACAGCCCTTCTTCACTGACAGTCTACTGTACATACCATCCACATAAAGACAGTTGAGTGTTTGCCTGTGAGATATTGATTGTTGCTTGTTAGTTCGTAATATGACCACTGCACGTTGACTTTAATTCTGGATTGCTCCTGTTCGGACATGTTTGCTCTCCTTTGTAAAGAATTGTACATAACGTTTTGGGGATTTAGGGAGACCGATGCCATTTTTGTTGGAACCTTTTATTCATTGGTTTTTAATAGGGAGGCAGGGAAGTAAATGCATTTTCTTTTTCTTTTTTTTCTTTTTTTTTTTTGTGAACAAGGGCAGTTTTTTTGGCCTTGTCTGCTTCTGAAGCAAAAATTCCCCCAGTTGTACTGTAAAACCATTGTGCTCTTCGAAATACTGCTCCTTGTTTTAGTTTTTTTTTAACACTCTTGCATCTTGTACTCTTTCATGTTGCGGCTTTACCCTAGACGGGGCATAACAAATTAGTATAATTGATATGTAATTAATATTAATCAATGATTAATGTTAGACATTTAAATAATTTATTTAACAAAACTGTACGCTTCACTTTTTTGCTTTGAATATCGTCTCAATGGACATCAGTTGTGGATTATTATAAACGTATACATTTTTGTTTAGTTTTTTTTTTTTTTTTGCTTTTTTCTCTGTGGTTATGGAGTTATACTGAAGCTGAACTTTTTTTTTGGAATTACACTACCAATCAATTTTTTTTTAAAGAAGTCTCTTTTAATGCTTGCCAATGCTGTATTACTTGATTTAAAAATGCAGTAAAACAGTAATATTGTAAATTTGTACCCTTTCTATTTTAATGTTTTTAAATGTAATTTATTGCTGTGGGTGCAGAGATGAATTTTCAGCAGTCTTCAGTGTCACATAATCAATCAGAAATAATTCTAAGAATCTATTTTTTTTAACATTGTACTTGTCTTTACTTACACTTATGATCGATAAATAAATAAATTACTGAACACAAACATGGGTGTGTATATATATATATTATACATTAAATATAATAACACTATTGAGAAAAGACAGGGGAACTGATACCATAGTATGTGTAGGCCTGGCTTTAACTTGAACATTTAAGCCCCATGGCTCACCATGCACCATGGTTCTGAGTCTTCTGAGATCATTTATAAAGGGATTGACTAACATTTAACTAACTCACATTTCTATTCCCTTTGGTCCAGGTGAACTCATGGAGTGGTTCTATAGAGATCGGAGTGACTGCGCTGGACCCAGCCGCTCTGGAATTTCCCAGCAGTGCCACAGGGCTGAAGGGGGGCTCGTGGATCGTGTCCGGCTGCTCTGTGCTAAAGGACGGACGCTCAGTCTTGGAGGAGTACGGTCGCGACCTAGACCAGCTAGGGGAAGGGGACCGTGTCGGGATCCAGCGGAATGGGAAAGGAGAACTGCATCTGTGGGTGAACGGACAGGACTGTGGCACGGCTGCAAGTGGACTTCCTTCTCGTTTGTGGGCCGTGGTGGACCTCTATGGGAAGTGTACTCAAGTGACTGTGGTAAGCTGCGAACCCCCAGCTGAAATAGATGGGGAAGACGATGAAGAGGTGGAGGATGAGTTGGTGTCGACACAAGCGGTGTCCATAATGGCAGATGCTTGCCGAAGCCAAGATGATAGGGCTGGCGCTATCGTGCTGTCTGAAGCTGGTGCTACAACATCAGCAGAGGAAGGTAAAACTAGACCACACTGCGTAGTCTGATGGAAAGGATTCCAAGTACCGTATTTTCCGGACTATAAGTCACACGTTTTTTCATAGTTTTTCATAGCTGTTCCTGCGACTTATAGTGAGGACAAAAATTAATTTGACATGAACCATGAGTAATGAACCGAGAGCAAACATTACCATCTACAACCGCTAGAGGGCGCTCTATGCTGCTCATTGATCCTGTAGTCTACCCCTGAAAACATAGAGCGCCCTCTCACGGCTGTAGACGGTAATGTGAACTCTTGGTTCTTGGTTCTAAATAAATGCGACTTATAGTCCAGTGCGACTTATATATGTTTTTTTCCTCATCTTGACATATTTTTGGACTGATGCGACTTATATTCAGGTGTGACTTATAGTCCGAAAAATACGGTATTTGCATCAAATGCTAACACAACCGCTTGCTGATATTCGAAAAGCTTTTGTCCATGATGTTTCGAATCGTGCAGAAATAAGCATTTTGACTCTTCAAAAGTTTAATGATTTTTATTAATTGATTATTTTTACTAAGAAATTTTATTAGTAATAATATACGTTCACATGTATTCAGGGTGTTAAGTAAATGCGTTATTACAATTTGCTTGAGGTTAAAACACATTACATTTGATTACAATTCAAACTGTTCTTGAAAGTGCTGAGAATAACATGAATACAAACTGTAAACTTCTAAATAATTGTTATTTTATTTTACTTTTTCAACTTGATCTTTTAAAGATTTTTGCTTTTCTTTATCATGGACTCTCTAATATGTCATTAGCTCAAATGTTCTCTGTTTTGTTTTCTTATCAGTGCCTGATGCGTCAAGGTCGCACAGTCGGCCCGACAAATTTCCAAACAACTTTGATCCTGATGGTGGTATGTCACTTTTAAAACCAGCCTCAGTTATTTATCTTTGTAAATCTGCAGTGTCATTGTGGTTGATTCTAACTTTTTGTCTTTTTTTTTACACACTTTTTTTTGTTTTTTTCCTCCCAGTTTTGACTGAGCACCAGTTATTTGATGTGTTCAACAATGCCATTGTCTCTCTCTATCGTTCGGAGGAAGAGGGTGGAGAGGACTTGGGGGTAGGAGTGGGAGGCTCTGACTCCTCAAGGGGCGGCACAGGAAGTAGCGTTGGGGGCAGAGGAACCGGAAGCGACAGCGGCATTGGCGGCGGAGGGGCAGGTGGAGGCAGTAGCAGCAATAGCAGCCCAGCGGGGAGCTCTGGTGGAGTGGCAGGACTGGGGGTGGCCACTGGAGCCATGACAACCAATGATGCGCTGCTGTTCCATGAGAAGTGTGGCACGCTGATCAAACTAAGCAACAACAACAAGACAGCAGAAAGGAGGAGACCACTGGATGAATTCAATAACGGAGTCGTCATGACAAATCGACCGCTCAGACACAATGAAATGTTTGAGGTAAATAGTTTATTTATTTGTTTTTTTTAAAAGAGATGAATACTCATGTTTAGCAAGGATGCATGAAATTGATCAAAAGTGACAGTGAAACATTTATAATCTCACAAAATAATATTTTTTTTTTCTATTCCTCAGAGTATACTGACAAAAAAAAAAACTATAATTTTTTTTCTTCACAAAATTAATAATCGGCACAACTGTTGTCAACATTGATAATAATAAGAAATGTTTCTTGAACGCCAAATCAGAATATTAAGATAACATTAGATTTGTCGTTACTGTAATGAATGATATTTTTAAATGTATTAATGGAAAACTTATTTTTAATATATAATCATTTTTGATCAAATAAATGCAGCCTAGGTGAGCATTAGAAACTTCTTTCAAAAGCTATAAAAAAAAAAGTATATCATCAAGTATTTGATCATAAAAAGTAATTTTTTTTTCACCCATGTAAATTGACTGAAGATTTTCTAATTAAAGTAACTTTGATTCGTAAAATAATGTATCAAATTCCTTACTTAAAATAATTATACAACAGTTATACAAAAGAAATAAAAAAACTATAGTAAAAGAACAAGTAGCCTTTTACTATAACCATCTCTGTTTATATTACCGCATTTATCTGTTTTAGATTCGCATTGACAAACTGGTGGATAAATGGTCTGGTTCCATTGAGATAGGAGTGACAACCCACAACCCAAATAATCTCGACTACCCTGCAACGATGACCAATTTACGCTCAGGTACACTTTTTATTATTCTGTCATGTAATCAAATCAATCCACATTTCTCACAGAATCATAATAATATGCATAGCAGGCACATGTGTCAAAATCTTAGTTTTTGTCACATTGTTATTGTCTTAAGGCACAATCATGATGAGTGGCTGTGGGATTTTAACCAATGGGAAAGGGACTCGTCGGGAATACTGTGAATTCAGCCTGGATGAACTCCAGGTAAGTTGGCAGGTAGATCTCTATATCTTAAGGATATCTCATGCAATTTAATACTCAAGGTGATTTGCTTTTGTTTATTTATACTCAACATGCTTTTTATGTTGTTGTTATTTATAGGAGGGAGATCACATCGGGCTGATGAGGAAAGCCAGTGGAGCTCTGCACTTCTACATTAATGGCATAGATCAAGGTGGAATTTCAGATCTCAGTGATTATAAAATTAAACACAGTTCAGATTATTCTAAAATACTTTTCCGAAATGATGTCATAGGGGTTGCAGCCAATCAGACACCTGGTGTAGTGTATGGAGTGGTGGATCTCTATGGCATGGCAGTAAAGGTCACCATTGTCCACAATCATAACCATAGTGACCGTTTGCGTCGCAACAATGCCATCATGAGAGCGCTGTCACCTGATGTGGGCCGGCCTCGGCCTGCTCTTTCATTGACCCCTGAGCCTGATGTCTCAGACCGATTGCTCTTCCATTCAAACTGTGGGCAGAAGGCTGCAATCATCAGTGATGGCCGCACTGCTTTACGGCCTCAGTGAGTTTATTTAATCCAAAAATGTATCCACTTCTCTCTACCTGCTGCATCATTTCAGTGGCAGTTCAGTGAAATGTTATTTTCTGGCACAGTGCGACGGATGACTTCAACCATGGCGTTGTGCTTAGCAACCGTCCGTTGCACTCCAATGAGGTTTTCCAGGTACGCATCGACAAAATGGTGGACAAATGGGCGGGCTCTATAGAGATCGGCGTGACTACTCATAACCCTGCCTATCTTCAGCTACCATCAACCATGACTAATCTGCGCTCGGGTAAGATGCTGACACACAGTTACACCCACAGGTCACAATTGAAAGTGTCTGTGAGTCAAAGCCACATTACCAGATATTTACATCAAATGTAAAATGCATATTTCCACAGGAACCTGGATGATGACAGGAAATGGTGTCATGCACAACGGAACCACAATTCTTGATGAATACGGGCACAACTTGGACCGCTTAAAAGTGAGTTTGGAGCCCTGCTCAAAATTGCAATTCTATTTTCGATCTTCTTAAGAAAGTGTTATTCCAAATTGGTGTTGTGATTGTGAATAGAAAAGAAGAATTTTGGAAAAACAGCTTTTATATAAGTTCAACTTGTACAACTACTAGTGATGCACTGAAATTTTGGCTACTGAACGCCTTTTTGGTTTTGGCGCAGATAGTTTCAGAGCTCTGAAATCATTGACTGAAACAGTTGTGACTGTGTCAAAGTATATTTTATGTACACAACATAGATAAGCAACAGCCAGTAAACACGCCAGCAATGTGGATGCACTTCATTGTAATGGAAAAGAGGTCCTAGAGTAGCAAAATGCTAAATTGAGAGAAATAATATTGAGAGATAAATATTGAGAGATGGCTCATTACCAAATAACTTCTCTATGAATGGTTTATCATCTTTTAGCAAAACCCTAAATGGCATACAGAGTTCAATTACCCATTTAACCAAATTTAATTACATTATTCAGATCAATGAAAACATCGGTTTTAGCATTTCAATACAAAAATTAATTACTAGTGACCACATCTGTCAAGCCCCAAAAATTATAAAAAAAAGACTAAACTGTCACCACGGTGAGTTGAGACTTTTATGCCTGTTATCTTAATTTTGGGAGTACTTTTTGGGGAATTTATCCTGGTTTAGCTGATTTCATATTTCTGTGTCTCATGCGAAAATCTATAGGCTGGAGATACAGTGGGAGTTGTCCGAAAGGAGGATGGGAGTCTGCATTTCTTTG
Organism: Carassius auratus; assembly: GCF_003368295.1. Lineage (NCBI taxonomy): Eukaryota > Metazoa > Chordata > Actinopteri > Cypriniformes > Cyprinidae > Carassius > Carassius auratus. Next base: position 8,699,510 of record NC_039279.1, on the reverse strand, counting down.
TGAACGGAGTGCCTCAAGGCCCCGCAGCCTGGAATGTTCCGCCCAGCGTGTATGCAGTGGTGGACCTGTATGGACAGGCTGCCCAGGCCACCATCATGGATGATTTGGGTGAGAGGAATAAGGAGAGAGTAGAAATGGGTGGATGGATGGTAGATACCCTGAAGTACTCAAGTGTCCACAGATTTCTCCTTCTCCTACAAAATCTCCTTCTCTCTCTCTCCTTTAGCTGATCTCCCTCCCTTGCCTGATGACAGCTCTGAAGGCCCTACTGCGATGTCTCCTGGTAGCCCATGTTCAGTCTCGGGAGCTGCAGCTGGCAACGACCTGCGCTTTCATCAACTACACGGAACAAACGCAGTCATCACAAATGGTGGCCGAACAGCACTTAGGCAGAACTGCCGCAGCGAGTTCAACGATGCCATTGTGATTTCAAACAGGTTACTTTTTTTTTTTTTGCACGAACTCTTAAGTGGTTAAGTTATGATGGTTGGTCTTGATGGATCAGTCATCGATTAAATTAATATTTTATGCTTGTGTGTCTCACTGAACAGGTGCCTTCGGGATGGAGAGCTCTTTGAAATTGTAATTCAGAAAATGGTGGATCGTTGGTCAGGCTCAATAGAAGCAGGCCAGTGAAACTCTGATTCACTAAAGAAATACCACTGATTCAGTACAGAATTTCCACTGATTTACTGAAGAAAAAACACAAATATATTAAATACCTCAGATTCACAAATTAAATTGCACTGATTAACTTAACTGTTTTCTATTGATATATCACTGATTTACTAAAGAAATACCTCTGATTTACTAAAGAAATGCCACTGATTCACCAAATAAATAATTCTGATTCACCAAAGAATTGCCACTGATTAACTAAAGAATTGCCACTGATTAACTAAAGAAATGTCACTGATTCACTAAAGAAATGTCACTGATTCACCAAAAAAATACCTCTGATTCATTAAAAAAGCCACTGATTCACCAAAGATATACCTTCTGATTCACTAGAAATGCCTCTTATTCACAAATGAAATTGCAATGATTAACTTAATGATTAACTTTATGTTTTCTATTGAAATGGCACTGATTCACTAAATAAATAATTCTGATTCACCAAAGAAATGGCACTGATTCACTAAAGAAATGCCACTGATTCACTAAAGAAACACCACTGATTCACTAAAGAAATACCTCTGATTCACCAGAGAAATTCTCTGATTCACCAAAGAAACTGATTTGCTTAAGAAATAGCACAAGCCACTAAAGTAACACAGCTAATTCAGTAGATGAATACCACTGATTCACACAAAAAAAAGTATGTATTAGAGTACAGCTGTTCATGCTGTAGTGCAGGAAACGTTGTTTTGTTTGGTGTTTTAAATCAATAGAAAAATATTGGTTCTAGAAATATTAAAGGAACCATATATTATTATTTCCAAAAATCATTGTTTATGTATTTATTTTTTCGATGGATCCTGGATCTGAACAGGAGTAACAGCAATCAGACCAGAAGAACTGGAGTTCCCTAATACGATGACTGACATTGACTATGACACATGGATGTTAAGGTGAGCTGTTGGTTAATGGATTAGAGATCCTTTCTTTGCCAGACCTGATACCTTACATCTCTCTTTGCTTTTTCTCTTCTGTAGCGGCACAGCGATCATGCAGGATGGCAATACCATGAGGAATAACTACGGGTGTGACTTAGACTCTTTGACCACAGGCTCCAGGATTGGGATGATGCGTACAGCTAGTGGAGACATGCATTACTTCATCAACGGGCTTGACCAGGGTGTAGCTTGTACCGGGCTGCCACCAGGTAATTGTCAAGGGAGCTAATTCACCTAACTTTCTACAACACTGATATTTCAGAACTTCGTGACGGCTAACAAATCTCCCTCCCTTCTTTTCTTCCGTCTTATTTTAGAAGTATTTGCTGTGGTCGATCTCTATGGTCAGTGTGTGCAAGTGTCCATTACAAGCTCATCGGGGCCACTAGATAACAGTCTGTGTACCAGTAACATCACAGAGAAGAGCTTCCCCATACACTCTCCAGGCATTATATTTTTAACCTTATTTTAGCATTAGAGGGAATATTAATTTATTAGGATTGAGTATTTTAACATTCATGTCACCAACACCAGTTGTAAACAGGATCTTATGTTTTGGTCTACTTTTTTATATCTTTGTCACCTTCTAGTGACAGGTGTTGCTCATCGGCTGCACAGCAAACATGGTAAGAACGTGGTGTTATTAGGAGACGGCTGTCAAGCGCTGAGGGTCGATGGATATGCCCATGGAATCGTGTTTAGCGCGAAGGAGCTCAAGACAGATGAGGTGTTTGAGGTGAGATGTAGGACATGCTTTAAAGGGTTACTCCACCCCAGAATAAAATTTTTGTCATTAATCACTTACTTCATGTCGTTCCAAACCCGTACATGCTTTGCTCTTCTTCGGAACACAATTTAAGATATTTTGGATGAATGAAAACCGGGAGGCTTGTGACTGTCCCATTGACTGCCAAGTAAAATACACTTGTCAAATAAAAAAAATAAAAAATGTGGTAGCACTTCACAGTAATGTCCCATTAGTTTATTAATATATTATTTAACATTAATGATGGGCAATACGTTTGTTACTGTATTTATTCATTTTGTTAACATTAGTTAATACAAATACAACAGTTCATTGTTAGTTCCTCGTTTAATTATATTAACAGATACAACTTTTGATTTGAATAATGTATTAGTAAATGTTGAAAATAACATTAACTAAGATTAAGAAACACTAAAGAAATATTTTTCCATCCTCGGTTCATTTGTACTAATGTAGTTAACTAATGTTAAAGGGATAGTTCATCTAAAAATGAAAATTGTCATAATTTACTCACCCTTACGTTTTTTCCAAACTTGTATGAGTTGCTTTCATCTGTTTAACACAAATAAAGATATTTTGAAGAATGCCAGGAACCAAACAACCATTGACTTCCTTAGTATTAAAAAAAAATTATACTATGGAAGTCAATGTATATATCTTCTTTTGTGTTCAACAGAAGAAAAAACTGATACAGGTTTGGAATAATTAAAGGTGAGTAAATGATGACAGAATTTCAATTATTTGGTGAACTATACATTTAACAAATGTTACCAGAAATTTTACTGTCTTTATTCATGGTCCTGTTGTTCTTCTCTTTAGGTGAAAATTAACAAGGTAGATGACAGATGGTCCGGTTCCCTTCATGTGGGTTTGACCACCCTGCAGCCCCCTGAACTACCATCCTGCCCTCTCAGCGGCCTCTCTCCTTCGCTTACCCAGCTCAGGTCAAAGGTCACATGGGTACTCGCTGGCTCCGAGGTCAGACGCAATGGAGTGCTGCAGAGACAGAACTATGGCTGTTCTTTGGATCGGCTCACAGTAAGAGATTACAGCCAGAATCCACCCAATTTCAAAGAAATTCAGTAAAAACAGTAATATTATTAAACATTATTACTATTTAAAATGAACATTAGTCGTTTTTATTGTCACTTGATCCTTCAGAAATCATTCTAATATGCTGTTTTTTTGGATCCATTAAATTATGCATTATATTTTTTGGTGTGTCTAGCTGTTCAAGTAGTCCAACATTTAAAAACATGTCTCAAGAATTTACCCAATTTCTAATAAACTAACAAAAGTGGTGGATTTGTTAAAAAATAATTTTAATGAGGGGTATGAGTCTGTTTATAAACAATTTCTTCTAAATTCCGCAATATACTTCAAGTAAAATCTAAGAACAAACTGTTATAATGTAATTTCGGAAAAAAGAGAGGCCAAAACGAAATTGGCTTGGAGTTAAAAAAAGTTTGAGTTTGGTCCGGACGGGGTGCTCTAGGGCTCTGCCTTCTTTGACGTGGAAACCTTCTCTGGTTTTATTCCCCTGTTGGGTTGGTGTCAGGATGTTTCGCTAACAGTGTACCGCTGCTTGCATATATCAAACTTCCTTTTACCCCTAAGTGAATTACTTTGCTTTGAGTATATCAGGGCCTAAACACCTCCATTCTAATATAGGTAGGAAATCGTGTTGGGGTGAAGAGATGCAGTGACGATACCATGCACATTCTCATTGATGGAGAAGACATGGGACCAGCAGCCACTGCAGTGGCAAAGGTACAAGTATGCCACTAGATCTTTTAATATATCAAATTTTTCAGTTGTACAGTTTGCTCATCCGTGTTTGTACTGCATGTTTCAGAACGTATATGCTGTTTTGGACCTGTATGGAAAGGTGACGGCCGTGTCCATTGTCAGCTCCACACTAGCTGAGGATTCAGAAAGTGTGAAAGCTCCCTCGCTCTCGCCTGACAGCTGCAGCGAGGGAGAGGAGGACAGCACTCCTGTTAGAGAGGTGTGCCATCTTAGAGGATCATATTTTGAAGCGTGTATATTAATGTCGAGCTTTATTAGTAAAATATTTTTATATCAACTCTCAGTGTGAGAATGAGCCTGACCTGGTGCCCACGGTCATGATGTTTTTGGAGAATCATGGAAAAAATATCCAGCTGTCCAATCAGAACCTGACTGCCGCCCGGGTGTCCAGCTACAACCAAGGTCTTTTGGTCACAGCTCAAGCCTTGCCCCGTCAGCAGCTCTTCCAGGTGTGTGTTTTTTGTGTGTAAGTGTGTTCGGAAGTGAAAGAGTGTCTTTGTGGCACTTATTGTTATTCTTCCTCAGTTTCAAATAGACCGTCTGAATCCATCATGGACATCCTCCCTGTCACTGGGTGTGATTGGTCATTCGCCAGACCGTCTCAACTTCCCTTCCACAGCTTGCTGCCTTAAACGCTCAGTCTGGCTGCTGCAACGAGACTCTGTATTTCACAACTCATTGAAGGTGATGTCACTATATTTGCTTGGTTCTTTGATCCCCCTTTCCCTGATCTTCACATCCTTGCTTTGTTTTTTTTACTCATTTCACTTCATTGCTTTTATGTTTGTTTTTCATCTATTTTGAACTTCTTTCCTTTTCCTCTTTCCTGATGTTTAAAATCCTGTTTTTACAGTATAAATTGCAGTTCCTAACTTTATTCTCTCTCTCTCTCATTTCCTCAGATTTGTGAAAACTATGGTCCTAACCTGGACACCTGTCCAGAAGGGACAGTTTTGGGGCTTTTGGTGGACAGCAGTGGTAGTCTCCATCTGTTTGTTAATGGCATGGATCAGGGCGTAGCAGCCCAGGACATCCCAAGCCCCTGTTTTCCCCTTATTGACCTTTACGGCCAGTGTGAACAGGTCAGTACTTTTTTTTTTTTTTTTACTTGCCCTGCTAACATTTTCACAGACTGCACCACACAAAAAAAAAAAGAGTAGTCAGGAGAGAGTAAATGTGAGAAAATCTTTATTTTCATGAATCATTTTGTTGTTGTTGTTATAATTAGTATATTTAATATTTTTTACTTATCCTGCAAACATTTTTACAGGCCCCATTACAAAAAAAAAAAAAAAATTGAGTAATTTTCTTATATACAAACATCTTTTGAAATTTTGAAAAAATATTTGTATTTTTCATTAAAAAAATTATTATTTAAAGCTGCAGTAGGTAACTTTTGTAAAAATATAGTTTTTACATATTTGTTATACCTGTCATTATGTCCTGACAGTAGAATATGAGACAGATAATCTGTGAAAAAATCAAGCTTCTCTGGCTCCTCCCAGTGGTCCTATTGCCATTTGCAGAAATGCATTGCTCCCGTTAAGAAACAACCAATCAGAGCTGCGTTCCATAACTTTATTTGTGTTCAATATGTAGAAAAATTTATATAATAAGCGAGTACACAATGAATCCAATATCCGTGTTTTGGCTTGTCCTGAATCACTAGGGTGCACCTATAATAAGTGTTTATATTCGGACTATTTTAGATTGCTTCGGGGGTACCGCGGCGGAGTAACCCAGTACCTTTGTGATTCTTCATAGACATAAACAGAGAGAAGTAGCTCCGGCTACAATGTTCTTCCGCAAGACGCAAGCAGTTCTGTTTATTAACCGCTAGAGCGTCAAAAGTTACCTACCGCAGCTTTAATGTTGTATAAATAATGATTTTTACTTGCCCTGCCAATGTTTCCCAGATCCTACCACAATAATCTGAATATTTTTACCAGCATCTTTTTTTATAAGTGTCAGGGAATATTTATATTTTTTCTTTTAAAATGTTGTTACTGGTATTATTTGCATAATATTCAATATCTTTGCTTGCCATGCCCATCACAGAAAATTTGTAATTTAAGTACTTTTCTTAACTTTACTTTAACATGTTTAAGGCCCTTTGTTAATTAGGGATGCACCGAATGTTCAGCAACTGAAAGTATTAAAAGAATAAGGAAAAATACAGAATAAATTGTACTGAACAATGACTTGATGTGATCATATAGCAACCAGCATAGAGTGAGAGGCGCACTCTCTTTATAATGCAACAAACATTTCAGCAGTGTGGAAGCATTTAAAACTGTCCGAGAAAGATGCAAAAATCATTACAAGCACTGAAAGCAAGAGATTCTTTAGTACTGCAACGCATGTCTTCGATGAGAAGAGGAAAGGGTGATTGTTGCTGGTTGCTGCATGATGATTGAAATTGCAAAATGGCCTCAAACAATAAGTAAATAAACTGCAGAACGTTATGTTTTCTAATACATGCACAAATTGCAAGTATTCTGGCAGTGCTGCTTGAACTCGCGGCTAATTTGCTTGTTAACCAGTGTTTAAAATCCAAAGGGCTAGGAAAATGTGCGCTGAAACAGTGTTACTCGTCAGTTGCTAATTTTTATGATTTTTTCGAAGACATGTGACAATGCGATACATGAAACATATTTGTAATGTCTCATTTATAAATCTGCTGTTGTCAAAGAAAGAAGCACTGAAGTCTTCCTGCATGTTTCCGCCAAAATAAAAGTTGAGAAAAAGCAAGAAATCCATCAACATTCGTAAATGTTAGTATTGTAATTTTACTGTTCTGTTAAATAAAATAAAAAGACAATTAAAAAAAATAAATAAATCTGTAATATCTGATTGCTCTGTTAATACATTTATTATAACATTTAGATTTAGTCAAGTCACCAGGACCAGACGAAACCAGCATGGTGTGGTTTAATTCCAGCCTGTGCCAAAGGTTGTTGAGGTGATATGGTTTTCGCAGGGGATCTATCTCTGGGGAGCATCTGGTTCACATGGTCTCCTCTGACATTCAGGGCTGTAGAGGTCATCTCTAGGTGCTGATCCACCAACTGATCTGGATACAGACTGAATCTGTATGGCTACGTTGACCTCGGAATAAGAATGAAAGAGACTAAAATTAGCATAGATCCCATTCTCATTATGATGCAGTGAGTACATCAGATGTTATGGGAAGAGTTCCCTGTTGCGGTTGACTTAATGCAGCCTAACAATCCTTTTAATGGATTTGAATTATAGAAAAAAGATAGTGAGATAATACAAACTCTTGCTGCTGCATTTTGGACCAGCTGGAGTTTGTTTATTAAGTGTGCAGAGCCACCACCCAATATAACATTTCAATAATTTAACCTTGAGGTCATGAATGCTTGAATTAAGGTTTCTGCATTTGACATTGAGAGCATAGGTCATAATTTAGATATATTTTTAAGATGGAAAAATTAAGTTTTACAAATGCTAGAAACATGGTTCCCAAAAGGAAAGATTGCTATCAAATAGCACACCTCGGTTCCTAAATGATGACGAGGAATTAACACAGCAGTAAACAAGTGTTAGACAGTGTTTTAGGTTATTACATGAGGTTTTTGGTCCAATTATTAAAAGCTCAGTTTTTTTCCGAATTTAGCAGTAGGAAATTACTAGTCATCCAGTTTTTTTATATCAACTATGCATTTTTTCAGTTTTGCAAATTTGTAGGTTTCATCGGGCTGCAAAGAAATAAGGAGCTGAGTATCATCAGCATAACAGTGAAAGCTAACCATGATTCTTAATGATATCTCCCAACGGCAACATGTAAAGCAATGCTCCTAGCACTGAGCCTTGTGGAACTCCATACTGTACTTGTGTGAATGAATTTTTTTTTTTTTTTGGGACAAAACCGTAAAAAGCACATTTTTGTAATTTTATTTATGTAATGGTGAATCCATTGGGAAAAAATGTTTTGGGTATTTTTGGGTATTTGGTTAATTTTGTTCTTTTTCGGCTTTGGCCAAGAATTTTCATTTTGGTGCATCCTTAATGTTTATATATTGATGAAAATAATTTGTATTTTATTTATGTATTTATTTTTATCCATAATAGCTTCTCTATATGAAACCCTTGATTGGATTCACAGGAAATAACTGTCTTTTATTGGTGTTGTATTCTCAGGTCACTATAGTGGCAAATCACGTGTCGGTGGTTGGCGGGGAGAGAGGAGACATGCATTGTCAAGGGGACATGGAGAAGGCTGATATGGTGGATGGTGCGTGAGATTTTGACCCCATGTCTTACAGTGGTTGTAGTGTGACTCTACTTTAAACACATTTGGTCTGTCTGTCTGTGACAGGTATAAAGGAGAGTGTCTGCTGGACGCCTCCTCCAGAGGTCAACCCCAATAAAACGTGCGAGTACCAGGCGCTATGCTCCAGATTTAAAGAACTGCTCACACTGCCAGGTACAGCTGCATTATACCTAACACCCACAAAAAAAGAAATCCTTTCTGGCCACAGATTCAATGTGGACCTATTAGTAGACGTTTTTAGAGCACTTTTCTGATTAAGACAGGATATTGACTGAACATTTGCTTTTTCCATCTCCTACTCTGTCCTCTTTTTCAGATGGTTATTTTAATGAGGATGCTAAGTACAACCTGTGTTACTGTGAGTCCTGTCACAAGCTAAGGGGTGATGAGGCCTATTACAAGCGAGGAGAGCCTCCTAGAGACTACGCTCTGCCATTCGGCTGGTGCCGCTTTGCACTCCGGTCAGTTTTTATTTAACTCCATAATCAAGCTCAGAATGTTTTAATATTAGCAGTATTAATTACTTAAAAAGAGCTCTTGTCTGTGTTTTAACAGGATCAAGACCCACTGTGAAGTCTCCAATGCCTTCAAGAAGTGGCATATTGCATACCATGGCACTAGTGTGGGCTCCCTTAGACGCATCCTGGACCATAACCAACTCTTGTCAGGTTGGTAACGGTTAAGCAAATTTTTTTCATTTGAAAATAATTCTTAATTTATACTTTCGGAACATAATATAATAACACACTAAATTTAAAGATTTTTGAATTGGAATTCAGCAAAGTTGCAATTTGTTGAAAATGACAGTAAATACATTTACATTATTTGAAATAGAACTATTTGAATCAAATGCTGATTAAAAAAAAAAAAAAGTTCCACTAAAATATTGTATTGTACTGAAAACTTTATAAAAAATACGTAATGAAGTCTCATCAGTATATTAAATCAAATTATTAGCTATGTTTTTGCTTATCAATTGAATCAAATTTGGTCCGGTTTTACTTTTATTTTTGTTTACTCGAGATGAATGTCAAAAAAAGCCAAACAGCAGATCATCTGATAATGAAATGCATGAATGTGTGAATTAGTTAGAATAGACCTGCACAGCTGAGCTTATCTGTTTTCCCATGAGCAGACTCGTCCTCCATTTTCTCCTTGTCCCCGGTGAAGACAGAGGGTCACGGCAGCTACGGGGAGCCCGAGGAGAATAGCGCCCCAGAGCGCGAGATCCCCCGTGTGCAGCTTTCTCCAACCATGCGCTACTCGGGCCTGGAGGTCTTTGCCCCCAAAGTGCAGTAAGTCAACAGCAGTGCTTCTAAAGAAAAAGACCAGAGAGAATATAACACGATTGTCTAGAAATAGAAATTGAAAATGATGACAGTTACACTTTCCTGCACAGATTCCGAGACCCACGTTCCCTCCGCTGTCACCAGGCCCAGGTGGGCTTCCAGGTGTGCGTGCGGCCAGGCTCCTACAAAGTGGGGCCGACATCGCTGGGAATGAGCGAGCCCCTTGATCCCCGATTCAGCAATGCAGAAATCGATTGGATCACCAAGGAAAAGGGAGGCACGCTTCTGTACGGCCTGCTCATACGGGTGGAGTAAAAAGAGACTCGAGGCATTACCTTCCTCACTATCAACCAAACTTCAGCGCAGCCCCCCGCGTTGAGTATTAAGCATTGTTTCGCTGCCCAATCTCAGCCATCTTTGCATGTTCCAGACATCCTTTTTGTGTTTGAAGGAGGGCGATGATAATCCCCAGAGACACAGACACTGCCTGCACTTTATGTTTCGGACACTGGTGGGCGATTTTTAGTCTTTAAATCATTAAAGTCACTCACTCAGCAGGCTCTCCATTATTTTTTTCAATCGCTTCATGCATCTAAATCTGTGCATCAAGCCCCCCTCAGTTTTTTTTTTGCCTTGAGAGCCTGTTTTCTCAAAGAAATAAAACTGGACTGAAGCAAAACAGGACCACCTATTCATAGCACAGCCCTGGATTTATACTTGTGTTTTTCTTAAAACTTGCAACGGACAAATCAGCCTGGAAATAACCAAGACGACAATGTCAACAAGATAAAAGATGCAAGCGAAATCAACTAATCAGGAAGAAACTCAGTGTTACTGTTATTCCATTGTTTTCTTTCTTTACTTATTTTACAGATTCTGCTCTATTTTTGGTTCTTATTTTTGTATTTTTGGTGTTTATTCACAAATTACAGCAAATACAGTCTTTTTTTTTCTGGTGAATACAAATATAACTGTAACCATCCATGAGGTGGAACTCACATTTCTTCCGTTTAACCCATCATCATACCACTAGAATCGCTTCATGTGACCTCAATTGTGACAAAAGTACATTGTTTGACTGGATGGATGCATACAAACAGAAATTCGCCCCCTAAAGCACTTCTTAAAAAGACCTGGAGAAGAGAGTTTATGAAGCTATGTTTCTATCCGCGCGTCTGTTATTTAAGCTCAGTCACCTGTGGAAGTTCTTGTCTTCTGTTTGAAATGCTTCACTGCTTTAGACGTTTGCACATGGGTTATGTTCGAGTTTGTCTTCTATTCTGAAGTAACGTGTGCTGTTGAGCTCATTTGTTTACTCACAAACCTTAGTGTAAGAACCAGGATGTACGTGTTTCTGAAATGAATGGTGGTAGGTACAAAAGCCGAATGGAATTGTCTGTTTATGTTCTGCGTTCAACATCCTATTCAACAAGAAGGAGTGTTTATTCAGCTATCAGGAGGTAGATGTGCCTGGACTCATGAGGAATCATGGGAAGTTGTCTGCTCGAATCCCTAACCCCAGAATTGGTGTTTACACTGGGAATGTGATAAGATTGTTTACTCCATGCTAGATATATTGCCATTTTTATTTTATTTTTTAGTATTCTGTTATGACTAAGATTGCACAAATGTAAGCTCTTGCTGGAAAAGTGACAACAGCAACAACAACAAAAAATGTACAGTACTCTCTTTGAAGGCATATCTATCCATTTGTCTGATATTTTGCATCAGCAATCCTGCTTTATTGCCAAGGGCAATATCTGGATAAATGCTTGCTATGTAAATCAGAAAATGTGAAAACAGGGTTTGTGTCGGCCCATTGCTGCTTTTTTTTATTTTTTATTATTTGTTCATGTTTGTGTTATTTTTATGTCTTTACGTTATGTTGTACAGACTGTTACATAACACTAACATTACCTTCCTGGTTTGTAAGAAAATAAAAATCCAAAAAAAGAGACAGTTATGCACAACATGGAAAACGTGTCTGTGTCTTCCATAAATTCAATCTCATGAAATTCCATGTCAATTAAAAATATTTCTGTCATTACCATAGTGCATGTAAAATATTGTATGTATGTAATCACCGTCCACTTTATTAGGTACACCTCTTCAATTGCTTGGTAGCACAAATTGCTAATCAGCCAATCACATGGCAGCAACTCAATGCATTTAGGCATCTAGATGTGGGGAAGATGACTTTCTGAAGTTCAAACTGAGCATCAGAATTGGGATATTTTCTTGGCACACCTTGGACCCCTTAGTACCAGTTGAGCATTGTTAAATGCCACAGCCTACCTAAGTATTGTTGCTGACAATGTCCATCCTTTTATGACTACAGTGAACCCATCTCCTGATAGCTACTTCCAGCAGGATAAAGCACCATGTCACAAAGCTCAAATCATCTCAGACTGGTTTCTTGAACATGACAATAATTTCACTTTACTCCAATGGCCTCCACAGTCACCAGATCTCAATCCAATAGAGCAGCTTTGGGATGTGGTGGAACGGGAGATTCACATCATAGATGTGCAGCTGACATATCTAAAGCAACTGTGTGATGCTATCACATCAATATGGACCAAAATCTCTGAGGAATGTTTCCAACACATTGTTGAATCTATGCCACGAAGAATTAAGGCAGTTCTAAAGTCAAAAAGGGGTCCAACCCGGTACTAGCAAGGTGTACCGTGGCCAGTGAGTGCGTGTATCTGTATCTGTACATATTTATGTATATGTGTGTGTGATTAAAAAAGTTCAAAAGGACAGCATATATTTAAAATAGAAATCTTTTGAAATATTGGAAATGTCTTTCTGACCTTTTGCTCGAATTAAAGTGTCTATGCTGAATAAACATATTAATATATTAAAAACAACACCACATATGTAGGCCTATACTATTTCTGTAATATATAATTATACAATTTATTTAACTAGATTTCATTTTATTTGAACTGATTATCTATTTTGCACTTTTTGACATTTAGGTAAAACTTGAGAAATAAAGAAAAGCAAAAACACATTTCCTTTTCATTGGAATGGGTTTTTATTCAGAGTAGGAAAGTTCTGTCACTGACACGTTATTGCAGTGTTGCATATCAATGTCATCAAATCTTGGTAAAAATATCCTATGGCAATAACTTCTTAAGGCCGATAGTGTTTCTATCACCAGTTGGTTGTAGATGGTTCTTCACTCAACTATGTACACAAGCATACGTTCACACTACATACAACAGTGATTCACAAGACTCAGCTAGCAGGACAGGGAATGACCCTCAATGTCAAAACATCCAAATTTAAAGGTGAAGTGTGTAGTTTCTGGGCCACCACATGGAATTGCAAAAAAATAATAGGTTTCATGCAATACTTCCCCCCTCTATTATCAGCCATCCAAACACACTCATGCCATTGGTTGAGCTAATGTTGCTGTAACAGGCTGGTTGTGATGCTCAAACAAACAGAGCAATGTGTTGAAATGTATTGATAGCGCCACCTATGAATGGCTGCTTACAGCTCTCTCTGTAAATTAAGACATTGATTCAACATTAAAAAATTACACCGATCACCTTTAAGTAAATAAATGCAAATTGAGCACCAGCAATCTGCATGAGTGTGAGTTTGTCAATCATGTTAAAGCAACTGTTAAGTTGCTTTTTACCTTGAAATTCTGCTACTACACTGACTTCTAATAAGGAGAATGGTTTGTTCATCTAGATTGTTGTCTATCCAGTGTAATTACAATAGTGAATTCCACTCACTTCACTGTAGGGGACTCTAAAGTCGCAAAATAGTTGCTTTATCTTTATCAGTGAAATTGTATGTTAATAAACAGCCATCCAGAGACTTTTAATTTGAATTATGGAAGTATGCATGCTCTGGTTTGAAAAAGGAAATCTTAATTTCCTTCACTTTGGAAAAAAGTCGAAGACAAAGGTGAAGTGGAAAATACTTTTTAACTATAAACAGCAGATTCAAAGACAAAATGTTGAGATTCAAAGTAAATCACACACAACACACACACACACACTTCTTGTGAAAATGAACTATGACTACGACGCACAAAAAAAGAAAAAGAAACCAAGCATACTGCAAAATAATACCTACTTTTTATGCTTCAAAACCATTCACACTCATCAGTTTGAATATTCAATAAATCAATAAATAACAGACATATAAATACACTAATACGGTATATACAGAAAACAGTTTTAAAAAGATCAGTATTGACCAGCCTTCATCTCTTTTACGGTGTCAAATGAAAATTCAGTAAACCAAGTGCATTTAGATGGATCTCTCTCACACGCACACGCACACACACGCACACATAAAAAGAACAGTAAAAACCATCAAGGACTTAAAAAATAACTCATACACAGTGAACTAGGGGTTCTCTTGCAATAAACAGTCCAAGAAATGGAAAACTTCTGCCTTGTTCTTCAATGCCTAGCCATTCGTCGTCCAGCTCAAGAAAACAAAAGGTGGATAATGACGGTAATTGCTACTTGAGGATCTGCTTCTGTGATTTCAATCTGGCACAACAGGAACTGAAGTGTTGTGACCACCTGGAGGCAGGTGAGGAGTGCTGAAGAACATCTATCCACCAAATGATAAGGAACTATTCAGGCAAAGGAAGGAGCGGACTGAAGTAACTCCTCCAAGGGCACTAAAGCACCAGGAGAAAGACGAGCAAAAAATATGGAATGTTCTTGTTCTCAAGTGCCAGAGATTTGAGATCCGGAGTGAAATCTGTTTCATTCAGCACTTTTTAGGTCCCCACGCAGATGTCTGTTTCGGAGCTATTCCAGTTCCGAACGTGGGGAACTCTTCGGCACTGCTCATGTCTGGTGCCTGAAAAAGAGCAAAAAGCAAATCGTTAACATGACGATGAGAGAGACAACATGAAATGAAGGTTTTACAGAGGTAAACTTTTAAACCTTGTTGCCTTGTGCATTCCAGGGGGCGTCCCGCACAACAAAACCTTTAGCCAGAGCTTTGTTATCCTCGTCATTTCCTCCTGCCCCCATCGTCTTTGAAGGAGGCTTCATATAAGATGCCATAGTCTCTGTCTCTGTGACGCTCAGCATCTAAGAGGAAAGATGAGCGAGTGAGAATGCAAAAGAATGGAAAACACAGGTGATGGATTTTATCGGTCTAGAAAGAATCATCTGCAGTTCTGCATTCCCAACTCACATATTCTTCTTCCAGGTTAAGTAGATGGTCAATGGCATTATCAACATTCTCTGGCAGTCCAGTAACAGTAACCTTGCTCAGGTCCTCAGAACCTGGCTGAGGAAACCGTATATCAACCTGAAATAAAAAAGATCATTATTAAGGATGATATAAACCAAATATATATTTATATAAGATATTGCCAATGATCTATGACAGAGAATTGTATAGATCAGTAGATAACAATAATTTCAATATGTATTTTTTATTAATAATAAGTATAAATTATTATTATTGTTAAAAGTATTTTTTTCTAATATTACTAACAACAACTAATAAATAAAACAACAACAACAACTACAACAATAACACTTTATTAGTTTATTATTTTATTATAAGAAATATTATTGGTGATGATTATTATTTTTTATAACAATAATTATTATTATTATGGTTGTTTTGATGATTCTTATATTATTATTATTATGGTGTTAAATATTATTGGTGATGTAATTACTATTTTTAATAATAATAATAATAATAAAGTAATAATAACACCTTGTGTGAAATTTAAGACCAAACCTGCAATGGAATTATGCATTATATCACACACACACACACACATATATATATATATATATATATATATAAACACACACACACACACACACACACACACACACACATATATATATAATATAATGTAAAAAGAAAACAAAATATCATTCCTGTCAAAAATGCTATTTATTATGATATACAGTGAACTTTTCATATCAGCAGACAATATCCCATACAAAATATCCCTGTGTAAAAACCACCAACCATTAATTATGAAGCAATACTTTCAGTTTTCTATCAGCTTTTTATATACTTAATCTTGTTTTTAATATTTACCCTACAATGTTATTTACCTTTTTAAATGGCAATATTTTTTAACATTATTAATACAACCTTATTGCATGCATCATCTTTCATGTCAAATTCTTACAATTGATCAGGAAATTCACCAATCAAATTAAATAATTTACAGTCCAAAATTACATCTGCAATATATAATGTTACAAGATTATTGTTTTAAATAAAATTTCTGAAAATATAAATAGGAAATGTTGAGGAAAAATGCATATTTTTAAACATGAGACTTAATCGCTTATAAGTGGTGTTGAGTCATTATTCATTCCGATTACTTTAAAACACTGAACAATACTTCTGTTCGGATCTTTTTTTAGAACTATTTTCATTTGTGAAAGAACAAAAGAATCAATACGGTGTCTAAAATGTAAGTAACTTAATATCTATTTGTTTGTTGAACTAAAAACAATGTACTGTAAATATTCAGCAAAACAGCTCACTTATGGTGAGATGGAACTACATCATGTTATCAATAAACTAAACAATTTGTATTTCTTTATGTGTGCCCTTACACTCATTTGATTTCTCTATGAAAGTGTCTTTCACAGAAATGGGCAACACGAGCCTCAACAACGAGTCGTTGATAACATAAATACATTATCCATCATTAATCGCTGTTTCAGCTTAATGTTATAAAATCAGAAGAATCATTTTAACGTTTTTGATGCTTCACTAGTTTTTTTTGTCACTAGTCTTTATCAGGCTATTTATCCAGTTGGGGAGAAGTAAAATTATTGAACCATTTTCAGTAACTAGCATTAAACTACCTAGAAGGCTAACAGGTGTTCAACTGGATTCTGCTACTGCAATTTTCTCTGATGACGTTCAGTCTGTCCAATAATTGTAAACCAGGTGTGCCTCACATGTCCTGAAGATGTGAAGCTGCAGGCTTTTTGATCACCCCCTGGTGGGTGGCTGCAGTACAGGCCATAAACCCCATCCTCTCCTTATAAATGAATGGGACTTGAATAAAAAAAAATTACACTTCCAATACAATTTTCTGAAAAATGGGTTTGGTCATTTAAGGTAGTTGTTATCACACTGATATAGGTTCAATTGTTTGTTTTTGTGATGTTTGTTTTTAGATAGTAATTTGATGCTATAAAAATGGGGCGTGTCATTATGGTTGATTGGGTCTACGGGAATTTGATACCGTGGCTCCACTTAACGACAATACTACGTGGACTCTGGCTCCAAAAGAATCTCTCTGCGCTGACTCTGGCTCCAAATGAATCTCTACTGTGCAGACTCTGGCTTCAAACGAATCTCTACTGCATGGACTCTGGCTCCAAACGAATCTCTACTGCACGGACTCTGGCTCCAAACGAATCTCTCTGCGTGGACTCTGGCTCCAAACGAATCTCTACTGCACGGACTCTGGCTCCAAACAAATCTCTCTGTGTGGACTCTGGCTTTAAACGAATCTTTCTGCACGGACTCTGGCTCCAAACGAATCTCTCTGCGCAGACTCTGGCTCCAAACGAATTTCTACTGTGCGGACTCTGGCTCCAAACAATCTCTCTGCGTGGATTCTGACTCCAAACGAATCTCTCTGCGCGGACTCTGGCTCCAAACGAATCTCTAACTGCACTGACTCTGGCTCCAAACAAATCTCTCTGTGTGGACTCTGGCTTTAAACGAATCTCTCTACGCGGACTCTGGCTCCAAACGAATCTCTACTGTGCAGACTCTGGCTCCAAACGAATCTCTCTGCACGGACTCTGGCTCCACACTAATCTTTCTGCACGGACTCTGGCTCCAAACGAATCTTGCTGCACAGACTCTGGCTCCAAACGAATCTTTCTGCACGGACTCTGGCTCCAAACGAATCTCTCAGCGCGGACTCTGGCTCCAAACGAATTTCTACTGTGCGGACTCTTGCTCCAAACAATCTCTCTGCGCGGACTCTGACTCCAAACGAATCTCTCTGCGCGGACTCTGGCTCCAAACGAATCTCTACTGTGTGGACTCTGGCTCCAAATGAATCCCTTTGCGCGGACTCTTGCTCCAAACGAATCTCTCTGTGTGGACTCTGGCTCCAAACGAATCTCTTTGATCAGACTCTGGCTCCAAACGAATCTCTCTGTGCAGACTCTGGCTCCAAACGAATCTCTACTGCACGGACTCTGGCTCCAAACGAATCTCTACTGCACGGACTCTGGCTCCAAACGAATCTCTACTGCACGGACTCTGGCTCCAAATGAATCTCTACTGCACGGACTCTGGCTCCAAACGAATCTCTACTGCACGGACTCTGGCTCCAAATGAATCTCTACTGCACGGACTCTGGCTCCAAACGAATCTCTACTGCACGGACTCTGGCTCCAAATGAATCTCTACTGCACGGACTCTGGCTCCAAATGAATCTCTACTGCATGGACTCTGGCTCCAAACAATCTCTCTGTGCAGACTCTGGCTTACTGGCGTAATTTACTCAAGATGGCAGCAGCCATACTAAGATGCTTTCGCTTCACTTTTCACGTCCATCTTTTTTTTTTACATTCTATGTTGTAAACAGTCACCAGTTCCATCAAATTGTTAAAACTTTTTGCAGGAAAGTGACCAAAAATATTTAAGACCTATCAAATCTGAAGACATTTTATGACTTTTTAAGGACCCGCCACCCTGATAATATTATTATTATGATTATAATGTTACATTTTATGACTATGTGCTGCAAAATTTCTAAAAATACATTTAATAATGAATAATAACGATCATCGTTATTTTTACTATGCTAAATATCATGACTAATTTAGATGTTGATATAGTTTTATCACTATCGACAAATATGTGAAGTATTCTTACTTTGAACTCCTCCATGAGTTTCCGAATGGCTTTGCCGCGTGCTCCGATGATGCGTGCGTGGACCCGCCGGTCCAGCCGGATGTCCTCACTCACCATATCCTGCAGTGCTGCCACAAGCTGCTCTATAGCTGCCCTGGCCTCGTTAGCATTCCTCTCATAACCCGAGATTATAATTACATCCTACAGGAAGACAGAGTCGCGTGAAAAAGGCTGACATTACAAAGACAAGCAGGATGACAGGTATGAAAGGTATGAGCTACTTTAACCAGTTTGGGTTAAAGATTGAGGAAATGCCCTTGCGAAAACATACCTGCTGCTCATCACCTTTGTCAGGGAACTGCACATTGACATCATAATCTTTGCGTATTTGAGAGATGACGGCTCCTTTGCGGCCTATAATTTTGGGGTGATATTTTGGGTCTACTGAGAGTGTCACCTTATAGCTTCGTAAGGCCTACAAACAGACAAAAAAACAATATATTCTATTGCAAGAAGTAAATCTCAGATTGTATAGAAAAATTTTGTTGTAACAGCATGTTCTCTAATGTCAGCAGAGAGGTGTTGAGAAGAAGTTGTACCCGATCTTCCTGCTCGGCCTGCAGCTCCTTGACTCTCTGCAGCAGTCCCTGTTTGGCCCGCTCCACACTGGCCACCTGTCCTGTGATCTTTATGATATCTGATTGTTGCTCAGGCTGAGGAACCCAAATGTTCACCTGTACAGCACATGACAGTACACAAATTAAAACTGTTATTCAGTAAGGATGCATTAGATTGATCACAAATGAAATAGAAAACAGTTCTTTTAAATTGAAAAAAATATTTGACAATATTACAGTCTTTACGGTATTTTTGATCAAATAAATGCAGCCTTGGTGAGCATCAGAGACTCCTTTAACTTTTGAACAGTAGTACAAATACAATGTCAAAATGTCTCTACCTCATAGTCCTCCATCATTTTCCTTATTCCAGCTCCTTTCTGTCCTATGATGTAACGATGAAGGTCATAGGAAACCTCAACATCAATCGTCACAGGAACTAAAGCCTCGAATTCAAAATGGGATAAAAGAGAATGAAAACCAATACACCATAAGACTAAAAAGACTGCTAGAATTTCCAGAATTCCTTACAAGTAAAGCTGCACGGGCCATCTCGCACTTTTCGGCCCGTCCCGTCACAATGATGATATCGCACTTCCGAGGAATGAGATTCGTATCCCCGTTCTCTTGAGATGCAGCTTCCTGAGCTGCAAGCCACAAACACAACAAACAACATAGCTCGTAAATATTCTTTTCATCAATAGATAGGACGAAAGAAATATCTGAACTAATTTGAGTGTAAGGGAAGAGACCTGCAGACTCATCTCTGTCTGGAAATTTGATCTGAACTTCATGTTCCCGTGTAATTTGTTGTATTTTGCAGCCTTTGGGTCCCATGATGGCTCTGTGGTAACGCTGAGGAATCAACACCTCCACATTCACCTGTGATTCCTGATGACACATTAGCAGATAATGACAATCAGAAATCATTCTAACATGCTTTCTAATATTTTTGTGGAAACCATGATACATTTTTTCCCCCAGAAATCTCTGATGAACAGAAAGTTCAAAAGAGCAGAAGTTATTTGGAATATATATTTTTAAAGTGTACATTACTGTCACTTTTGATCAATTAATTACTAATTACCAGAGTAACCCCAAACTGCAAAACAGTAATGTACCGTATTTTTTGGACTATAAGTCGCACCTGAGTATAAGTCGCATCAGTCCAAAAATACGTCATGACGAGGAAAAAAACATATATAAGTCGCACCGGACTATAAGTCGCATTTATTTACAACCAAGAACCAAGAGTTCACATTACCGTCTACAGCTGCAAGAGGGCGCTCTATTCTGCTCAGTGGTAGACTACAGGAGCACTGAGCATCATAGAGTGCCCTCTCGCGGCTGTAGACGGTAACGTGAACTCTTGGTTCATTTCTCTTGGTTCATGTCAAATAGATTTTGATAAATAAGTCGCACCTGACTATAAGTCGCAGGACCAGCCAAACTATGAACAAAAAGTGCGACTTATAGTCCAGAAAATACGGTATATACTTTTCATGGTGGACAAGTCACTGCAATATGTATACATGGACTGGATTTGGAACTCACAAGATCTTGAACAATCTCCTGAATGCGTTTCTTGGCAGCGTCAACACACTCTCTGGGTCCTTTGAGAGTGATATTGTCACTCTGTGTGCCCGTGCGAGGGAAGCTAACAGCTACACCGCCATACTCCTCCGCCAACTCTCTCAACACCTGCCCTCTCCGACAGACGAAGTGACGGTGATGCCGGGGGTCCACGACCAGACTGTCCTCTATCACATCATCCTGAAATAAAAGCACAGATGAGGAGGTGCATTCAAAGAAACACTAACTCAAATGCTTTTACGTTTTTTTCTGTCATACCAGATTTTTTATGAGGGTCTCCAGCTCTTTTTGGGCAAGCCATACAGCCTCCTCTTTACCCATGATGGTAATGTGCTCCTGTTCTGGCTCATCTGGTGATGGGAAGATGATTCGTGCGCCGGTTCGATCCCGTACCCGTCGGATATTAGCTCCTCCTTTGCCTATCAGGAACTTGTGATACTCTGGCTTTGCCAGGATCTCCACTGAGAAGTTGTTGACTTGCTGATGGGACAAAAAAAAAAAACTTGACTCCAAACTTTGAAAAGTAGTTTTCTGCACTGCTGTCTTTTTTGCTTTTTTTTTGCTTTAGATCTTCTCTCATTACTGACCTTCTCCTCCGCCAACTGCAGCAGTTGTTTCTTGGCTCTCTCCACCTCCTCTGCAGGACCTCGGATAGTGACCTTGTCCAGCCCTGAGCCCTCCGCAGGAAAGTGGATGTGAACACCCCCACACTCTTCCATCACAGAGCGCACCAGACTGCCCTTGGATCCAATCAGAGAGTTGTGCAGCTTGGCTGGGATGGAAACCTCAGCCTCCTTCAGGTTGGCCTGGGAGAGTTGAAAAATCAAGAGAGAACGTGTGAGAGAAGATAAACGTAGAGCATTGAGAATTACACCCATAACACATTCCCTAGCTTCCTGTTTCTCTCACCAGCTCTCTCTGAATGGCGAGGATCCGATCTCGTGCGGCTTCACAGCTGCTCTTCTTACCAGTTATTACAATCATCTCCGAGTTGCTGTTCTCCATTGGGAGATCAATCTTGGTGTTGGTCTCCTCACGTATCTATATAGATTTACACAGCAACAAAAATGTATCTCACTGAAAACAAAACAACTAAATTAGAACATTATTTAAAAAAATAAATAAACTGTACTGTGATTATTTCTTCAGATACTGAATGTTATTTTTTTATATTTGGTGGCCACACCACAATACTCCACCACCAATGCTTTTAGTGCTTTTATGGTCCTTTTTCCCTAAATTTCTCATTATGAGCAATAGTTTGTATTGTTTACTAGAACCAAAATTGTTATATAAAGCTGAACTAAAATAATGTATAAATTAGTGCTGTAAATTTTCCTTTAATTATTCATAATTACTTGCATATGAATATATTTATATTGTTATAATTTCATATTGAATCTCAGACACTGGGCGCTAGAGGCTGACTCCAAAAGGGAGTAAATCCCATAGACTCCCCATGTTAAAATGCCAAATTTACAGCAGAACAGTTTACAGTCTAGTACAAAAAAAGATTTTGGTCTATATAGCTAATTTTGCCCTTCATGACAACTGTGAGGGAGGTAAATTTTTTTTATAAATCATCCGTTTAAATTTTATTAAACCTTAAAGTTCTGCATAATTAAGGGCGTGGCCACTTGAGTGACAGGTGGATTGCTGCTGCTGGCACCGCTGTTAAGGTAGGAGGGTGTGGCTTCAGCAACCAGCTCCCGCCTTTTTGCCAATTTTTTTTCCCGCCATCTTGGCCGCTCCGCCCACTTTGATCTTCAAAAATGCTCTTCAGAAAACTCTGAGTGATGTCACGGACACTACGTCCATGTTTTTATACAGTCTATGTTCTTATTGTGCTTGATAGTGTGTTTATATTGTCTAATGTAACATTACCCAAAGTATGCCAGGAAAACAATGGAAACTGCATTATTTTCCTTGAATATTTTTTAACTTCAACTAACTGAGATTAAAAGCAATATTAATTTTTGGACTGAATATGTCAGCTTTACAAAAAAAAAAAAAAAAAACAATAGCTGTCTTTGTCTCCTCACCTTTTTGATGTTGGCTCCTCCTTTGCCAATGATGTTTTTGTGGAACTGCTTGTGGATGGGTACAGAAATTGAGAAGCTGCTCTCAACCTAATAACATAAACATAATTATCATTAAAAAACATAATATAAAAAAACACTAAACCTCAATGCCATTCAAAGACTTAACTTCCCAGCTGTTCAACAGATGATTTGACTTTAAAACAAAATGCGCTTTAACTACAATAGCACTGGAGGAAGTTGCCATCCGTAGGCTGAGTATGATAATTTCATAGCTGTCTGATCTCATATAACAGCTGCTCTTTTTGTGACCTTGCATTAGTCACGAAGCAAATGTAATTTGAGAGCAGGAAGGAATCAAGAGGAAATCACTCAGAAATGTACCAGCTCAGCGATGAGTTTCTGCAGAAACTTTGCACATTTCTCCACTTCGTTTTTAGGCCCTCTGAGCTGTACTATGTCACTTTTCTGTTGCTGGTCTGGAAAGATGATAATGACCTGTGGAAATGAAACCATCTGTATGAAATCATCTTTCATGTAACGTGATGAATGTGCAGCAGAATATAGATATTGGTGTGTTTAACAAAATGAAGCAGTGAGCACCTCAGGGAACTTGTCCCGTACTTCTTTGATCTTCTCTCCTTTCTGTCCAATGATGGCGCGGTGAAACTTCTGCTCTATTATCAGGTCTTTTGTGCGTTCATTTTCCTGAAGTATCAAACATGCCAGAAAATGACATCTTAAACCATGCGAGCTTCATAATGTCATAAGAGTGTTTTCCATAAAGTACGTCTCACCATACGTTGGGCCATGTCCATCAGTTCCTTGCGAGCGAGCTGTACTCCCTGAGGATCACCCTCAATACGAACCAGCCCACAGCGCTCTGAGTCCTGAGGAATCCGCACTGATACCTTATACTGCTCTTTTATCCGATTTACTGGGAAAAGCACCAAATAATTCATTAATCTGCTCTGTTCACTAAACGAATGAACTTTACTGTAACAAATATAATCTTGATAATTCAAAGGTCTCATAATCAGATTAAGTGTGCAACACAGTCGTTCATTTCTCCCAGGTTCTGTGGCAGTCGCAACACACAAACTGTTGCATACTGACATTGTGCTCTGCTTGTAATCAAATAATGTGTAAAACCACAATTTGACTATTTGAACATTACTCTTCTATCTGTGCTATGATTGGTTTCTATCCAGACATCCAAAACATGACTAAAGTTTCAGACTAAGCACTCCATAAAGGGTTTAGACCTACTGTTGGCCCCGTTTTTGCCAATGAGATGTCTGTGAAAACGGTGGTCAATGTTAATCTCGGCATAGTCCATTCTTGCCATCTGGAGGGAGGAAAAGAAAACACTTGAGGACTATACCTAAACTGTTTCTATTCCACAAATGCAGAAACCTGAAGAACGAACCATAACTGAAATTTGACAGATACGAAGCAACCATTTTTAGCAACCAGATGTCCCATTCGATCTTCGTTTTTAAACAACAACAGCAAAAAGCCTGATAGTAAGAGATCTGCTGGGTTCTGTTACCAGGTCTTTTATGATCTCCTGTATCTGAGCCTGGGCTTGTTCCACCTCCTCCGTCGGTCCCTCCAGACTGATACGTTCCTCTCCATCAGTAAACTCTATATGCACCTGATGATGACAAACAGCCACATTTTATCCAACACCAGTAATACCCCACTCATGAATATTTGAAGCTTTCATGTATCTTGAAAAAGGTGGTTGCTAACAAATGGCTTAATAGGACTATAGAGGTTGAATGAGACATCAAAGAACATCACACTATACAGGTAAACTCATCTACTCATGGTGTTGTGTTTCTACTTGCACTCGTGAATATTCTAACTCAAACTTTTAAACGTGAAGATTTTAAATAAAGTTTGAAAGAGTTGACAGAAGCTTACTGGTGATGACACTGAAATGTAGTATGTTTATAGCATTGTACTTCTGACGATTGTATTTAGGCTTTAAAATGAATACGATCTTGACACTAAATGTAGGAATCATACACTTTTGTTGGTCACAGAGCTTATTCTCTGAAATAATCTGAAAGGCAATGTAAAAATCCAGCACTCCTCATTTCAGAACAGACTTCTCATTTCAATTCTCTATACCTTAGGCAGCTGCTGAGTAATGCGACTGATGTTTTGTCCTTTTTTGCCAATGATGAAACGATGGAGCCAAGCCGGAGCAATCACTTCCACCACGATCACACTTTTAGCCTGCAAAACACACAGGTGCAATGTAAAAAAGCTGCTTTTGCATGCATTCTTGTTGAAAATAAGGCCATACAATGGCAAAACTGACCTTGGCGTACACCTGCGTGAGAGCCGGACCCAGCTTGTCCGGTTCTCCTCTGAGGATGATGGTCTCAGATGCAGAGTCCAGAGGGGGCATCTCCACAGACACACCAGTATTCTCCAGGATTTCCTGCAGGGTGTTGCCTTTGGGGCCTACTATGTACTTATGTTGTGACTTCTTCACCTCCACTGAGATCGTGGTTGTTTTTCGTTTCTGCTTGTGCAAATTCAGAAGGAGGTCAGGAAATGTCACGAGATGCATGTTTTTGAAATACAAAGACTGCCTTTATTTGAAAAATACACTAAAAATCCAAATATTGTGAAATAGCGGTTTCCTATATTGTGTTGCTTAATATGTTTGTGGAAACTGTGATACTATTTTTTTGTATCGAACAGGATTCTTTAATGAATTGAATGTCTTTGTTGTCACTTATGATCATTAAGTGTCCTTGCTTAATATAGGTATTAATTTCTTAGAATTTTTTTTTTTTAACAAATTCTCACCTTCTCTTCATAGATGACCCGGATGCGGGTAATCGCCATGGCAACTGCCTCCTTCTCGCCGGTAATGACAATCTCATCTTTGGGAACGCTGGGTGGCGGGATGCTAATACGAGCTCCGGTCTCTTGACTGAGTTCTTGAACGAGTCGATTATATGCACCAGCGATGAACGGATGAAAAGCCTTCTCAAAAGACAAACGTTCCACGGCCCGTTTATCCTAAAACAAACAGTGAAGTCATAGTGAGGCTCAGTTAGAAATGAAACACAAAGCCTCATCTCATCTAGCGTTAAAGATTACCTGCTCAGCAGAGATGAGCTGGATTTCATGGCGAGCTTTCTCTATGCCATCCTTGGTGCCGGTGATGCGGATGTTGGCGTTGGGATCGTCAGATCGGGGGATGGCGATCTTGGTGGCTGTTTTCAGCTCCAGCTCCTGCAACTTCTCCCCATTCTTTCCGATCACAAACCGATGATGTTCTTTCGGAATAAGCACAGTCGCTGAAGCCTGAGAAGTTCATTATTGAAATACAACTTTTAAAACGGAGAAAAAATTAATTGACTACGAAATGCAAGACTCAAACGAGCACCTGAGTCTGCAGTCGGGCCACAATCTCCTTCCTGGCTTTCATAACCGAATCCAGTTTTCCAGTCACCATGATGGAGAGGCCTTGGTCCTTAGCAAGGGAGAGTTCGATATGTGCCCCAGTCTTATGCATGATATCCAGGCACACTTTCGCCTCCTCACCTTCACCAAATTGACTGTTGTCTTTATACCGCCGCTCCTCCAAAGGGACATGGAACACCTTAAGGTGCAAAGGGTGAGGAAGTTTGACAGGCCCTCAGTAACAATGAAAAGATATGGTGGCTTGACAAGCAGCTTACCCGGGGGCCATTTACACGAAAACGTTTTCAGTCATAAATGGGAAACTTTTTATGTGTTTTGCCTGTTCGTTTACATAACAACTGCGTTTTGGGGGACTGAAAACACATATTTTTGACACCACCATTATCATTTCCGTTTCAACACCCAAGACAGGAATCTTTGAAAACACTGAAGACATGCGTGTGTGTAGTATGTGTTAGGTATGTAGACATGCGCAGTGTGTGTCGATTTTAAAAGGCAAGTGCAAACAAACATACACAACAACGGTGGAGTACATGGTACTGGTGTTGCTGCTCATGATCTTGTTAACGTTTCCTTAGCAAAGTGTGGATTTACTTCACCAATATTACAACCAACAGCGGAGACACATCACATACAACATAAAATTGTCACTTCTCTACAGGTACTGTTTACTAACAAGTAGGGGTGCGCGATAAATATCGTCTGATAATTAATGCGCATCTCATCAGTAAAGCCAGTTCTCTAATCAGTGGTAAATTCCATCAGGTGGTGTGATATCACATAGAGCAGCTTTTACTTCACGGAGCCGTTGTTAACCGACTAGCTGCGCAAATCCACGTTCATTATCAGCGTTTATTTGCGCAGCTAGTCAGTTAACACCGGCTCTGTGTAGTAACAGCTGCTCTATGTGAAATCACGCACCTGATGGAATTTACTGCTGATTAGAGAACCGGCTTTACTGATGAGATGCGCATTAATTATCGGACGATATTTATCGCGCAACCCTACTAACAAGGTGACAGCGCCACCTACTGGCCTGGCATACTTAATACAGCATTTTTAGACGTTTTCGCAGATATGTGTAAATGCAGATCGCTTTGAAAATGTTGTCGTGTATAAATAAAAAAAATTAAAAACACAGGGGAAAAATGTTTCCGTTTTTGACAACATGGTTGTTGTGTAAACGTAGCCTCGGACTGAAAAAACCTTCTATAGAGGATTATATATATGTTACCTGAGTGATAACGGAGGCTTTGATGGGTCGGATTTTGCTCCAGGCACCTGCCGGCTCACCGCTCTTCTCACCTGGAGTGCCCTTGTCCGGCAAAGGTGGAAAGGCTTCCAGATAGGTTGGTATATATGCTTCGTCTTCTGGTCCTCTACCTATTCACAGACAATAAGAAAAAGAACTGTAAAATGTACACAACAACTTTTCTTTGAATTATTACCTCTGCTGTCACTGTCAAAGATCATTGTGACACACTGACAACTAGCAAACAGCATGAGTGTTCACCCATCAGGGATGTGTTCGAAATCAAAGAGATGTGTCTAATACTACCTTTAAAACTGTTCCTGTGTCAATTCATTAGTTTATATTATCTTTGCCGCTACTTATTAAGTATACTAATATTTGTACTAGCATCTTTGAATTCATTGTTACATCTATTCCTGCCATGACAAAAAATAAAAAATAAAATCATATGTATTTTTGTAGAAGAATAGTTTCACCCCTAATTCTGCCACAGTCATCATACCCGTGATCTCACTGTCCTTCAAGCCACTGCGGTGCTCCGCAAAACTCTCCTGAGTCAACACTGCCACAGAGCTCATGTTTCAAGACCTGATCCGCTATCCTGCAGAGAGCAGGAGGAAGAGGAGGGACATGTGGAGAGAAAATACAGACAAACATAAATATAACAGCAGAGAATATCTAGGCCAAACACACAGCCTTCAATAAAACTAACTGAAAGAGCATAGCAGTAATAGACTTCTTTCATCTGAGTGATGCTGAGCTCTATTCTCAGCGGTTTCAGCAGCCCAGCAGGGCCCCGGCACACACTGTCATCTCCCTGAGCCCAGCAGCATCTCTCTCCACCTGAGCTCTCCAATTAAAGATGCTGCAGCTGTGAAATCTGACGAAAAGCATCGTGTGAGCTTGACTAATGTAACAATTATTGATCGTTGTTTAAAATGATAGGCTAACTGTTTAAACTTGTTAAATCTTTTAGATGCCAAGGACACCCAAATATCATCATATTTGTCCAAGGGACCCTAATCTAAAATTTCAAATGCATTCTTGTATAATTTAATTTCAATATTGTTTAAAAAATAATTAGGTGTCTCATTAATACATATTTTTAATGTAATATTTATTTAGTAACTTAAATATTTTAACCACGTTTTTACTCATTTAATCAAACTTATTTTAATCAAATTTGTTTTTATTTAAACTAAAATAAATAAATGAAAAAAATAAACACATTTTTTACTTTAATCTAATTTTTACATTATTTTTCTTTAAACTTCCATGGACCCCCAGCACTCCTTTGCAGCCCCCTGGGGGCCCCCAACACCAGATTGAAAACATCTGGTCTAAACCAGTGGAACTGTAAAGAAGAAAGATGTGACGATGAAAATTATTATACACACACACACACACACACACACACACACACACACACACACACACACACACACATATAATTTTACATTTACATTTAGAAGACACTTTTATCCCAAGTGACTCACAAATGAGGACAATGGAAGCAATCTATCTATCTATCTATCTATCTATCTATCTACTGTATCTTCTTACACTTAAAGTCACAATTTCTGTAAACAGTTTTCTGAAATTTTCACTGCAGCTTATACACTGCGCATGTGCATTAAAAACAAGCTCTATTAAATTATGTAAATGCATGCAAAATTCTCATTTATCAAATATGCTTATCAGCTTAATATCATAATCATGCCAAAGCCAGAGATTTTAACCCACCTGCAAAGGGTCGAAAACCAGAAAGTCCGTCCAGGTGGATCCTACTGAGAGCTGTTCAGTGTTGGTCTGTTTGTTCAGCCCTATGTGGGTGAGGTTAGCAAAGAGGGTTTGTAACCAGCCTTATGATAACATACACAGCATAAAAAAAAAACATATTGTGGCAAGCCCTCTGAGGTTGACTGGGGAGGGGGCCGAGTCACAGTGGTCTGTCCTGTGGGAGGCAATAGCTAGATGTGGTGCTAAGGATAGGCTCCACTTCACTCTCAGGTGACTAGGTATCTAATTGGTGTGTGGGTGTTTGTGCTTACTGTAATGTGTTGGCAAAAATACACACACGCATTGTATTTACACATGGGATTGAAACATTTTACACATATTCATCTTAACACTCATTGAGACAGCAAACTGCCCATGTAGTAGAATAATACATGTAATAAAACAGATATGGGCTAAATAGGCTTGCCAATATTATCTAATATTATGAGGATCTGATTGCCGAGTGTTACTTTGTCTGCTTTTGCAGTGATAAATTTGTAGGGAAAAATGCCTTGTATACTAAGGTTTTCACAGCTTTTAAGTCTTGAGGGACCTATGCAGTCCACAAATATATATATTTTTTTTTACAAAACTTGCATGTTCAGTACCAAAACAAACAACAACACAAACAATTATCGAGATCTCCTGTCTATTTGCATACTGTATAACATGCATATATCATGCAGAATCCATATAATCTGCAAGCTCAGTGCAGTGTAAACAAATACTGGAGCAGGCTAACAACACTGCCTGACATATTACAGCGCGTTAGGCAATAAAAACGGCTGTTAAAACCTCGATTAGCAAAGTGAGGGAGAAATACATTCGGTATCGTGGTGATAGTCTTGGTAGTAAATGTTCTAGACTGCAGAATATATATTCAGGATATCTGAGTTTAGCTGGCCAGCTAATCTGCTAACGTTACATGTAACAGCTCGTTAGCTACAGAGCTTCTGTCTTTTTCTGCTTTAAATACGATAACGTTAATCTGATTGCACAAAACGCGGATGTGTACATTCAGTCAACAAAACGTTGCGATTTGAAGCACGTCTACGGAAACAAAAGCAACTGATCACCTTATCAGACGGAAAAGCCTAGCCGCTGGTCCGCTGACAGTAAACACTGCTGCCGAGAATCGACTCTCCAATTGAATCGAATCTTTGATTCATGAGATATCTGTAATGATTCAGAGATATTCTTTTTATGTTTTAATATTTTTTGTGTTTTTGTTTATCTATGTTTTAATTATATTTTATGTCGTAATCAATGTTGCATTTAGGGAAACAGATCATTATTTTATTAAAAACTATTTTGAATCGTAAATTATTGGTAGGTGTATAAATGCTGTTGGATTGTACTGGATACTGGGCAAACCGACAAAGTAACGATAGTTTGCTTTAGATGTATTTGTCTCTTCACATATAGAGAATATAATAGGGCACAGAATATGGGTTTAAACTTTATCTGTAGATATAGACCTACTTTTAAAGTACAGTACGTAGTTTTATAGTTTTGCTACATCACTAAATTTTTTACTTTTCGGAGTGCTGTTTTCTGGTTTATCACGAATCAAAGACTGTATAAAAACAGAGTGGAATGAGTGAAAAAAAAAATATATATATATATATTTTCCCGGTTGTATATTTTCGAAAGACTTAAAGTAAATCTTGTATCCTTAGTAAAATATTAGATTTTTTCCCCTCACCAATACAAATTGTGATTCGATTCGGGAAGAAAACAATATAAATGTAGAGTAATTTAGATAAGTAAATTCAGGGTTTCCAAACGCAGTCTCCGCCTGCTTTTCAAAATAAAAGACTGTTCAAGACGTTATTAATTAGAACTATACACGAACTTTATTAATTAGAACTCAAAAATACAAAATACAACTTTATGATTTTTTTTTTCAAAACAAGAGACTGTCTTTTCAAGAACGATATTTTTCAGCAATTATGTTCTTACGGTATAGGTATGCTATATTTCATAAATTCTCTGTTATTTTTTTTAGGTTTATTAACCCGTTGTTCATAGTAAATTGATGACCATTTCGTAACTTAATGATTTCAGGTTTTACTGTGCTTGATTCCTATAAACCTGACACACACACACAAACACACACACGCAAAGAGTCTCCGCTGGGTGGCAGCTAAAGGAGGATGTGCACAGGCAGAAATGGGAAAGGGTAGGGTGGGATTTGGGAGGAGGGGTATCCACTAATCACACTGTCTCAGTCCGGCTGTTCTTGTTCACGCTCACGAGCAGGAAAACAAAGAGCCGGAGATGCGCGTGGATTTACCGGAGAGGACAACAAAAGAGGAAATATGAAAGTAACGTCTGATCAGATCCGTACGGTTCTGAAGCTCGTACTGGAATGTGGCGATCTGTTGCTGTCATTTTAAAGAAATGTATTAACATGGGTGACTGTATAGCTGTTCGTACACTGATGTGTTCATGTGTACTGTGAGTGTTACACCTCGCCACTCTAATGTTTTTATTTTTATGAGGAAGTTTGCTCTGGACACGTTTCAGGAATTCGCTTTTCTTTATGGATTATTTAGGAGAGTGAGACACATTTGGTGAGTAGTCTGGTGTAATATAACAGATATGACTTTTAGCAGCCTCAGTTGTGAATGTAGTATATTTACTGCATCTTATCGTATGTTTACAAATTAATGACAGATTCATTGGTTACATTACGTTGCATGGCCACATTCAGTTCACACAGCAGATCCTTAGGAATATTGATTTTTGGATTACATTTTTCATTGGTCCATTGTTTCTGAAACATTGTCAGAAATGATTATGTAAGAATTTAAATGTTAGGTCCGAGAACACAAAGGAATTTGTAATCCAATGGATTACAATAACTCAAATACCAAAAAAAAAAAAAGAAAGAAATCCTATTGGGGACTCTCCATAAGCGTGATGGTTTTTATAATGTACAAATCGTATTCTATCGCCCTACACCTAAACCTACCTCTTACAGAAAACTTTCTGCATGTTTACATTCTCCAAAAAATTCTGTATGATCTATAAGCTTGTTTCCCCATGTCCATGTCAAGTTCCCATAAGTCTGTGTGTATTCAGGTCTAATCCCCAACGGGATAGAAAAACATGTTCACACACACACTTGCTTCTATTGATCTAAAAGGGAACTTATAGACATCTATGGTTTTACATAAAAAAACTGTTATTATATATATATATATATATATATATATATCTCCCAATGATTCTCAGGAATTTGAAAGCAAAGCCAAGGTTCACAACAGGAAAGGAGGATTCCATTCCCAAGATGTTTATAGGTGGGAGGGGAAGTGTCTTGTACAAATGTCTGGAAAAAAAAAAAATTGCCCAGCAGGGGATACTTGGGTGTCCTGTTGCTTAGAGGATGTTTATACCTCACTGAAGTTTGAAATATCAGAAGGATGTAAAAATTACAAAACATTAACGCCCTTCTAATCGTTACCTTTACAGCCCTCCTGTTTCACCCCTTGGGAAAGCATTTCTCTCTGGCTTTCTTTAATGTTGAGTTTTGTATGTTCAGGATATCAAATGAGATCACGGCAGCACAGTATAGAGAACTTGCCGGACCTGTTGAGTGAGGGGTGTAAGTCAAGTGAAATCGGTGACGCCAAAGTTCAACCTGGCTGCAGAATTACTGACAAAGGAAGTCTTGTTGACACACCCTTTACCTTCCGAAATATCCAGAATGGGTTTATTCCAAGCCAACATTCCCAATCAGTTCCATTCAAGTCATTGGTATTGTTTTTAAATAAGGAGAAACAATATAAATGCCTAATCTTTAATCTCATAATGTGTTCTTAAGACATGCATAGGCTTTTATAATACGAAAGGTCAAAGTACATGGCACTAGCAAACATTACATACAAACACTTTCCAGGCTGTATTTCATACTGTTTTCGACATGCTTTTTCGCTAAAGTTCCAGTCTGATTACAAGTTCAGCTCCTATTCTATACAAAAATAAATACATTTAAGAGCAAAGTCCAGTATGTTTGAACCTGTACGGTTTGAGGTAAGTCCTGTACAAAGATCACTGTGCCTTTTATTTTATTTAATGAGTTACCAGATGGTAATCGTCATGACAAATAAATATGTAGTTCTGAGGACTTTGTCTCTGGCTGATATTGCAATTACAGTACTCTTCATGAGGGATATGAAACTGGAAGAATAAAACTAGGGCTGGACAATATATTGGTACTATATCGGTTATTGGCTGTAGTTATTTTTGTATTGTATATCAAAATATTGTGATGTCACTTGTAGCATTTAAAAAACTTATTTCGGTTTTTAGTGCTTTAATTGTCTAATTGTACATAAGATAAATTTACATGAAATGAAAATTCCTCTGTTTTCTAAATGCATGTTTTAGATCTAAATAATTCATCTGCACATTTCATCTGTTCAGTTTTCAGTTTAATCGAAATGTAAGACTCCAATAATCAAGCCCTGCCTCTTCACATTCACACAGTTCACATTCATGAGCATCCACTTTTGTGTGCAATTCCTATTTTTAAAAAAAATCTATCAACAAATTGAAATTGACTTTAACATCGCCCGTTTATTGTCAAATTGTCAGTTTAGCAGTATTAGCCAGAATTGTAATATATCTAATGAAAACAATGCAATGTCAGGTGTTTGATCAAATGATGGAAAGCGTTTGTTAAGGTGCATCAGTCATGTTTAATGTCCTCATTATTTGTTACTGCAGGTTGAAGATTGGAGGCCCTCGGTGACCCTGCTGCCTGGCCTCATACTGGCCAGGTTGCTTTGGTTAAAACATCAAAACCAATCAAGATGTCTTCTCAAGAGTCTCCGCATCCGCCTTCAAAACCTGAGGTCAAACAAAGACCCCCGATTCCCACTAAGCCATCTAATAATACCTCAGACACGTCACCTGTGGAAGGTGCAACCTCACAGAACTCTGGGAATGTCAAAAAGATAGTCAACAAATTCAGCCAGCCAGAGACTAAGATTCCAAGTGGAGATACAGCAAAGAGCACCAGCATAGAAGTGAGACAACAGAGACCTCCTTCAATAAAGCCCAGACTCAAATTGAGAAGTTCTTCCCTCGCCAGCGCCGACAGGGCACCTCCTCTGCCTCCAAAAACCAGACAAAATCACAGTGGACAGAAAGACGAGGTGGACAGCCAAGAGAGACAAGAAGGAGCTTTGAGTGATGTTGATGGAGGCCGCTCAGGTATGGTGTGTTTTTACTTTCATTTTCAGGATTTGTTTGACACTTCCAGTTTCAGGTATTTTCTTTCACGATGTTCAGTCACAACATTTGAAATAGCAGTCAACTATTTAAAAAGGAATGGTTCACCCATTAATTGAAATTCGCTCACCTGTAGGCCATCCAAGATGTAAACGAGACACAATAATCACAATAATCCTCAAGTAATCCACAAGACTCCAGTCTGTTAGTTTATGTCTTGTGAAGCAAAAAGCTGTGTTTTCTCCAGTGAATGAAAATTGCTAGTTCATTTCCAATTAAATTGATCAATGTTTTTTGTATTGGATGATTAAGGTAGTTTATTTTTTTTATTGCTAATTCAATGAAGCATAATTCAGGCATAACACATCGGAGGTCATTTTGTTATTGGTTGGTCAGTAGGATTATACAGTCTGTGTCGCCTGCTGAACACAGACAGATGGGTGTGGGGGGAGAAAATAACCCCTCTTCGAGCTAATTATTTTAAAACTACACTACCGTTCAAAAATTTGGGGGATTATTTAAAAAAAGTGTCTTACGCTCACCAAGACTGCACTTAAATGAATAATTGGTGTAGCTTTTGTGGAAATAACTCTGGAATTTTACCTTTTTTTTTGGAACTTGATGGACTTGATGGAGAAAGATAAATATGATCAGTACTGCACATAATATTTTCTATATTATATGTGCAGTACTGAGTCATATGAATGCAATATTATATTTTGTTAGCAATTCAGTTGTAGATGTCTGCCGCACTAAAGACTTGAGACTTTTGTCTAGATTGTCCATACACAGTATCAGAAAGTCTGTTCCAAACAGGAAAAACCTTCTTTCTTTTCATAACATTCCTGTTGGGCATCATCTGAGAATAGTGTTCATAAAACTCTTTTACAGTGACAATTATGTGAACTGGGCTAGTTTGAATGTCTTCGAGGCTTTAAAGTTACATGCAAGTGGACTTGAAGTGATTATTGGGGTAATAAACCAGTGTCCTACCCTAAAGTTCATACACTCAACTAGTCCAGAATCCGAGAGCTTAGAGCAGGTCATTCATGCACTGATGTAGTGAAATGGCAGAAGGGCTGAAACGAGCATTTGGCAAGATCAAGCAGAATGTGTTTGAGGCGATTGAAGATCTTCGGGTTAAGGGTGGGGAGGAGGGATCGACACAGCGCAAAGGTTCCTTGCAGAAGTTGACGGGACTGATAACAGCAGGGTCGAAGGGGGAGGTGGACCTGTCAAAGCAGAGGCAGAGAAGAGATGGTAATCTAAGATCTTATACACTGGAAATGGGAAAGGATATGAAGCCTTTCGAAGAGCAATATAATGTTTAGAGTACGGCAGAGACATTCAGTCATGGGCTATAGAGTCAGTCTTTGCTGCAGCTTGTTTTGCATATGTCTATGTAAGAGCCAAAGATACTTAAGAGGATCCATAAAGAAGAATCTAGTGCCTAAAGCAAGATTTTTACTCTTTGTATCCATATTTGTTTCATATGGTTTAGAAAACTTTTCTGCTGTTTTAAAAGTAGTTTAAATGTGGTCATGTGGTATAACCATAAGGTAAAAAGTAATAACATTTTTCTAACCATTTGAGTACATCTTAATCTTGTATGTTGCAATGTAATTTTCAAGAAAACTCGAAAGGTTTGGTGTATGTTAGTGGAGACTGTAAAAAAACAATGTTTTACCTAGTGTCTTGTCTTATAGTTAACATAGCATTCATGACACAAACTAACCTTCCTCAGGTTTTCTTTACTAAGATGTTTTTTTCTCTATTATAATAGCAGGACAGTTACAATCAAAATTATTCAACCCCCACTGGTTTATTGGCAAAATGTACAGACTTACAACAGTAATTGAAATAGCTCAACACAGCAAATCTTTCAAGTGGTTTCCCCAAAATTCAACTGAAAATACAACATCTAGAGTCTCAAAATTATTCAACCCTTTGAACAGAATCCCTCCCAACAGCACAAATCTGTAAAATAGGTGTTGTCTCAAGCACACCTGATGCAATAAATCAAGGAAATACTTGAATTGGAAGAATGGTCCAAAAGAGATCATTGCCCTTCACAAACAATGAACAGGATACACAACTAAAGTGAAGGTGCTGAATGTTTATAAAGACACTGCTGGAAGCATAATTTGCAAGTTCAAATATAAAGGAACAGCTGTCATTGGCTGCAGCCAGTTTCCATGCCAGAACTCCAAGATGTTGGCTCTAATTTTACACAAAGTTACATAAATAAGCCACAGAAGTTTTGGGTTCTGTTCTGTGGAATGATAAAACGAAACTGTAATATTTTGGCTCGATGGATCAGCAGTATGTCTGGAGGATGAAGAATGAAGCGTACACATAAAAGAACACTGCCTACAGTTAAGCACGGTGGTGGATCGGTGCTGCACGGGGGCTGCTTTGCATCCTCTGGCACTGGAAACCTGTAGCTGGAGTCTTGCTATAAATCTCATTTGCTGCAGCTCATAACAGCAAAAGTGTGCTCTACTTAGTACTAAAGATGCTTGCCATGAAGGGGCTAAATAATTTTTGAATAAGAAGTTGGGAAACCACTTTGTAACATCTGCAGTGTTGAGCTATTTCAATTACTTTTGTTTGATTTAGGTCATTTAAAACAGGAGAAAGTCTGTACATTTTGCCAATACACCTGATTTGCAATGAGGGTTGAATAATTTTGATCGCAACCTTATATCATCCTGACATTTTTTACTTTATATCCCCAAAGCTATTTCACATAGATTTTTAATACAAAAACATGGAGTTTACATTTCCAATCATTTTTTATGTATTTCTTAAAGATAATAATAATGAGGGGCCAAAAGAATAACATCATGTTATTGACCCATCTTAAAGTTCATTCAAATCCATATCCTCTTCTAGCTCCTGATGGAAAAGAAGGCGGCAAACTGCGAGAAGAGCAGGATTCCAGCCCTCTTCCAGAGCCTCAGTGTGAGAAGAACTGCGGCTGTATATGTCACCTGCAGAGGCCTGGCATGAAGCTCGTATGGGTGCCAATAAGCGAGCAGGATGATGACGAGGGTAAGGATGAGGAGATTGAATACAGTGACACGGAGGATCAGAACAAAAGCGGAGAGGGAGAGAACGAAGACAAGTCGAATAAGGAGCCTGATTCTTTAAGCGAGTCAATAGCTGAAGATGAGAACAAGAAGGAGGAACTGCAAGTTAAAAAAGGCAATTTTCAGGAAACTCGAAAACTTATAGAGCAGCAGCTGAGGAGGAAATCAGACCCTGGACCTCCAACGTTGATCGCCTCTGTTGTCCCATTTCCTCAGACTCCTCTAAACGTCCCCAAAGGCCAGTCTTTGGAGGAGCCAGAGGAGTCCATCTACGATATTAGCCTGGAGGTGGTCATTCCACCCAGACCTCAGAAGGGGCCGGACACTGTAAGCAAGGACTCACCTCCGGCCATTCCTCCAAGGATGCCTTTAGATAACAGGGGTCCACCTCGCATCATTCTACCTCAGCCTCTAGCACGCCCTGCCTCCCCTCTGCTTCCCCCTAAAAAGTGCAGCCCACCTGCCAGTCCCCGACCACAAAGAGCTCCACCAGCACCGCCGGCCAAGACCTATGAGAACGGAAGACGTCTCAGCAGTTATTCTCTCAAATCTATAGGTACATAAAAACTTTCAAAACAGGCATGAAATCAAAATGTACCCATTTTATGTCCTTTAAAGAAATCTAAATTGAAAATGATGTCTTAAATGTTCCAAACTGTTATTTGTTAATATTTTGAATTAGCTTTTATTTTTATATTTTTCCGTTTTTATTTTCCTTTCAGCAATTTTGTTATTTGATTTGGTATTATTTAAAATATTTCTATTTAGCTTTATTTTCTATTTTAGTTCTAATCATCTCAGTACTTTTATTTACTAAATGACTTTTATTTCAGTTAGGGTTAGGGTTAGGGTTGCCAAAGCAACATTTCTATTTTTTATTTATGTTTTAAAGTAAAAAAATAAGGTTCTTTTAGTTGACATTGTTAATGCATTATTTACTAACCATACATTTGTTACAATATTTGTAATTTTTGATGATGTTCATTGTTAGTTCATGTTAGCTCAGTTTTTAATAATATTAACAGATAAAAATTTTTATTTTAATAATGTATTAGTAAATGATCAAATTAACGTCAACTTAAATTACTATAATATAAACATTATTGACCAATTTTAGTTTTTTTTTTTCTGGTATTTATATTTATGTATTTACTTCGCTTTATTTCAATTGACGAAAAAGATTTGTAATGACCAATCCAATCCAATTAATCCTAAGAGATCAAATCTCATCCTTTAATTTATTTTTTTTATTTTTAATATACTGTTCACTCAGAAATGCATTATATTGCAGAAGTAACATGTTTAAAGCATTTCAGACAGACATTGAGTTTCTCTGTGTATTTGTTTTATGGTACTTAATTGTTAGTTTCTCTTTTCTTGACATCATCAGATGAGAATGACATTGCCGGGGCTGATGGGGAAAAATGTGGATCCACTGAGAAGTATATATGTTTATATTTCTTTCGTCTATCAAACAGTTTCTGCTCTCTTAAGCATTAATATTGTAGTCACACAGCTGTCATATGTACTGCCTTTACTATGTGTGTAAATCAATCTCTGTCTCAGGTCTAGACCTCCACGAGCCATTCCACATCTCCAACAATCTGTTGACTCGGAAGCTGGAACATCGGAGGGTATCATTTTTTAAAAATAAATAAAGAAATTACTAGTTT